>NC_047089.1:211041209-211352459 GCF_902459505.1 Geotrypetes seraphini | reverse complement strand
CACCAGTAGGTGGAGCTTTGGGACGGATGGGCCAATCCGGCCTCATTCCGTCGTTGGCTGCCTGCCGGACAGGCCGGTTTGGCTCCCGTCTGTCCGGCCAACTACAGAAAGGTACGGGGAAGGGGGGTGGGGGTGTCGTGGGGGTCGGCCAGGGGGGTTGTGGGTCGGCTGGGGGGGGGCAGTCGGAGGTTCTTGGGGGGGCGGTCGTTGGGGGGAGGGGGGTTTGCGTCGAGGGCAGGAGAGCCTGGGATCCCTCCTGCCCGTAATGTAGTGCGGGGTGGGGTTAGGGGATCGCCGTGGCCAGGAGGGTTTGGGCTCCCTCCTGGCCTGAACAACTAGCGGGGGTGGGGGGAGGGTCGCCAGGGCCAGGAGGACTTGGGCTCCCTCCTGGCCCGATATTGTCGGGGAGTTGGGGAATCGGCGGGGCAAGAGGGCTTGGGCTCCTTTTTGCCCCGATAATGTCGGGGAGTCGGGGGGGCAAGAGGGTTTGAGCTCCCTCTTGCCCCGATCGTGTCGGGGGTGCCAAGGTTGGCTGGGGCAAGAGGGCTTGAGCTCCCTCTTGCCCCGATCGTGTCGGGGAGTCGGCGGTCCTTCGGGGTGGGAGTGCGGGTGCGTGTGAGCGGTCCTGCGGGGGGTGAATCGGACGTCGGGGGGGGGGGGGGGGGAACTATGTTAAAAAAAATTTGTACAACGCGCTCACGCGTATACCGCGCAAGGGTATGCACAGTTTGTAAAAACACATATAACGCGCGCGTTATATGCGTGAAAATACGGTAAGTCCTAATCCCTCTCCCTTTGGCTTGTGAATCTGTGTGCACTGGTATTCATTATTGTATGTTTAATCATACACTTGATTTTAATTGGTTTACAATGAATGGCTTTCTTGTTTGTCACAGATTTGCTCTGTTAACGTAGCTGAACCAGAAATTTGAATCTCTGGGTTATTTTTTCCTTTCCAGATCTGAAGGAAATGTGCCTGTCAGCTCTGGCTAACTTAACTTGGCAGTCAAGGACACAGGATGAGCACCCAAAAACCATGTTCTCAAAAGACAAGGTAATGCTATAGAGTTGAGCAAGAATGAAGGCAATGTGTAGGTATAGTATGCATATCTGCAGGTCTTCTGCAATGTTTATTAAAACTAGAAACAATTAGTGGTGGCGGGGGACTTCAATGCTGTTATGGATCCTTTGGTGGATAAAAATCCCAGAAGAATTATAAAATCATTGTGATTAGATAACTTTGTACAATCCTGTGACTTAAAAGATATTTGGCGTGTGCTTCATTTTGATGGTCAGGAATTTTCTTTCTGTTCACATGTTCATAATTCATTCTCAAGAATAGATTATATTTTTGTTTCCAATCTATTAGTACATCAGGTAACACAAGCTGCCATAGATCCAATCATTTTGTCAGATCATGGTGGGGTGTGGATTGAACTTAAAGTTGATGATCAAGATTGTAGTAGATCTATATGGAGATTTGATAATACATTGCTTGCTGATCCAATATTTTGTGAAAATTTTGTATTAAAAAAGAAGGATTACTTCCAACTTAATACCACAGATGAAATCTCCATGGAAATTTTATGGGATGCTTTTAAAGCAACTATGAGATGTCAAATTATCTCTTATTCGGCTCATCTTAAGAAACAGGTCAGGAAACAATTTTATGATTTAGAGCATGAAATTAAAGTTTTAGAATCAAAATTAATAGAAAAAGGGGAATATTCTACACAACGGGATCTTTTAAAAGTTAAAGGTAAATACAATGATATTTCATCTAAATTGGTAAGGAAAGATTTATTTTCTCAGCAAACTTTGTATTATGGAAACTCAAATAAGGCGGGAAGAATATTAGCGAATTATCTAAAAGCGAAAAAAAGTAAAACAAAAATAATTGCAATTAAGGATGAAAATGGGGATACGCATACTCAAATTGAACCCATTTTAAAACAATTTTTAAAGTTTTATAAATCTCTTTATTCTTTTGAGACTTATTTAGATAAAGAAAAAGATGATTTAGAGTTTTGAATTTGTTAGAGGGACCTAAAATTCCTGAACATATAAAACGAAGTTTGGAAGAGCCAATATCATTAAAAGAATTGGAAACAGCTTTGAAGTCCCTTAGAGTTGGATCCGCTCCAGGTGGGGATGGTTATACGGTAGAGTTTTATAAATTGTTTCAAAATACCCTATTGCCTTATTATTAAATTTATATCAGACTCAACTAAATAAAGGTTATATTACAGGCACTATGGCAGAATCTTTAACTATAGTTTTACCAAAGCCAAATAAAGATCCCACTTTGGTTTCAAATTATAGGCCTATTTCTTTAATCAATGTAGATGGTAAACTTTATGCTTGGCTAAAGCTCTCCCTTTCATTATAGGTATGCATCAAACAGGATTCGTTGCTCAAAGACATTCTTCTAATAATACAAGATTGGTGTTCCATATGCTGTATTTAACAAAATCCATGAAAGATCCGGCTTTCTCTGTGTCCTTGGATGCAGAGAAGGCCTTTGATCGAGTAGAATGGACCTTCATGTATCAAGCAATGGAATGGTTTGGTATAGGTTCAGGATTTATACAAATAATACAAACATTGTATAGCTCCCCTGCTGCTAGGTTATATATTAATAATAATTTTTCAGAACACTTTAATTTGCAGAGGGGGGTTAGGCAAGGTTGTCCCTTATCTCCTTTGCTTTTTGATATTGTTTTGGAACCCTTGTTATGAGCTATCCAACAGGTAAAGGAGATACCGGGTATTCTGCGTTCAGATCGAGAATATAAAGTATCTGCGTATGCGGATGATATCTTGCTTTATTTGAAAAATCCAGAAACAACCATTCCATGTTTGCTTGAATTGATTGCGAAATTTGGAAAGTTTTCATGTTATAAGATAAATTGGAATAAATCAAAAGTTCTTCCACTTAATGTACATTGTACAAAGGGTTTATTTGATGCATTTTCTTTTGTGTGGAAGGAAGATGGTCTAAAATATTTAGGAATTTGGATCAAAAATACAGTGGACGATACAATGAAAATAAATGAAAAATGTGTATTATCCCAGGACAAGCAGGCATGATATTCTCACATGTGGGTGACGTCATCTACGGAGCCCCGATGCGGAAGCATTTTCAAGCAAACTTGATTGAAGATTTAAGTTTGCTCTGCTGCTCCACGCATGCGTGCCTTCCTGCTCCACTAGGGGGCGCATCCCCTCGTGGTCTCCAGTTCAAAAATTTTCCGCTGAGCCTAGAAGTCGTGTTTTTCAGGCTCTGCCCCAACTGCCTTCTAGCACCGCGATTTTTTCTTGCTTTTTCTCGATTAAGTCGCTGTGCGCAAATTTTTTACTTTTCAACTTGATTCCTGCTTCGTTTTTGACCGACCCGGAAGCTTCCGGGTCCCCGTGGCCGCGTGGCTACTCGAGCCGCGGCCACTTTCGATTCTATATCCCGGCCTTTGACCGGCTTTAAAAAGTGCACCCGGTGTGAGCGGCTTCTTTCCATCACAGACCCGCATTGCCGGTGCATCCTCTGCCTGGGGGCGGCTCATCCAACCGACTCCTGCCCCCAGTGCGCTACTTTCCAGAGCCGGGCCCTCAGTCGAAGAAAAGCCCGCATGGCGGATCTTTTCGCCCCGGACCAACCCTCTACCTCGGCCTCGAGGTCGGCCCCGAATACCTCGGCATCGCTCCGAGACCCGAATCCGAAGCCCTCGGGACAGCAGAAAGCCTCGGCTCCGGGTAAGTCCCCTCTTCCCTCTTCAGGTTCCGTAACATCGAAGAAGCCAGCCTCGGGGACACCGGTGACGCATGGCGGAAGCCCCATGCTTACAGCCCCGGCTAAGCCCTCCAAGCCTTCGGGCCGTGCCTCCACCACACGGGAATACTCTGATACGAGGTTGCCCCCGGTGGAGTGCACCGAGGCAGTGGACATGCCTTCGATGCTGTCCGTGCCCGTCTTCCAGGACCTACTCCGAGCGATGATCTAGTCGGAGCTGTCCGCTGCAATGGCCCAGTTACAACCGGCCTCGACCTCGACCCCGCAGGTGCCAGACCAGCCTGAGCCTCGCGTCGAGCAACCTTGGGGAAAAGTGCGCAAGCTTCGCCGCATCCCATCCTCCTCGGACTCCTCGCCGAGGCGCCCGAGATGCTCTCCCTCCGCAGACCGCCGCGGGGCAAAACGTCGTGCTAAAACGACAGAAACCTCGAACCGCCGTACCTCCAAGAAGGCCCGAGGTTCACCAACTCTACGAGGCCGTTCGCCTACACCTCGTACGGGACCGCTGAGGGTGACAGAGCTATCACTCTCCAACCCACACATCCTCCGAACTCCCCCTCGGACCGGGGCGCCGATCCGAGGGTTCGGGCTTTCACCGAGGGAGTCCGGGTTGAGGTCACCGATTCGACATCGATCGGTACCCCGAACCCCGGCATCGTCTCCGAGGGGCTCCTCGAGACGCCGAAGATCGACGACCCCAGAACACTTTCACAGTGCTTCCCCGGTCTCGGAGCATGGATCGGAGCAGGAACCTTGATACTCGAGGGAAGCCTCCCCTTCCTTCTCCACTCGACGGAGGTCTCGTTCATCGACACCGACGGGGCCTCAGGAACATCCCGCCCATCTTTCTCTCGCTTTGTCCAGGACATGGGCCACGCGTTGAATTTAGACCTCCAATCCGACTCCAGATACTCTAAAGAGTACCTAGCGGAACTGGATATGCCATCACTGCCCAGAGAGTCCCTTCGCTTACCACCTAACCCGGTACTCCAACAGGCTCTCTTCAGGAACCTGGAGACCCCCTATATGGTCACAGCCGTGCCCTCCAAAATGGAGGCCAAGTACCGTACAGTACCCTTCCCGGGATTTGAACAACCACAGCTTTCCCACCAGTCGCTGTTGGTAGAATCCTCCTTAAAAAAGGCTCACCCCTCCTGGGTCTCGGCGGCGGTCCCCCCAGGCCGAGAAGGCCAAACACTGGACAAGTTCGGCAGGAGACTATATCAAAATGCGATGATGGCCTCTAGGGTGCAAAATTACACTTTCACCTTCACATCCTACCTCAAACACCTCATTGGACTACTGAGAGCCTTTGAGACTGACCTACCGGCCCCCCGCCAAGGAGCGTTTAGTCTGCTTTTAGAGTCCCTCTCCAACCTACGCCTCCATCTATTCCACGCGGCCTACGATGGCTTCGAACTCTCCTCCAGAGAGGCAGCCTTTGCTATCGCAATGCGCCGACTAGCTTGGCTGCGCCTGGTCGACATGGACCCCAACTTACAGGACTGGTTGGCTAACCTCCCCTGCGTGGGAAAAGAACTGTTCGATGACACTATCGAGGCGGCTACAAAACGCCTCTCCGAACACGAACGCTCGTTTGCTTCCCTCGTCCGGCAAAAGCCAAAACCACCCGCATCCAGGCCGTTCAGGGCCCCTCCGCGCCGCTACCCACAAAAGTCCACTCCTGCCTTCTCGAGGCCTCCACCCAGGCGCCCGCAAGCCCACCATCGGGCTCTGCCCAAGTCCCAACCACCTGCGACTAACAAACCATCCCCGTCCTTTTGACGGGATACGCGGAAGGGGGCGGGCCCCCTCCGCCATAGTCCCAGACCCCCTGCCCATCGGGGGTCGCCTCAAAGCGTTCTACCCGCGCTGGGAACAAGTCACGTCGGACACATGGGTCCTTGGCGTGATCTCATCAGGATACTCTCTCAACTTTCGGGCCATCCCTCCAGACAACCCTCCAAGGAATTGCCCTCCCAACCGGACGCAGCTACCCCTACTCCTCTCCGAAGCTCGAGACCTGCTTCGCCTGGGAGCAGTGGAGGAGGTTCCCCCCGACCAATGGGGGAAGGCTACTCCCGCTACTTCCTGATACCGAAAAAAACGGGAGACCTACGTCCAATTCTAGACTTGAGACGCCTCAACAAATTCCTGGTACGGGAAAAATTTCGGATGCTTTCCCTACCGACCCTCTACCCCCTGATCGACGAGGGCAACTGGCTCTGCTCCCTCGATCTGAAGGAGGCGTATACACATGTCCCAGTGCACCCCGCTCACCGTAAGTTCTTGCGTTTTCAGGTAGGGGACTGGCACCTACAATACCGTGTCCTCCCCTTCGGCCTAGCATCATCACCTCGGGTCTTCACCAAGTGCCTCGTGGTGGTCGCAGCTACCTTACGCTCCCAGGGCCTTCAGGTATTCCCCTACCTGGACGACTGGCTGATCAAAGCCCCGTCCAGGGAAGGGGTTATCTCAGCGACCCAACAGACTATTATCTACCTACAGAGTCTGGGGTTCGAGATAAACTTCCCGAAATCCCAGCTATGCCCCTCGCAGTCCCTACAGTTCATCGGGGCCACGCTGGACACGGTTCGCCTCCGCTCCTTCCTCCCCCCTCCACGCCTAGAGGCGTTAGTAAGTCTGAGTCGAAGGATCTCCCTGCTGACCTCGGTATCAGCTCGACAGATGATGACTCTCCTGGGCCACATGGCCTCCACCGTCCATGTCACACCCTTCGCCCGCCTCCATCTGAGAATCCCTCAATGGACCCTGGCCTCTCAATGGCGTCAAGACCGGGACCCGATCGACCGTCCCGTGACAGTGACTCCTTCCTTGCAACGATCGCTCCGCTGGTGGGCCGACTCTTCAAATCTTTCCAAAGGTTTGCTCTTCCTCGCCCCACCTCACAACAAGGTACTCACCATGGACTCGTCGGAGTACGCTTGGGGAGCCCATCTGGACGGCCTACGCACCCAAGGGATGTGGTCAGCAGAGGACCGTCGCTGCCACATCAACGTGCTAGAGCTTCAGGCCATCTATCTTGCAGCTGTAGCGTTTCAACATCTGCTCCACGACCGGGTGGTTCTCATCCGAACCGACAACCAGGTAGCAATGTACTATGTAAACAAACAAGGAGGAACAGGGTCTTGGTCCCTTTGTCGGGAAGCCCTGCGCCTCTGGAAATGGGCAATCTCCAACAACACCTTCCTTCGAGCGGTGTACATACAAGGAGAACAAAACTGCCTGGCGGACAGACTCAGCCGCCTACTCCAGCCACACGAGTGGTCACTGCACTCTCAGACCCTACGACAGGTGTTCGAAAAGTGGGGGACGCCTCAAATAGTGGGGGACGCCTGTTTGCATCCCCCCACAATCACAAGCTGCCTCTCTTCTGCTCCCGGATACACTCCCCGGACCGACTCGAGGCCGACGCCTTCCTCCTCGACTGGGAGGGAAGGTTTCTGTATGCGTTCCCGCCGTTTCATCTGATCCTGCGGACGCTGGTCCACCTGAAAAAGGTGAAAGCCACCCTGATCCTGATTGCTCCTCACTGGCCACGCTAGCCTTGGTTTTCCCTTCTACTTTAACTCAGTGTCAGAGATCCACTACCTCTGCCTCGGTTTCCCTCTCTACTATCACAGGGTCAGGGTTCGCTGTTACATCCCAATCTTCAATCTCTTCATGTGAATGCTTGGTTTCTTTCCCCCTGACTTCTCTCCCTGTGTCTCAATCAGTCAAGGAGATACTGGAGGCCTCTAGAAAGACCTCGACGAGAACCTGCTACTCCCAAAAGTGGACCAGATTCTCAGCCTGGTGCTCCTCTCACAGCCAGGACCCGGTGTCGGTCCCCGTCCCTCTGGTTCTTGACTATTTACTTCAATTATCTCACTCTAGCCTAAAGACCAACTCCATTCGAGTACACCTCAGTGCGATTGCGGCTTTTCATCAGCCCCTGGAAGGGAAAGCCCCCTCGCTCCATCCCTTAGGCTCTCGCTTCATGAAGGGTCTTCTGAATGTCCACTCTCCTCTCAATCCTCCTCCAGTGGTTTGGGACCTTAACGTGGTCCTGGCTCAACTAATGAAACCTCCATTTGAGCCCCTAGCCAAATGCCATCCAAAATTCCTCACTTGGAAGGTGATTTTCCTGCTTGCGCTCACTTCCGCTCGGCGGGTTAGTGAGCTACAGGCTCTGGTAGCTTACCCACCCTTCACTGTATTCCACCATGACAAGGTGGTACTCCGCACTCATCCAAAGTTCTTGCCTAAAGTAGTGTCTGATTTTCATCTCAATCAGTCCATTGTCTTGCCTGTGTTTTTTCCCAAGCCCCACTCTCACCCCGGAGAAGTGGCGCTCCACACTCTTGACTGCAAGAGAGCGTTGGCCTTTTACCTCCAACGCACTCAGTCACACCGGAAAGTCCCACAACTGTTTTTGTCCTTCGACCCAAACCGGTTAGGTCACCCAGTTTCCAAACGCACCTTCTCCAACTGGTTGGCCGATTGCATCTCCTTTTGCTACGCTCAGGCTGGTCTCGCGCTGCATGGTCGAGTAACGGGACACAAGGTCCGAGCGATGGCAGCCTCCGTAGCATTCCTCAGTTCCACACCTATTGAGGAAATCTGCAAGGCTGCCACGTGGTCTTCAGTTCATACTTTCACCTCCCATTACTGTCTGGACTCACTGTCCAGGAGCGATGGCCGGTTCGGCCAATCGGTTTTGCGAAATCTATTTGCTTAAATTGCCAACTTCCCTCCATCCCTTTTCAATTAGCTTGGAGGTCACCCACATGTGAGAATATCATGCCTGCTTGTCCTGGGATAAAGCACAGTTACTTAACGTAACAGGTGTTATCCAGGGACAGCAGGCATATATTCTCACAACCCGCCCACCTCCCCGAGGTTGGCTTCTTTGCTAGTTAAGTGAACTGGAGACCACGAGGGGATGCACCCCCTAGTGGAGCAGGAAGGCACGCATGCGTGGAGCAGCAGAGCAAATTTAAATCTTCAATCAAGTTTGCTTGAAAATGCTTCCGCATCGGGGCTCCGTAGATGACGTCACCCACATGTGAGAATATATGCCTGCTGTCCCTGGATAACACCTGTTACGGTAAGTAACTGTGCTTTACAGAAGGTGACAGAAATATGTGAACAATGGAATCCTTTGCATTTATCTTGGTGGGGGAGAGTACAAACTGTTAAAATGATGATTTTACCTGTGGTTTGTTACCAAATGGGAATGTTACCAGTTTTCTTCCAGGGGTCTTTCTATAAAAAGTTGAATAGTATTCTAACAAAATTTATTTGGCTGGGTAAAATTCCTAGAATTGCTTTAGTGTCTTTACAAAAGCCAGTTATGGAGGGTGGGGTAAATTTTCCTAATTTCTATAGGTATCATCAGGCCTATATATTGCGTCAAGTTATGTATTGGGTCCTCCCAGAGCCCACTGATAATATCCCAGACTGGTTCTGGTTAGAGACCTTACCATTAGATATTAAATCTTCCAATGTACGTATTCCTGCCATCATCCAATGCTTCCAGATGATTTTAAAACCGCTAATTTTGATCTTGGGGTTTAGCCAAATCGTTTGAGTTGTTGATTTGTTATCGGAATAGGAGTTAGATTATTTACATATCTTAAGGTTTTCCATGTATCAACAAATATTCTATGATCTTTATATAACCTTGGCATTTTGATAATAAGAACATGACCAAGTCTCAAAGGAAACATGAATGCTTGAGTTTTCACAATTGCAACATAAATTTGGTCTCAACAAATCACAAAGTTATAGATGGTTGCAATTGAAGCAGGCCATTCAGGTGGGGTTCCCTGAATGGAAAACTCTTATCAATATAGTATGGAATTCTTATGCTTTCAGGTGGATTTCATGGGTCACCAAGCCGCACAGTGGTATAAATTAATATCTGGATTTGTGAATAAAAAACCAAAAACTGGCCTTCGGGACATTTAGAGTATTGAGATTAAGCATCAAATTAACACATCTCAATGGCCACGACTTTGGTCTTGCAGGATGAGATGTACAGTATCTCCATCTATGAGACAAACATGGTTCTTTCTTTTGCATAGAGCTTTTTGGATCCCTGTTCATTTACAAAAATTAGATAGCTCTAAGTCTAATAGATGTTGGCACTGTCATCTTGAGGCTGGGACATTAGATCACCTTTTATTCTATTGTCCATTTATATTATTATTTTGGAAATCAATTTGGCCTCAAATAAATAGGATGTTAGATAATCCGGTGGCCTTGACATATGATACTATTTTATTTGGCATGGCAATGAGAGCAAAGAGTCAAATTTCGTCAAATAATAACAAACTTTTATTTATATTGACTGGAGTAGCCATTCAACAGATTACATATAATTGGAAAAATTAAGAGGTTAAATTACAACTTTTGGTGGAATTCTGTATGTCATATATATATATATATAAAATGGAGCGTATAATAGCAACACAGAGAGGATATTTTGATAAGTTTCAGAAAATATGGGGACCATTAACAGATTTTTGCAATGAATAATAGCATTTTCCCAAGGTAAGATATTCGACATGAGGGGTTGTGGGTGAGTAATATTTATTAATACTATAATGTATATGAATGTGTTAATAATTTTGATATATTGTAGATGGAATTTCTGTAGAGGAAGGGAAGGGGATAGGAGGGTTTTTTTATCCTAATATTAATTCTTTAGATATTAGATGTAGTATATAATATTTAAGATATTATAGAACATAGGTATTGACTGAAATGTTATATTTAAAGTGTTACATGAAAGTTAATCAAGTGTATATATACAAATTCGTATGATTTCATCTGATACACTTGTTGTAATATGTAAAAATGAATAAAGAATTAAAAAAAACAAAAACTAGAAACAATGTTAAGGTTCTAAAAGCTGGTCTTGTTAATCTCTCTTATACTACCTCTCATTTCACTGCTGATGGTGATGTCCTTTTGAAACAAGTGTGATTCAGAAGACTGGAGGTACTTATGTATGAAGAACTTGCCACTTAATAGAGCAGATCACAACAAGTAAAGGCCAATAGGCCTATCCAGTCTTGACCATTATTTAAATCCAAACTACTAAGGCTCTGCTGACAATTAGGATATTTCTCTGTATCCAATTCAGATTTTTACATCAGGATCTACCAAACTTGAGCCTGATGTGCTGAAACTGGTGAAATTTGTAGAAGTATGATCCATTTATAGATTAGCATACTTTTACTTCTCCTTTCTTACACAGGATATCATACCCTTCATTGACAAATACTGGGAGTGTATGACAACAAGACAAAGACCTGGAAAAATGACTTGGCCAAATAACATTGTGAAAACAATGGTAAGTTATACAATCAAAAGCCTACAAGAGACTCTCCCACACTGTGCTTTTTATATTGCTACAGTCTAGAATTTGGCCTCAGCCACTTAGGGAGAAACTGCTTTTTATAAGAGCCCTAAGAAGATAGATTGTTTGATGTCAGATAAACTGTTTCAGGAGGCTTTGCTTTGTTTCAGTGCAAAGAACGGGATGTATTCCTAGTGAAAGAACACCCCGATCCTGGAAGTAAAGATCCAGAGGAAGATTATCCAAAATTTGGCATATTAGATCAGGTAATGAAGAGATGTAAACATGGATAAAATTTCATAGCTTGTTGGGTTTATAAAAGCACTCGAAACAATTTTTGTGCTTTTTTTGTTTTTTTAAAGCCATGTAGCCATTTTGACCTTGATTCTATAAAAGTCGCCTAAAGTTAGGTGCCACTGATAGGCTTAATTAGTGCTGATATTGGCACTCAACACCTCACATCGACTTTAATTGGACTTAATTAAAAGTTAGGTGCCTAACTCAAAAAACTCGATTTTATAAAAATAAGAACCTATCCCAAAGTGCCTACATTAAAAGTTAAGTTGCATGGTTAGGGGGTGGATTTTGGGCGTGTTTTCAAGTTAGGCGCCTCTAATTAGATGCCGTTAGGCTCTGATATAGGCGCCTAACTTTAGGAGAAGAAAACCCTGGAATAAATTTATGCTGAGCACTGCCTAAGCATGCTTAGGTGACGCTAAGCATTATTCTATAATGGGTGCCTAAGTTTTTAAGAATCGGCACTGATATCGGTGCCTAATTTAAGGCGAACTTTAAAAAATCTGGGCATTGACTGGAAGAATATATGGGGGGAAACAGGTTCACACATGGAACAGTGAATAGGGGAAATCTTTTTTTAGTCTGAAAGCTTTGTGGTACATGACGCTGATGATGTCTGTTATTTGCAGGAAGGCAGTCTGTTTTTTAACAATTGAAACGTGCTACAAGTCCTATAGAAATAATGGAAGCTTCAGTAAGGCCTGTTCTGGTAAATGTAGCTTGGAAATTCTGGAACTTGCAGAACTGCAATTGTAATCTGAGCTTCTTTTTGTTTTGTTTTGTTTTTGAGGACCTGGGCAATATTGGTCCAGCTTATGATAACCAGAGACAAAGCAGTACTGTATCTACTAGTGGAAGCTTAAATGGTAAGGATCACTGTACATGTCTTGCCAGGATTCCTGCTTTATTTATTGATTATCTAGTGTACTAGAAATACAAATACCTATAATAAGATCCATTAAAATGTGTTTATTTGGCAAATAAAATATGTACACATAAGTTCACATAACAGCTTTTCTCTGATCTTTCTTGTACAAATTTATTTCATGGTTTATTTAGCTGTGAGATCGTGAGCATAACACTATCACTCGGTGAAGATTCAAGCAAGGTCATATTAGCCTTGAAGAACGGCTTAATGCTGTGAAACGTTGGCATTTTAGCAGACTGCTTTAAACACTCGCAGTGGTTTCAGTTGCAAAATATCTCAGTCCTCAATTATTTTAAACCTCAACAGCAAGTTGTCACTCTATGGAAGTTTTTTATCCAATGATGTGGTTTGAGCTTGAGCTCTGCCAATAAAACCTGAAGCTTTTTCTTCCATTTGAGCAGACTCTCAGCTTCCTTTAAGTGGAGGTTTTTTTTCACTACATGATTTATTTAGCACCTGCTTTGTTGGATGGTTATCTAACAGGGAAGGACAGAGATTAAAAGTTCTCACGGTCATACAGTACTTGGAAAGGCCAAGATAATGGGGATTTAAGCAAGATGGTGTTCTGACTTTCTATTTTCACTCCCCAGCACCTCTAGCATACAATGATGTGTGTACGTGTGTGTGTGCACTCAACAGCAGATAAAAGCCATCTCTTGTTCCCCTCCTTTAGAGATCCCAAGTGCCTGTCCGATGCTTTTTTGAATTCAGATAATCTTCATTTCCATCACCTCCACTGAGAGGTTCCATGCATCTGCCATCGTTTCCATAAAGAAGGTTTTCCTTAGATTACTTCTTAGTTTAGCCCTTTCACCTTCATCCTATGTTACAACATTTCCAGAGCTTCCTTGCAATTGAAAGAGACTGACCTCTTGGGCATTTATGCCACAGAAGTATTTAAATGTCTCTATCTTATCTCCCATCTCCTGCCTTTTTTTTTTTCAGGGTATCCATATTGAGATCTTTGTCCCCTACACATATTGACAGACTGCTGATCATTTTAGTAGTCAGTCTCCATCTTGTTCATACCTTTTTGAAGATGTCTTCCAGAATTGTATGGAGTACTCTAAATGGGGGTCTTGCTAACTTTTATACAGAGGCACTATCTCTCCCTTTTTTTTTTTTTTTTACACAATGTGCCATGGAGAACTCTGTGGCTTTCTCTTCTATTGCTAGCCATGTTTGAAAGGATTCCTGGGCTCTGTGAATAGCTTTTTTTGAAGGCATCTTCCAAATCTGTGTATCCAAGTAAAAATAGCATGTATGAAAATTACCTTGTTGTATTTTCACTACAGGCTTCTATAGCGAGTGTTTTTGTAGCCAAGTTGAAAAATATAGTCAGAAGTAAAACAGTATAGAACTATTCTTTAACATTAAAACTGATGATCACACCAGAGGAAAAACGTCAAAGGCAACTTTGTGGAGGCTACATTATTTTCTATGTAGGTAGCCTGCATCATGATGAAAGCACTTACCCTTGTAGATGGCAAACTGCAGTCTCCCCAAAATAGCCACTTTTGAACTTTAGTTTACTTCTGAGGGGGAGGGGGAGAATTATCTAGTGTGAACATCAATCATTTTATTAGATCACTGAATCCCAAACCTGTCCTGGGGGAATCCCAGTCAGTCAGGATGTCAAGATATTATAACGAATTTTCATGAAACAGATTTGCAAATCTCTTGTGCATATCTTGAAAACCTGACTGGCTGGGATTCCTCCAGGACAGATTTAGGAAACCCTATCTTAGAATAGAGTACTGAGTACTAGACTAAATAAGTTTCTATGCTGTGTTTGGAATAGTGAAGCATGGCATTTGACATGAAGCTATTTGGTTGTTTTTTTTGTGGGGGGGCTGGGTTGTTTGGGTTTTTTTTGTGGGGGGGGTTTACTATATTCAGTTGCCAGTTATCTTAGCTTTTTTTCAGTTTTTCTGGAGATCTGAATTTTGTGTAGTCATTGCTACCCCCATCCGTGGTTATCAGACCTTCAATGCTCAGTTGCTCCCTTTTTCATCTATGGATAACACTCAAATACTAAGATATCCATTTACCAGTGGGATAGTTACTTAAGAGGGATCATTGTGGTCTCACTAATAATTTTTATATTCTGTAATCTTTTAGGTTTTTTTTTTACAAATTAGAGCTGAAGGCATGTTTTAGTTAAAGTACTTTTGGTCCATCACAAATGAGTTATGATATACCTGAAGCAATGGAGAAGGAAGTGACTTGCCCAAGAGTCTCAGAGCATCAATGGAACAAGATGGATTAGGGCCAAATATTCAACTGGTGGCGATCAGCATTTTGCTGACTGCCACTGGCATTATATTGGGAAGTTTCATGCAGGCTTTGGCATCGCATTTCCGGGTATAGGGAGCTGGCTAAAACCTAACCGTTAAGTGCAATATTTGACATTTAGCAACTACGAAGAATCGCATACCCACATAAAATGCAGTTTTATTTTTACCGTAATCAGTTAAGAGCTGAGTGTTTCCCCAGAATGCCCACAAAATAGACAGTTTCTGCTTGGGTTGCTAACTGGACATTTTCAGCAGCACTAACTGGTTAAATGCACTGAAAATGCCCGGTTAGCCCTGAACAGGCAATTTAATCATCCTCTCCCAGCTATTTAAAATCATTTTGGATATTGAGCCGTAGGTTCCATTGATTCTTTTGTTTTTTTAAAAAAGCACTAGGCTGCTACTCCCACCTCTGTATGGATGCCATCTAACCAGGGTATTCTCTGCATAGATGCAGGTGGAGATCCAATTTTACATTTTGGAGTTTGCTAAACACAGCCAGGCCCCTCCAGTCTACCACAATGCCATGGCAAAGGTTGCTAAATTTATGCATTTTTATGAAATTGCTATGGGAATTCAGGGTATAAATATGAAGCTTCAGTGTATGTTATTGGGCTTATCAATTATAAAAGTCAGTTCAGCTCTCATTGTCCTTACATCCCCCCCCAACCTCTGAGCTCCTCATTTTTTTCCTCTTGTAATACTAGAAGCTTGGAAGAGGACAGTAGTACGCCAAATTTTCCTCGTAGACCGATGAGAGGAGGTATGCATCAGAGAAGGACATGGCCCAGTGTACTGCACTGTTGCTGTCCTCCCAAGCTATAAACCATCTGAGAGTCGATATAGATGTCAAATTGGGAGAGGAAGAGTGAGTGAGGGCATCAGTGTAGCAGTGATGGCTGATGTTGAGGAGAAAAAAATTAAGACAATGTAGTAGGTACCAGTGATGCAGAGGGAATGACTGACTAACTGAACCAACTTAAATTAATCAGACACATAAGAAATATTCAAAAACTACTACAAGAGCCAGGGTCCCCTGCCCCTAAAATCACTAATTTTTGAAGCCCCCTCCCCATGTAGCTCCCATGGTCTGCTTTTAGTGCCAAAATCACTGTTGTGGGGGTCTCTACCTCAAAACACCTCTGTTTTGCTAAAAAATTAGGTTAGGTGGTCTCCTCAGGCCAGGATGCTCTGGAATCTTGCCAGATTTTCTGTGGATATCTGGCTAAGGACTGTGTTGTGTCCACATGCAGCACAGAACGTGAGGGGGGGGGGGGGGCAGGAGCCACAGACTTATCTTCCCCTAATCCCTCTGGTGATTTGGGATCCCAGTTAATTTGGGTCCCAGGTCAGAAATCCTGGTCAGAGCTGGGAAATGCCGACAGTGCAATGCCTAGCAATGCGCAGCTGTGCCATTAATGGGAAGCCCCAGGAAGAGACGCAGGAGCACCTGAAAGCTCCCTCGGAGTGTCCTGGTCAGGGCTTTGCTCCAGAATTTATTAGCATGATGTATGAAGCATATTTGAGTTACAGTGGCCGCATTAACTCCTCAGGGGTCTTGGCGACTGTAGCGCCAGGAATTTCTCCTCAGAGCGCATGTGCCCCACAGCAAAATCATGCTTGCAATATGGGGTGGGGCTGTCTGATGAAGACTGGGAGGAGAAGAATTTTGTTTCTCTGCCATTACTCTCCCAATCAGGGTCCTCAGTAGCAGGCGATAAGGCCTCATGCTGGAAGATACCAGAGTCAGACCAGATAGCGGCCCTGAATCTTAGAGAGGACCCCACAGTGTACATGGTTTTTTAAGCTCTCAGCGCTCTTAGAATTCAAGATAGAGCAGCCCCAGTCTTATTTGGCTCAGTGCTTGCTTATGAGCAGCAATAAATTTCGGACTATGTCCTTTTCCCCCCACCGGACATCACTAGGATGCTCACAGACCATTGGGATGCTCCATAGGGTCCCCTCTGAGTAGCAAAGGCCATGACAAATTGTATCCCATTGAGCACTGAATTTCAACAGCTTTTCATCTCATCTAAGGTGGATTCCCTAGTGGTGAAAATTACAAGTGTACCCCAGTGAAGGGGGAGTTGTGTTAAAAGGATATGCAAAATCACAGGCTGGATTTTGTCCATAGGAGACAATTTGAAGTAACAGTGTTGGTATTAAAGGCAGCAGCAGTGGCATCTTACGTTGCATAAGTTATGTTAGACCCCCACAGGAGAAAATGATGCATACATTCAATTCCTCTTGGAGGGAGTTGATTTCTTGGCAGATGCACTGTATGATTCGCAAGTTGGATGCGCACCTTCTTGCGAATCACATTGAGGGATACGGAGACCACCATTCTAGGTTTCAAGGGCAAGTTGGATCCGCACCTTCTTGCGAATCACACTGAGGGATACGGGTAAACATGGTAATCATCAGGGAACACCTAGCTTAGCCTCCGCGTGCGCGGGTCGCCGGACTAGATGGACCTAAGGTCTGATCCGGTGAAGGCATTTCTTATGTTCTTATGATCTGTTCAAAGTACTTAATAAGTTCTCTGCATATGCTATCCTCGCCCATAGAATGCTGTGGATTAGACAGTGGGCGGGAGATTCTGCCTCTAAAACAACTCTGAGCAAATTGTCTTTCAAAGGACAATTGCTTTTTGGTAAGGGACTGGACGATCTGATGGCTAGTGTACAGAATCACAAACCCAAGTCTCTTCTAGATGGCAGACCGGGAAAAGTGATCAAGGTCCAAGTAGTAGTAGAGGCTATTAGACCTGGTAGCTATCAAAGCTGTACTGATTGAAGAATCGGGATTGGGACTCAGAAGATTGGAGGCTGATTCTAGACCTGAAGTCAGTAAGCGCTGCCTTCAAGGTCCTGCTCTTCCTCATGGAAACAGGTTGGTCATTGCCTCAGTGATGCCAGGGGAGTTTCTGGCCTCTAGATCTAAATGAAACCCATCTTCATAGTCCCATCTTTCTGGACCACAGGAAATATTTGAGGTTCCATGTTATGGAACAACACTTTGGAACATTTCCAGTTCTCTGCTCTGTCATTTGGGCTGGCTACAGCACCACAAACTTTCACCAAGGTCATGGTCATAGCAGCAGTTTACTTCTGCAAAGAGGGCATTCAAGTACATTCATTCCTGGACGATTGGCTGATTCGAGCCCCGTCTGAAACCAAGGACAGAAAAACAGTGAGATGTGTGGTCCAGCTCCTCCAGCCACAAGGCTGGGTCATAATTTCTGGAAGAGTCACCTGAAACTGACACAGTCCCAGGAGTACCTGGGCATAAGTTTCAATATGAAGGAGAATGGGGTTTTTCATGAGGCAGATAAGGGAGCTACGGGACAAGTCAGCACTGACAGCTTGGTAGTACTTGTAGGTGCTGGGCTCAGTGGTAGCAGCATGAGACATGGTCCAAGCTATGTCTTGGTTCTGTTCTATGGTTCCAGACTTCCAGCAACTGTTTGTCCATCCGAAGGTGGACTCCGCAGTGGTGCAAGTGACCAAGCACACCTCCCTTCCTAGTGAGGTGGAGTGAGGGTGGAATGATGCTGAAAGACGCACAGGACTGAAGAGTGAATGCGGTCCTGAAAAGACAATTTGAAGTGCTGTCTTTGGGTATTGAAGCTGCAGCAGCTGCCTCATTCGTGGCGCATGCCCTCTCATACCTGACTGCGGATGAGTCCCTCGGAGCTTGAGTGCACTTGTCCCCACACATCTTTGCAGAAACATGATGGCAGATAAAGGCCAAATGGCCCATCTAGTCTGCCCATCTTCAGTAACCTTTCTCTCTCTTTCTTTTTCTGGTCCTTAGTACTGTGGGCAGGCACATCTATCCCTCCCTAGACTTATGACACTGTGTATCCGCAACATAAGAACAGATTAGGTTCTTACCTCGGTAATCTGGGTTCTGTTAGGATACACAGGAGTCCATACTGCCCTCCCTTTGTGGAATTTTTTGATTTGCTTGATTTCTGCCTCGGACATTGTCAGTGTCTATATCGGAACCTCTGCTATTATGCTTAAGATAAAGAAATGATCTGTTTCAGGTATTGGGTGTTTCCCTTTCTCGTTCCTCCTGAGAGTGTCCCATAGCTCCTGCTTGTTGTTACCCTTAGCAGGTTGGATTCAAGTTACTCATGCGAGTGTTTGGTTTTGGGTTTTTTTTCTCTGTTTATTTATTAAATGTTTATTGATCATTGTTCTATTTTCTAAATTTCAGAGCAAAGCGGAATGTGTTTCTTGCTGGGGAAGTTCCCCGTGCCTCTCCTTCTCTTTTCTTATGTTTTAGTGGAGTTTGATTGCTTTGGTACCAACTGAGGGGGGTGCTTTGCTCCACTGCAGGAGGGGAGGAGTTCTCAAGTTCTTAAAGGGTTGTCCTTCTGCAGTTCGCGGGAAATGGGAATCAACAGCTCAAATATGGACTCCTGTGTATCCTAACAGAGCCCAGATTACAGAGGTAAGAACCTAATCTGTTACTCATTTTATTCCAAAATAATTTTATGTAATGACTGAAAATACAGAGATTATTTTGGTGACACAGTTGGTGCAGTTTCCATCTCAACATTTTTGAGCAATTAAAATAATTTCAAATTAAATTAAACTGGTTTAAAATTATTCCTGTCTCTTTTTTATTATTATTATTATTAAACTGTTTAATTTTTCCTCCAGATAAATACTGTTTATACCCCTTGCTCTTTAGTTCCTTATCCATGCCAGACCAGTCCAGAAATGGCTTTTGTTTCCCTTCTGGCAGATGGATACTGAAGAAATGGCTCAGAGCTGACCATCCCTTTTACAGGAGGTTAGTACTGCCTTCTGTATTCAGTACCTCTCATTTTTGAGAAAATGGTGACGACATGGTCTCATGCAGCAGGTTTGCTTGGTCCCAGCTCATTGGAGGTTCCCAGTCAGATTCCTAGATAAACAGTTCTTGGATTAATTCCCCTTGCTTAAATAAATGCTGGCATGTATGTTCCTGGTTCTTGAGCAGATTCTCAGGGTTCAGCCTTCAACTGCCTCTTGTAGAGCAGAAAAACAGGAGGATATTGGTACAAGCAGTCTGATGCAGTATGGCATGCAAAGGAATTTCTGTTACATCTGCTCCAGAGTCATTAAAACAGGTGTTTCATCCCAACCCGCAAAGTGGGTGTTGCAGAAATCCAACACTTTTTTCTCTCCTCTGCTCCTCCCACTTGGCAGAGGACTACAGAGCCCCCTGCAGTTTTCCTTTCTGCAAGCGAAGCATGCAGAAGTCTTTCTGATCTGCTTTGCTTTCTTTCTTTCTTTTTTTTGCTTAAAGTTCATTTTCTGGTGGCCCTGGTGCCTGGAGACCCTGTGGAGGTTTTCTCTGCCTGGGAAAGGACGAAATTTCCACAACACTGGACTGCTGCTCCACAGGACAAGCTTTGTGTGGACTTGTGAAGCCAGCTTGCTATCTGCCACCTTTGGAGCTTGGGGTCTGTCCCCCTGGGAGCGTGCTTACCTTCTGACTTTATTGGAAGTTTAAGCACAGGCTGAATGCATTCTGTAAAAGTCCTCGGGATGCAGGCTGCATTTTCCTGCCTCCAGTCATGTGGAGAAGTTACATGGGGATGGAGCTTTTGGTTGGGGTCCATCCAACTGGCATCCCAAAGATCCTGAAGGTTGAGCTGTTTGGAGAAAATTTGAGGCAGAAAATCCTTGCCCTTCACTTTGTTTGGTATAAATAATTACATACATACTCCCTCAGTTTTTATTTCTACCTCCAGAGGAGGCCAAGGAAAAAATTACCAGACACAAAAGTGTAGTTTAAACATTCAAGGCCTTGGGAGTGTTTTTGCCATCCTACTAACTGGTAGGACAGCATCCAAAAAGTCTCACCCCATTACAAGTGACTGGCCATTTTATTGGGATTATGACATCATCAATTAATTCATTATTAAACATGTAGTTGGTGCATCTTCCAATTAGATTACAATTGCTTCAGTAATATCCAGTTACAAATTGCATTCTCCAACAATGTTCTTTTGGTTCTATTCAAGCCACATGGTTTCTGGTTAATCATACTTCATTAGTAATTTTCCTTAGCAACAATAATGACTTACCGTATTTTCACGCAAATAACGCGCACCCGTATAAAACGCGCACACGGGTATAGCGCGCAGAAATCACGATGATATGTACAAAAACTTTGGTATACCGCGCTCACGGGTATACCGCGCATGCTGCCCGACGCTCCTTTCGCCCGCCCTGACTTTCCGACTCTCCGTTCACCCCCCCTGACTTCCGTGCACTGTCCCCCCTTGAAGGTCTGTCCCCATCCTGAAAGCCTGATGCCCCCCCCCGACGTCCGATACATCCCTCCCCCCGAAGGACCGCCGACTCCCCAACAATATCGGGCCAGGAGGGAGCCCAAATCCTCCTGGCCACGGCGACCCCCTAACCCCACCCCGCACTACATTACGGGCAGGAGGGATCCCAGGCCCTCCTGCCCTCGACGCAAACCCCCCTCCCTCCAACGACTGCCCCCCCCCAAGAACCTCCGACCGCCCCCCCCAGCCGACCCGCGACCCCCCCTGGCGACCCCCACGACCCCCCACCCCCCTTCCCCGTACCTTTGGTAGTTGGGCCAGAAGGGAGCCCAAACCCTCCTGGCCACGGCGACCCCCTAACCCCACCCCGCACTACATTACGGGCAGGAGGGATCCCAGGCCCTCCTGCCCTCGATGCAAACCCCCCTCCCCCCCAACGACCGCCCCCCCCAAGAACCTCCGACCGCTCCCCCAGCCGACCCGCGATCCCCCTGGCGACCCCCACGACCCCCCCACCCCCCTTCCCCGTACCTTTGGTAGTTGGCCGGACAGACGGGAGCCAAACCCGCCTGTCCGGCAGGCAGCCAACGAAGGAATGAGGCCGGATTGGCCCATCCATCCTAAAGCTCCGCCTACTGGTGGGGCCTAAGGCGCGTGGGCCAATCAGAATAGGCCCTGGAGCCTTAGGTCCCACCTGGGGGCGCGGCCTGAGGCACATGGTCGGGTTGGGCCCATAGGATAACATAGCTTGCTGAATACATTTACCTAACCAAGATTGTTGCCTACCAGCTTGAAATGCTAGGGTCCTATCTACACCCATTAATTTTTGGATAAGCAAATAAGTAGCGGGAGCAGTGTGGGGTTTGAACCTACAACCTCAAGGTGCTGAGGCTATGGCTAACCACCCATGTCTAGCCATCTTCTCTCTGTCTATATACCACTCCCAATCAGCATTTCCCTTTTTATCCCTATTCTGTGCTCCAAGACATGCTCACCATCTCCCCTCTTTATATATCTTCCTGTGTCCAGCTTCTCCCCTCTCTTACTTCCTTACACCAATGTGTGTCTCACAGACTCTCTTTCTTTCCTCCCTCCCTCTGCTATGTTCAATATTTCACTCACTCTTCCTTCAGCCCCTTGATTCAGCTTTTCCCTTCCCTTCTCTCTCTTCCTCCCTGCAGGTTCTGCACCTCACTCCCTTCCCTCTAGCCCCATACCCATGGGTCCAACACCTCTATCCCCTCCCTTTAGTGCCCATGTGTAGGTCTGGCACCTCTCCCTTCACTCCAGCTCCACTCCACCCACCACATGGGCCCAGCACCTTTCCCTCTCCCCCCCAAATCCCAATACCAGATCTAGCAACTGTCTCCCTTCAGCTCCAGCAGTCCAAGCAACCCCCTCTCCCCTTCGTGGGTGCAGCAGCCCCCTTCTTCTCTATCGCAGGTCCAACAGTCCCCCCTCCCTCGCTCCCGATCGTGGGTCAAAACCAGCAAAACAAAAAAACTGTGACTCCCCTTGGTCGGCCCCTTTGCACCTCCCAGGGCAGGCCTACCAACCTCTTAGAAACTTCATGGAAGAAGAGGCACAACACACAGGGCTGTTCCAGGACCTTCTTCCGGCCAAGTCCCTCTTTCTAATGTAACTTCCAGTTTCGCCGGTACTGCTCTGCAGGGCAGTACAAAACCTTGTTCCCATACCCACAGCAAAGGGCCAATTTTATTTATTTTCTTATTTCCTCCCCCCCCCCCCACCGTTCTTGTAGGTTAGCAGCAGCTAGCCGCAGGAAACAATCCCTGTGTCATTCTCTATGTAGAACCAGTTCCTGAAAGCGAATTGGCCTCCAGCAGATATCACTTAGAAGACTGGAGACCCATCCTGGATCTCTTTGGTCAATGCATTTCTGCGAATTCTGCACTTTCGCATGGAGACAGTGCATTCTGTCATTGCAGTGGTGGTTCTGGAAGAGTTTCTGGCTTCACTGGATCTAACAGAAGCCTATCTTCCTGGGACAGCAGAAGTATCTGAGATTTCACGTTCTCCAGAAGTATTTCCAGTTTGTGCCCCCCCCCCCCCCGTACCTCTGCAAAATGGGGGTCCTGGTTCATACATATCTGGATGATTGGTTGATCAGGGCAACATCCAGACTGGAGTGCGAGCAGGCAAAAGAGACTGTAGTGTCTCTTCTGCAGCGTTTGGGCTGGATGGTCAGTTTCAGGAAATGCCAGCTGATTCCATCTCAGATGTTGGACTACCTAAGAGTTTTTGGTTTGACATGCTCCAAGGCCGTGTCTGTCTTTCTGAGCCACGCAAACTAAAACTCCAGAAACAGATCGAGGATCTTTTGGCAATCCAGATTCCCATGGCTTGGAAGTATCTGCAGGTCCCGGGATCTATGGCAGCCTCCCTGGAGGTTGTGCCCTGGGCTCGGGCACACATGTGGCCGCTACAGCAGTTCCTTCTGTCCCGGTGGTCTTCGCAACAGCATTTCCTTCATATGTTTCTTCCCTGGACAGAACTGGCATGGAGCATTCTGTGTTCTGGCTTTGGGGAGCTGCTCTTGATAAGGGCATGCCTCAGAATCAAGGAGTGGATCACTCTGATGATGGATGTAAGTTGTTTGGGCTGGGGGGGGGGCCCTTTGTGGGGATCATTCCATTTAGGGTCAGTGGTCTCTCCCTCAGAGGTGCTGGTTGATCAACCGCCTCAAGCTCAAAGCCATTTGGTTGGCACTCGGAGATCTGCAAAACATCCTTGAGGGAAAAGCAGTTAGGGTGTTTTCTGACAATGCCATGGCAGTGGGGCATGTAAATCGTCATGGAGGCACCAGAAGTGCTCCTGTAAGTCAGGAGGCTTGGATGCTAATCCAGTGGGCGGAAGTTCACCTTCTAGCTCTTTCAGCGGTGCATCTGGCCGGCTTAGACAATGTTCAGGTGGATTTTCTCAGTCGCCAGATCCTGGACCTGGAGAGTGATCACTTAGAGAGCATTCTACCTCATTGAGAGTGCAGGAGCAGACCCTCACTCGACTTGATGGTTTTGGCCAAGAACTCCAAAGTCGAGCACTTTTTCAGTTGAAGAAAAGAACCAGGAGGCTTAGGGCTCTATGCATTATTTCAGCCCTGGCCAACTCTATTTTTCTGTTTTTCTGCCCTGTGGGTTGGGTAGTTTCCAGGATTGTGACTCATCTGGGCCTAGTGGTCCCGGACTGGCTTTGCCACCTGTGGTACGCGGACCTGGTTTGTCTTCAGTGAGACTAGAAGCTCAGGCTCCCTTGTCAGGCGCACTTGGAATACTGTGTCCAACACTGGTCTCCATACCTTAAAAAGGATATAACTATGCTGGAGAAAGTGCAGAGGCGAGCCACGAAACTTATCAAAGGAATGGAACATTTTAGCTACAAAGATCGACTCAGGAAGCTAGGGCTGTTTACCCTTGAGAAGAGAAGACTGAGAGGGGATTTGATAGAGACTTTTAAAATATTAAAAGGATTTAATAAAATAGACCAAGAAGAAGCATTACTGAAATATTCTGATGTGACACGGACAAGAGGACATAGCCTGAAACTGAGTGGCAGCAGGTTTAGGACAAATGTCAGGAAATTCTGTTTCACACAGCGCATGGTGGGTGCTTGGAATGCACTCCCAGAGGAGGTTGTGGAGGAGACTACTGTTCTAGGATTCAAGCGCAAGTTGGATGCACACCTTCTTGCATATCATATTGAGGGATACGGTAAATCCGGGTCTCCAAAAAGGAGTACCTAAATGGGCCGCCGCGTGTGCGGATCGCTGGACTAGATGGACCTTGGTCTGATCCGGTGAGGGCGTTTCTTATGTTCTTATGTCATCACTGCCTTCTCAGTCAGGGACCGGTTCCTAAGGAGAACCCCCAGCGCTTTGGTCTTAACAATATGGCTCTTGAGCGCAACACCTTGACTCAAATAGGCTACTCTGATGTGGTCATTGTCACTCTTTTGAAGTCCAAGAAGCCATCTGACCTAGTAAGGCTATTCTTATGTTCGTATGTCTGCTATGGTGGCTTATCCCAAGGCTTGGAAAGCTTTCCAGCAGTATTGTGACATAGGCCATGTGGGGCCGTTGCGAGCTTCCATTCCAGTGGTCTTGGCCTTCTTAAAGGGCGGTCTAGACAAGGGCCTAGCAGTAGCTTCCCTCAAGGTACAGGTGGCAGGCCTTTCCTGCTTCAGAGTGCACAATGGCTCTTCTTCACTTACTGCTCATCATGATGTGACCAGATTCCTCAGGGGGGTGCTTCGTTTACACCCTCCTCTGTCAGCCCTTTCCAATGTGGAATCTCAATATTGTGTTGAAGGGTCTGACTGAACCTCCTTTTGAATTGCTCAAGGAGGCATCTGTTTAGAATTTTAGTCAAAAACGGTTTTCCTCGTGGCAATTGTCTCAGCTTGGCGTATTATGGAGCTGCAGACTCTCTCCTGTAGGGAACCCTTTCTTCAGACTACGGAGGCAGGGTTATCCCTCCATATGATTCCTTCCTTTCTTCTGAAAGTGGTTTCCAAGTTTCATGTGAAACAGGAAGTTCGTCTGCCTGCTTTTTGTTCCACAGAGTCAGAAAAGAAAGATAAATTCTTGCGGAAACTAGATGTGCGCAAAGTTTTAGAGGACTAATGATTTCTGTCTTTCAGATCATCTGTTTGTCCTGACTAGCCAGTCCAGACGGGGCAGGCCAGCTTCTAAGGCCTCTATTGCCCAATGGATCTGAATGGTCATGTTGTCAACCTACATTGGCTATGGTAAGCAGCCATCAGCTTTGCTCAAAGCCCACCCGACTAGAGGCGTTGCCACTTCAAGGGCGGAGCCTTGAGTGATTTAATCGGTTGAAATTTGTAGCATGGCCACTTTGTCATCTCTTCATACCTTTACCAGATTTTACAATATGGATGTGGCAGCTTAGTTTGATGCCGATTTTGGGTCCTCAGTGTTGTGGGCAGACTCTTCTGTCCCACCCTAGACACTCAATATAAACAACTGGGTATGTTTCAAAACAAATGTTCCTGAAGGGTTATAACTATTAACACATAAAGGAACAAAAACCACTTCAAACGTCTTTTAACTTTCAATGGTGCTCAGATTCCAAGATGGAGGTTTAAAGTACTCAATGGGTGCATACAGCCCGTGAGAAACTTTGTATGGTATCAATCATTGCACCTAGTTGTAAAAGATGTTTCAAAGTCCTTAATCAGTAATGATTTGTAATGCTTAAAGGTCCAAAACGTGAAAGCACTGATAATTCAAATTTTAAACTGTGTATATAAAGTACTTCCAAAATAAATCACTTAGCTGAAACATAAAGAATGCGGTGAAATAGCTGGGTCCTGACGCGTTTCGCCACACAGGCTTCCTCAGAGAACCCGCTTGCAATTCCTTACATTCAAACTGTAGTTATGATTTCAAATTTTCAATCCTGCTGTTACTTCTGTAATCTTTTAATGTCCTATGACGTCATAGGACATTAAAAGATTACAGAAGTAACAGCAGGATTGAAAATTTGAAATCATAACTACAGTTTGAATGTAAGGAATTGCAAGCGGGTTCTCTGAGGAAGCCTGTGTGGCGAAACGCGTCAGGACCCAGCTATTTCACCGCATTCTTTATGTTTCAGCTAAGTGATTTATTTTGGAAGTACTTTATATACACAGTTTAAAATTTGAATTATCAGTGCTTTCACGTTTTGGACCTTTAAGCATTACAAATCATTACTGATTAAGGACTTTGAAACATCTTTTACAACTAGGTGCAATGATTGATACCATACAAAGTTTCTCACGGGCTGTATGCCCCCATTGAGTACTTTAAACCTCCATCTTGGAATCTGAGCACCATTGAAAGTTAAAAGACGTTTGAAGTGGTTTCCACCCTAGACACTGCCATTGCTTTGGTAAATCACCTATTAATCTTCTTTCTGTTAATCCACAAAGGAGTCATTATAGCCTACCTTCGGTCTATTGTGTCGCCTGCATATTTCTGCCTCTGATGTTTCTCCTTTTAGGCCTTGGTATCTTCCAACCAGCAGACAGGAATCTGTGGAGAATCCTTTTGTATATGTGGGTGCATATCTTTACCGAAAGCATGCTTCCAATTTGTGCTTGTTGCACACGGTAGGTTGGTTCTATGTTTTCTATTGCTCGTTCATTAATTGTTTCTTTATATTGCAGAACAGAATGAAGTTGTAGAGTGGGGAGTTCCCCATTCCCCCTTGTTGTCTGTTTTGTTCCAGTCCTTTTTGGTCACTTTTGGACAGTACTGCAAGGGGCTCTGTATTCCTCTGCCAAGTGGGAGGAGCAAAGGAGAGAAAAAAGTGTTGGATTTCTACAACACTTGGTTCATGGGTTGGGATGAAACACCTATTTTAATGACTCCTTCATGAATTAACAGAAAATTACCAAAGGTAAGAACCTAATCTTCCATTATTGAAGATATTTTTAAAAAGTCAATTTTACCATGTTACAGCTATCACTTGCTTCAGGGGTACAATTTAGTTTAAAAGTTGAGTGCTAGCAAAAAAAGCTTTTCATTATAAAAACATGAAATAATGGCACACTAAGGTGTTCTTTAATATTGATTTTTATCACTGAAAGTCTGCTTTTATTAGCAATTGAAGATGCCTGTACCTCTTATGTTGGCAGTAGCCAAAACTTGGCTATGGCAGGTTTTTTAGTTTTTCAATAAATTCCTTTACATGCCAATCTGTGTTAGACTGTCTTTATTTGTACTAGATCTGATGGGATAGGCCTTTGTTCTACTGCAAACCCTTGTAGAGCAGATGCTGGTAGACAGACTTCTAAGGTTCCACTCTAGCTGTCACTGATAGGGATGCTCCCAAGGCTGCAGGCTTCTGTTAGGCGTGCTCACAGAGTTTTTGGCCTGCTCAAACAAAACAATTTTTGCTTTTGGTGAACTTTTTTATCCTGGCTTCTTAGTTTCTAACATTATTATTCTGAAGAGCAGAAGGCAGCAGCATCAGACCACTATGGGAGTAAAGTCTGCTCTGAGTGTTGTCCCCCATCTCCTGGCAGGGGGGCAAAACCTGCTTATCTGGACTGGTCTGGTAAGATTCAATATGAGAAAATTTAATAGGTAAATTTGAGTTTCACCATATTTTCCGTGCCTTGTAAGGCCATGACAAGCACATAGTAAAGGAGATAACCCCATATCATCTTGCTTTGATTGACAGTATCGATACTAAACCCTTACCTCTTTGAAACATGCAGAACTGCTTATTCTGTGTATTCTAGTTTGCTGTTTTGCTATTCAGTATGATGGTTTTGTTTCTTGTACTTTTTACAATGTGACCAATGCATGGTGCCACTTCTGTTCTTTCAGGTGGGGCCTCTTTTGCAGGTGAATATTTACCTTTCAGCTTCTGAAGCCTAAGTATTCTGTGATTGGTTTGGAAATCTAAGTTGTGTGTTCTGAGTCATTGCAACAGTGTGCAATGTTATGTCATGATGTAAATTATAACTTTTCAGAAGTGTCTAAATTTTGTTGTGTTCTGCATGACTCAGTTTTTTTATCTTGATTCATTTGACAATTTTAGTTTTTTTCCCACAATTTATTGATTTCTCAAAATTTGTCATTTATAAATTGACTCTGCAAAATTTTTTTTTAAAGCTGTTTTGAAAATGCAATAGCATGTGTAAGCTCTTGAGTGGTCTTGCAACATGTATTTTGTATGATTTTTTTAGCATTTTATTAAATTGAATATATTTGCAATTGTTAATCTGATTTTAGGCAAGGAAAATCCTTCAATAACCATGTGTTAAGAGCAGCCAGTTGCTGTGATTAGAAGCAGCAGCAACTGTATTTTAGAATTATTTGGGTTGTAGCGAAGGTGGGTATAGTCATCTCCCTTCTGTGATGAATATAGTAGTATCTGTGAGCAACCACAAAAACAGGGAGGAATGGAGGGAAGTATAATACAAAAATATCACTCCAAAACAAAAGCACCACACAAGCCAAGAAAGCTAGCTTATTATTTAAGTAAAAGAAAAGCCTCAGACAAACGGAGAGGTGTACCCACACTCTTCCATACAAGCATCATGGGCAAAAAACTTTCGCACAAGTTTAAAGTTAGCAGGTGGGAGCAAAAAAATAGCCGAGAATGATTAATGGTAAAAACCACTGAACGCAAGCAGGCCAGGCCAATGATCGTTTTCGTGGCCAGTAACCACTGCTTCACCACTTGCCACCAAATCCAAGATATCAGTACGCAGATCCTAACTGTGTGGTGCTTTTGTTTTGGAGTGATATTTTTGATTTTTTTGTACTATCTGTGAGCACACGTGAAGGGGCATTTTTGAAGAAAATCTATCTCAATTGTGACTTCTAGTGCAATGGACACTATTCCTAAACCTGTGAGTAGTCAATCCCCTCTCACGAGAATTCTTGTAGAGAGCCTCATTAGCATTCTTTTGCTCCGCCTTCCATCCATCTGGGCTGTCTTCCAATTCCTCGGTTGTCTTGCTACAAGCGAGATGGTAGGAGTTGGTCTTTTCTGCTCATTTATTTTTCAATTAGTGTATTTGGGGCTTTTTTGTTTTTTACCATTTGCATGGCTTTTCGGTGCTGCAGAGAATCCCATTCTTGGGACATCTGTGGCTGTGGGAGAACACAGACTCTGAGGTCAAGGGTCTGCTTTCAAGGGGCAGACTGCTTCTGCAGTGCATCCATTTGGACAGCCTGCACTGTAGGTTAGGGGGCTGAGGGACCAATCTCTTGGGAGAAAAGCTCACCCCCATGTTCGTCCACAGTGGGCATGAGCACAGGCGGAGTGGCTTCATGGCAGTTTTTCCAGGATCGGGGCCGACTGCTTCCTCCCCATTTGCATGTACGAGGTCCAATGGGGGTTAAGATGTCCAGCTGGTTCCTTGGACCCAAGAGGCAAGCGAGATTCCAGGCTTGAGGCAGAAATTCTTGCTTGTAGCTTTAGTACTTCAGCTCCCAGCACACAGCAAGGCACAATGATTTTAACAGGCTAACAGCCTGAAAAACAAAATCGGAAGGGGGAGGTATTTAAAATGTGTTGCTTTGGGGGGGAGGGGTTCTGGGGTTAGATATCCCCAAATCGCTAGTTTTTAGACCCCAGTTTAGCTTCCCCAGGCCATTTTTGGCACCAAAAATGCTGCCGTTGCAGCCATCTTGGATTTCCTGTTTTTTTTGTCTTTTTTTCCAATTCTTTATTCATTTTTCCATCTTACATCAATTGAATCATACACATCACTTGAAATTCAATCTATTATCTTAAATACATAAATTTACCCTCTCCCCCACCCACCCTTTTCACAGATATTATATTCAAAATTTAACATACATATGCTATATTCATAAATATTGATTATATCTATATTATAACTATATATCCCCCTCCCATAATTATAAATATACTTTCAATGTAAAAAGGTGTCTAATCATTACAATAAGTTGTTTTTTGTTTTTTTTTTAATTATTATAATTCCCTTTTTGTAAAGCAATTATTCTCTCCATCTTATATATATGGCATAATGAATTCCACCAGAAGGTGTAATTAAGTCTTGTGTAATTTTTCCCAATTTCTGGTGATGTGCTGAATGGCGACTCCTGTCATTATTAATAAAAGTTTATTATTATTTGATGAAATTTGACTCTCTTTTTTTCTCATTGACGTTCCAAATAGGATTGTATCATATAATAGAGCTACATGGTTTTCTAATAAAGAATTAATTTGTGACCAAATTGATTTCCAGAAGGCCATGATACAGGGACAAAAGTATAATAAATGATCTAAAGTCCCTGCTTCCAGATTACAATGCCAGCATCTATTAGACTTAGAGCTATCTAACTTTTGTAATCGAAAAGGGGTCCAAAAAGCTCTATGTAACAAAAAGAACCAAGTTTGTCTCATAGATGCAGACATTGTACATCTCATTCTCCAAGACCAAATTAGTGGCCATTGAGAAGCAGAAATTTGATGCTTAATCTCAATGCTCCAAATGTCTCTAAGACCAGTTTTTGGGTTTTTATTCATAAATCCAGATATCAATTTATACCACTGTGTGGCCTGGTGTCCTAAGAAATCCCCTTGAAAGCATAAGAATTCCAGACTATATTGATTATTAAGATTTTTCCATTCAGGGAACCCCTCCTGAATAGCCTGTTTCAGCTGTAACCATTTAAAACTTTGTGATTTGTTTAGACCATATTTATGTTGCAGTAGTGAAAAATCAAGCAGTTTACCATTTAAAATAACATAACCTAGAGTCCGTATACCTGCAATAATCCAATGCTTCCATACAATTTTAAAACCGCCAATTTGAATCTTGGAGTTTAGCCATAAAGATTGGTATGTTGATTTATGTATCGGGTTTGGACTTAAATTGCTGACATAACGCAAAGTTTTCCATGTATCTATCAATATTCTATTCTCTTTATATTTCCTAGGCATTTTAATACTAAGAACATGAGATAAGTTTATAGGAAACATGAGTCGCCATTCCAAATACAACCAATCTGGGATATTTTCCATAAGCTCTGGGAGGACCCAATACATACCCTGTAGTAAAATATAGGCTTGATGATACCTATAAAAGTTTGGAAAATTTACCCCACCCTCTGCAATTGATTTTTGTAAAGATACTAAGGCAATTCTAGGCATTTTACCCAGCCAAACAAATTTTGTAAGAATACCATTTAACTTTTTATAAAAGCACCCCTGGGAAAAAAAACTGGTATCGTACTCATTTGATAACAAACCACAGGAAATATCATCATTTTAATAGTTTGGACTCTCCCCTTTGATTTTTCATAAAAACAGGTGTGATGGACAACTCGGGTCAGGATACTTATTTATTTAAAATATTTATATCCCGCAAATCCAACAATGCTAAGCGGTTCCAGAATTACATACATAGTCAAATGAAATACATAAAAATAAACATACAATAACAAACCATCATCAAAAAAAAGAAAAAAAACACCCCACACACAGTAGCAACAAATTCAAAAAAATGTATTCAATAAGACCCATCTAAAGCAAATTTATAACCTCATAAATTGACGTGCAAATAAGGCTGTTTTCAAACCTGTCCTGAACTGAATCAAAGTGGGGGCCTGCCTTTTCTCCAAAGGAAGAGCATTCTAGCAAACCAGACCCTGTACGGAAGACATAGTTTTACGAGTTGCAGATAGCTTTGCAAAAGTCAAGGATGGCACAGTCAAACTCGCCCAGGGTGTCCATAGAACATGATGGTTGATACACTTGTAGACCAGATCGCAACATTGTTGGGCAGTTATTCTGCAACAGCCTAAAAATTGTACAATGTAGAGCATGCAGAATCGGCGAGATGCAGTCAAATTTAGAGGCCCGTAGTATCAAGCGTGCAGCAGCATTCTGGGCCATGCAACACGTATTTGGGCAAAGAGTGTTGTAGGATACTTTGGATTCATGCCAAATTTGTGATGGATGGGCCATCTGAGGATCGTCCATGTCCTACTGCCATGCGGCGTGTGAGGATGGGGGCAGGAGCTGCTGACTTAACCCCCCTCTAGTCCCTCAGGGGGTGTTAGTGCTCAGATGGTGCGAGGGTCAGGATAAAGGCAGGTTTGAGCCAGGAAGCAGAGCAAGTGCGTCCCGGGCAAAGCACAGCCATGGCACTGCTGCAAAACCCCAGAAAGGAGCTTGTGAATATCCACAGGGGCCGTCAACGTCCTGGACAAGGGTTCCCCCTGAATTAATTAATATGACATCTATAGCTTGTAGGTTTAATAAGGGCCACATGGAACCCTCGGGGTTCACAGCCATGTTGGCACCAGGGGTTCCCCCCTCCAAGAGTGTATTTCCCCAGTGACAGTGCCATACGCAAGATGGGAAGGTCCAATCTGGAAAGACTGGGCTGGAGAGGGCTCTTTTTCAGTGCAGTGACACATGTGGCAGGAGTAGACAATATGCAAGCAGATTTCCTGAGCCGGAAGACCCTAATTCCCAGGAAATTGTCACTGTCTCAGGAAGCCTTCACCTGCATTGTGAATTGGTGGGGGCACCTGACATTCGATATGGTGACATCAGCAGCCAACAAGAAGGCGTCTCAGTTCTTCTGTCAAAGATACGAGCTGGGAAGCAAGGGCATGTCGTCTTTATGCCTTCCTTCCATGGCACATGATAGGCAGACTTCTGCGCAGGATCATAATATACCAGAAGCTGATGATTCTAGTAGCACCAGACTGATTGAGACGACTGTGGTATGCAGACTTGGTCCGTCTACAAAGGGATCAATGTCTCAAACTTCCATGTTATCCCCGGCTGCTCAAGCAGGGTCCAATTGCCCTGCAGGATTCAGAACTCAAGTCTTACAGCATGGCTCTTGAGCATGTGGCACTAGCACATAAAGGCTACTCGGATTGAGTGGTCTCCACACTTCTAGGATGTAGGAAGAAAGTGACTATAGCAGCATATGCGAAAGCCTGGAAGTGCTTCCAAATTTGGTGTACTTAGAGGAGTGAGGACCCGAGCTTTGCACCAAGCTCTGTGGTGCTCAACTTCCTGCAGGGAGGTCTGGAAAAAGGCCTAGCAGTTAGCTCCCTGAAAGTTCAGATTGTGGGGCTCTCGTGTTTTAGGCCTAGGAGTTAATAGCTGCACATCCAGATGTGGCCAGGTTTCTTGAAGGGCGCTTTGCGCTTCCGTCCTCTGGTGTGACAGCCTTTTCCAGCATGGAGTCTTAATCTGGTCCTCTAGGCACTGGCTAGAGCACCCTACGAACTTCTGGAGCAAGCTTCTGTAATGGACCTTACCATCAAGGTGGTATATTTGGTGGTGATTACCTCAGCCCAACTATTGTAACTATAGGCTTTGGTTATGCAGTGATCCCTTCCTCAGAATTTTAGATTCAGGAGGGGTCTTACATACAGTCCCATCTTTCTTATCAACAGTGGTTTCCAGCTTCCACATCGACCAATAAGTGTGCTTACTTGCCTTCACTCCCTCGGGATCGGGAAAGAGTGATCAGGCATTGAAATTGTTTGGATGTCCACAGACTCTTCTGCAGTATCTGGAGGTTACGAACAAATTTCGACTGAGGGATCATCCTTTTCTTACTGACGGGAGCTGCCCGTGAAAGTCGACCAGCCTCAAAAGTGACCATTTCAAGATGGATCTATATGGCCATGTCTTCAGCCTTTATTGGGAAGGGAATGGGGACTTGTATACTGCATTTTTTTGGCTTTGGCATTCAAAGCTGACATTCAATGCGGTGTGCACTGAAGTGGCTTGCCGAGGGTCATAAGGAGCAGCACTAGAATTTGATTTCTCAACCTCTGGGTGCAGAGGCAGCAGCTCTACCAATGGAAAGCGTCTGCCTCTTTCCATGCAGGCACACTCCACTAGAAGCGTGGCTTCCTCATGGGTGAAATTCTTCAGCAGTGTCCCCAGAAAAGATCTGAAGAGCAGCCACAGGATCCTCTCTCCATACACTCACAAAATTTTGCAGAGTGGACATGGAAGTCACACAGGACTTCACTTTCGGGTCTTCAGTTCTAACAGCAGGCTCATTTGTCCCACCCAAAACTTGGGGGACTGCTTTGATACATCCCACAGGTTCAGGAGTGGTGTCTGTCACACTAATAGGAAAGATTAAGTTATCTCGGAAATCTTCTTTCTAGTGGACAGATACCGAAGCCCGCCCTGTTATATGTTCTTTTGCCTGCTTACTGCCTTGAATATGCCAGAAATCTGGACATCTTTTTTTCTTTCCTTTATCCAGCCTTAATAAGATTTTGCCACGTTACAGAATCTTGGGAGTATCTATCTGTAGAATCTCCCACACTCTTAGTGCAGCTTGCGCTCAGGTTGGCAACTTATTTGTTTTCACCTTGTAATGTATTGCAAATAGTTTAGTTGTGTTTTGTTTTATTTTTTAATCTCTTATATGTTAATAATATGAGAAGAACTGGCATATTTCTTGGGGAGAGTCCCTGTACCCCTCCCTATTCTGTTTCCTCTCCAAGGCTTACCGTCTGCTTTGGTACGAATTGAGAAATTAGAAGACTGCCCAGCGGGATGGGAGGCGGAGCAAAAGAATGCTAATGATGTTCTGTACAAGAATTCTCACGAGAGGGTATTGACTACCCACAGGTTCAGGAATAGTGTGTCTGTTTACTAGAAAGATTACCAAGGTAATGACCTAATCTTTGCATCATACTCATAAGGTCCCAAAAAAAACCCCATCCATCTCCCAGCCATTTTCAAACAAGGAAAAGGTTGAGGGTTCTTGTTTGAAAATATGAGAATGTTAAAAATGAACAGCCATTTTACAAAATGTCCAAATTCTGAACACAAAAAAACATGGATAAAGCTGCCTGGAAGCATTTGTACTAAAATGGCCACATAGACATCCCCGCAGAGCAGAGGGACAGCCTAGTGGGTCAGTGCAGTGGACATTAATCCAGGGCACCTACAGTAGGTTCATATTCCATTGCAACTTCTGTTTTACATAGAACATAATAGATAAATAATAATAATTTATTGTTTATATACTGCCAAAGTAGTTCGAGGCGGTTTACAATAAAGAAGAGCTGGACATTCAGCGAAAAAAATCAATGAAGTCTTTGAGTACATGAAGATTTGTACAGAGTAAGATTACATTGTAGGGACGGGTTTACAATAAGAAGTAGGTTGAGGCGATTAACAGTAGGGCTGGTCATACAGCATGGGATAAGCAGTGAAGACTTTAGGAATCCTTGGTCACAAATCGGTTGAACAGGTTGGTTTTGACTAGTTTTTCTGAAATTGAGGTGGGATGAGGAGTACTTGATGATGCTGCTTAGCCAGTCGTTCTGTAGACTTGCTTGGAAGGCAAATGGCCCATCCAGTCTGCCTATCCGCAGCATCCACAAGGCAGGGAGAGAGAGACATGGTAGACAGTGGGAAAGATGTTGGATATGGCACTGGAAGGGAAGGTACAGTGATGGAAGATGGGTGGTGAGCACAGAGAAAAGAAAACATCAAATGGGCAGGAAATTCTGGTGAACGAGTTAGCAGAAGAAAACAGAAACCAGAGCCTGGGACAAACATGATATGAATAATAAAATGACCAGACAACAAAATATAGAAAAAATATAATTATGTTTTCTATTTTGTGATTACAATAGGTCATATTTGAAATGTGTATCCTGGTAAAGCTGGTAGACAGCGAGTGTGAGCAAAACCTAACAGAGAGAGGAAAAGGTTTTGTTTTTTTTTAATTTACACCACAGTGAGGGCATGGGGTTGGAGAGGGCAAAGGCGGGTGGAGTGGATAAAGAGGCTACAAAATTAAACCACCAGGACGTTTGAACAAAACAGCCAATTGGGTGGGAAAAGTGAATCGAATCGAAAAATCAATTCAATGGGCCAAATCAAATCAAAATTTTTTCTCTGATTCGAGCAGCACTACTGTAAACAAGCTGAACTTTTTATATATGAACGCTTCCATTTTGACATTTTACTAGTAACACTAAGGGCTCCTTTTACAAAGGTGCACTAGCGCACGCAACCCAAAAAACTACCGCCTGCTCATGAGGAGGTGGTGGCGGCTAACGCGCGTGGCATTTTAATGTGCGCTATTCCACGCGTTAAGGCCCTAACGCACCTTTGTAAAAGGAGCCCTAAGAACCTTGTACCTATTTTTTTGTGCATACTGTATAAGCACAGCTTGCAGCCAATTACAGTGGTACCTTGGTTTATGAGCAAAATCTGTTCCAGTATCATGCTCGTAATCCAAAACGCTCATTTATCAAAGCAAAGTTCCCCATAGGCCTTTAATGCAAACTCGGAAGATTCGTTCCACAACCAAAGTTTGCAATGGTGGCCCAAGGGTGAGTACTTGCCTGCGGGTGCTGCAACGCTTCCAAAGTGGTGGCTTCCTTCCCTCGGGGTCCCCGTGCGGTTCCCATCCCGCTTCGGCCGATGCCTCTGCCGTCCGTCAGCGCCTCCCGGCTCCCGATCCAAGCCGGCCGCCATCCTGAACAAGCATGCGCGCGGCTACACCTCTCCTCCTCAGTCAACCGCTGCCCCGACAACATGCTCACCACGTACAAGCACGCAGGCGTCCTGCGTGCTTGTACTTGGTGAGTGTGTTGTCGGGGCAGCGGCTGACTTGGAAGAGGAGGTGAGGCCGCGCGCATGCTCGATCAGGATGGCAGCCGGCTTGGATCGGGAGCCGGGAGGTGCTGACGGACGGCAGAGGCATCGGCTGAAGCGGGAGGACAGCCGCAAGGGGACCCTGAGGGAAGGAAGTCACCACTTTGGAAGCGCTGCAGCACCCACAGGCAGGTACTCACCCCTGGGCCACCATTGCAAACAGCTTGTTTATCGGGGCAGTGCTCGGTTTGCGAGACTAAAGTTTGCTGAGTGGTTTGCTCGCCTTGCAAAACACTCGCAAACCGGTGCACTCGTAAACCAAGGTACCACTGTATTTTAATGTAGAATATATAGGCTAGACTTTGTTGAAAAGGAGGCATGCAGGTGAGAGTTAAAGGTGTTTAACTTCAATACGATAACATCCTTCCAAATCTTAAACAATCACATCTTTTAGATGATATTTTGGTAGTGCACATACAGTACTAGCAAAACATCTTTTCAGTTGCTCCTGCAGGTTTCTATTTTACTTTTTGTATGTCGGATTCAGTTGTTCTGCTTTCCTGTTAAGTGCTTTTTTACTTCAGTTTCTGTCCTGAAAAGCTGGTTTTAAGGATATTTTGCTGTGATCCTGCAGCCTATATCTTTCATCGTTGTAAATGGTATTAACCTGACCTTGAAGCAGATAAAATTAGATGTGGGTCATGCAGAACCTTCACTTAAATGTCACACATTCTTAGATAGTCCTGGCAGCATAGTGGATATTAAGCCTCCATAAACTTGTTATATTTTAAAATTTGATTTTTGTTTTTTTATGGGGAAAGATTGGGTGATTTCTACAGTTCTGCTATTGATAGGGAAATGCTGAATCAACAAATTTTTATTATCTGCTTATACTAAAGCTGCAAGATGAGTCTCCTTTGAGGCCACTAGTATCACTAAAGTTTTTATTACTGATTTCTTCTACATCACATGCAAACGTATGGTCTTTTAAAATAGAAGCTTGCTTTAAATTGCTGCTTTTGTTCTTGAACTTATCAAAAGATACTTTTGTGTGTGCTTGTATCTTTGGGAGTATTTAGAAACCCCATAAATAACAATGTAGGGGATGTAGTAATTTTGGTCACTTGCATGACCTTTAGTAGATTGCATTTAAACTCTAAAGTGCAAAGCAGTGATACTATTTAGATATGTCACAAGGACCATGGAGTTTCTGCTCTCATAGATATTCCTAGCATCTGATGCATTGCTGTGGATTTATAGGCCTCCCTTGCCTGTCTTTTTTACATACACATAAAAAGCAATCAAGTATATAAACAGTTATATTAGACATAAGTGGAAGGCTGTAAGGATGCACAGATCTCAGCTCAAATCTTGAACTGCTTGTATGATGGAAGAGAAAGCTAACATTTAATGATGATCCCCATTTTAGCTTGAAGCTTTCTGTTAATTATAGACAAGCACTTTCAGACTGGCAAAGGAAGCTATATAAATAAGCCTATATCCAGCCTTCTCATTATTAAGTCTCCTTTGTTTAACTTGCTAATCGGTTACTGTTCTATTGTCTGTCTGTCTCTTTTGGGAAGAGATCATGCTCAATTGGTTGATTGTCCTGGCCTTTGGTTTAACAGAAAATACAATACAAGTTTTTAATATGGTGGTTGTTGGCATTTTTTTTCCTTATAAAGGGGTTCTTGCAGCGGGAAGCAGTGGGAAAGGAAGGGGAGCAAAACGCAAGCAACAGGATGGTGGCTCTACAGGAACAACCAAGAGAACAAGAAGGTAGATAAAATGCAGAATTTATCCACTTCCTCTTGAACTAGCATGGTCTGCCTTTATAGTATCATCCCTTCTGGTGTAGCACAGTGATGCTCAGCACTAGACTGGAAAGCCTTTTGTGTCATCAGTTCCCTAATTATATGGCTTAATGTTGGCAAACATACTCGGTAGTTTGGCGCTGGAAATGGTTTTGCTAGCATTTTCACTAAGGAGCAGTCCTAGAGAGCAACAAGACTGTTTGTTTGATTTTCCCACCTAAGGAATAGGGTGTAGTTCTGTACTTCCATCGTTACAATATAAGGTTCAAAAGTCATGTTCCAGTGTTTAATATTGCATTGATTTCACCAGCCAGTACATCTCATTTGCTTTGTTGTGAATCGTCTTTGGTCCTGCTGGCAGTAACTCCTGTATGCTGCATATTTTGCTTGGAGCTGACTTCTGGTATATACTCGAATATAAGCTGAGATTTAGGGGCCAAGAAAAGGCCCAAAATTGGAGATTGGCTTATTTTTGGGTCAGCACCCAACTGCTCCCCCTCCCGGAGCTATTGTAGGCCTCCGATGGGCCTGCCGTAAAACCTAGTGGGCCAGGACAGGAAGGATCCCTCCTGCCTCCTGTTCCAGCTGCCAATGACAACTTTTACATCCCTCCTGCCTCTCCCGTGTACTTTTCAAATCCCTGGTGGTCCAGCAGTGAACTGGAGCAGGAGCAACCTTCCTAACCTGTTCAGAGCCGCTAGCTGAATGGCTGACTGCTGTAAATTCTCACGAGTCCCATGAGAACTCATGGCAGCCATTCAGTTAGTGGCTCTGCACAGGGCAGGAGCGCAGGAAGATCACTCCTGTTCCAGTTTACTGCTAGACCACCAGGGATTTGAAAGGTACGCGGGGGAGGCGGGAGGGAGGTATAAGTTGTCAGTTGGCTGGGAAAGGAGGCGGAAGGGATCCCTCCTGTGCCGGCCTATCGCTGGACCAACAGGTCATATGGCAGGCCCGGTGGAGGCCTGCAAGGTATTGGCAGGGAGAGGGGACAGGATGCAGAGCTTGGCAGGAAGGGAGGGGGGACAGGGTGCAGAGCGGGGCAGGGCACTTGAATATTAACACCCCTCCCCCCTTCCGGTTTATATTCAAGTCACCCTTTTTTCCTCTCTTTTGTGGGGAGGGGAGGTTACATTGGCTTATATTTGAGTATATAAGGTATTCATATAATATAAGGAGTGCAAATTTTCAGTAAACTTTACATAGGTGAAAAGCAGCTATTCTATGTTAATTGGCTGAAAACTGCCCTTTCACTGTGAAGTCCAGCAATCTCAAAAAGCAGGCGCAAATCTCTGATGTACTTTGTGCATATAGCATCTTTTAAAGGGAAATTATAACACCTTTCTTTTTTGAAGACTGATGCAAAGATTTTGTGTGAAACACATACTGTATGTAGATAATTCAAAAATTGCCCCCGCCCCCCCAATTCTCCTTAATGTCCTTTCCTTTTTCCCACTCATGTATAAGGTTCCAATTTAGATGTGGAGGTTGCCACAGATAAATTAAGAGAGCATTTGCAAAATCTAAAATTGTTCATATTTGTATAAGAATGAACCTTATTTAATGAAGAATGAATAATTGGGCAAGTGTGTTTATGCAGTATTTCTTTAGCACTTCTCCAGACCGGCACAGTTCACTGATGGATAATAGCTCACCATGACCAGCAGGTGGAGATTGAGACAAACTTTTAGCTGTAGTACAAGTGGCTGTGCAGTCCCCCTTACATCCGGTTTGCTTCTCAGTCTCCAGCAGGTGTGGTAAGCTGTTGCAGTCTTCCCTGATTTAGTGTAGGTGTAGGGCTCTTGGACGTTGTCTAGTAGCCTTGTCCCCGTCTGGTGCCGGACTGAGCTTGGGGGGGACCCTTTGGGGGGTCCATCCAACCTCGGGAGTGTCATACTTGATGTGTAATGGGTCGAGTTACTCCCCCCATTTCCTCCAACTCCCTATAATTTTTATAGAGGTGCCTCAGATGTAAGCCTTGCCTCGAAAGGTCAGAGATGAGCGACTAAAATGGTTAAGGGGCTGGAGGAGTTGCCGTATAGCAAGAGATTAGAGAAATTGGGCCTCTTCTCCCTTGAAAAGAGGAGACTGAGAAGGGACATGATCAAAACATTCAAGATACTGAAAGGAATAGACTTAATAGATAAAGACAGATTGTTCACCCTCTACAAGTTAAGGAGAACGAGAGGCACTCTCTAAAGTTAAAAGGGGATATATTTCGTACAAACGTAAGGAAGTTCTTCTTCACCCAGAGAGTGGTGGAAAACTTGAACGCTCTTCTAGAGGCTGTTATAGGGGAAAACACCCTCCAGTTATTCAAGTCAAAGTTAGACAAGTTCCTGCTGAACCGGAACGTACACAGGTAGGGCTGGTCTCAGTTAGGGCACTGGTCTTTGGCCTAGGGGCCGCCGCGGGAGTAGACTGCTGGGCATGATGAACCACTGGTCTGACCCAGCAGCGGCAATTCTTATGTTCACCGATACCAGCATGGCATATGGCTTAGAGAGCCAGTGGAGTCTGTTCAAAAAAATAAAAGTCCTGAGGCAGTGCCAGTCTGAAGGGAGCCTTCAGTTGACTGTTAATTGATTTTTATTGCTAACTGGCACTTTTCTTTTAGCTGACTTGCATATTGCACAATGAGCACTTGGTTAAAGGGAAAAAGTGCTCCAGATGCGAGGTCGATGTGGCCGGCCTATGCACATGGTGTGCCGGCTGTGCGAAGGGGAATTCTTGTCGGCTTCGGGTGCCGGCATCCAGGGATCCCCTTCGCGAGAGCCTCACTTGCCTGCAGCAGGCAGTGGGGAAGCCTGGGCTTCCCTCACTACCCACACAGGGATTCCCCCAGCTGCAAACAGTCAGGGAAATAAGGTTTCCCTTATCGCCAATGGTGTTGGGGGATTCCCTTACCACTGCTGCCAGCTTGCCTGCTTTAGCAGCTGGGGTGGTTCAGGCCTCTCAGCCGCTTCAGGCTTCCTGGGAGATTTTTTGGATGAGTTTTGTGCTGATTTTGATGGAAAACTCCTCCATCTTGTCTGCAGCTTTAGGTGACTTTCCCCCTGAATTGGAGAGCTAGGGGCAGGTTTCTGTTGGGTCTCCTGCTTTGACAGCGAGACCCACCTGATTTTCTTTTAGCCTTGTTCAAGGCTTATCTTCAGACAGCCAGGAGTCCTGATTCCGCCTTGGGGGTCTCTGGGGGGATTCTTCCTCCGTGTCCACCCCTGTTCGGCCCCCTTCAGCGTTGATTTCAACCCAATCTCACTTTCTTCCAAGCGGCTGAGGATCTCTTGAGATGACTATTATTTTTATGGGGGCGCAGTTTTCGCTTGATGAGGACTTGTACCCCTTGATAGACCTCCAGGATCCGGCTGGCGTTGCTAGCATTCCAGATGTTACTGATGAGCAAGTCGGTCCGGGTTCTCTCGGATAATGCTATGGCAGTGGCTTACGCCAATCGTCAGGGGGGAAGCAAGAGTCATCTGGTGGTGCAAGAGCCAGCTCGGTTCATGGCCTGGGCAGAGACTCATCTTCTGGATATCTCGGCTTTCCATATAGCAGGAGTGGAGAATGTCCAGGTAGACTTCCTCAGTCGTCACGTGCTAGATCCTGGAAAGTGGTGTCTCAGTCCTGCAGCCTTCAAGTTGATTGTGCAGGCTTGGGGTCAGATGGCCATGAATGTCAACACCAAAGCACCACGGTTCTTCAGTCGGCGCAGGGATCTTCATGCCGACGGGTAGCCTTGGCCAGAAGGGAGCCTCCTGTACTTGTTTCCTCCATGGCCGATAGAGGGCAGAATCTTTCTTTGCATTGCTCAGCCCGCTGGCTGCATGATCCTGATGGCTCCGGACTGGCCCAGGCAGCCGGGGTATGCAGATCTGATTTGTCTTCTCATGGCAGACCCTCTTAACGTTGCTTCTCTCACCCAACCTTCTGACTTGAGGTTCCATTCCAGTGTTCGATCTGAGTCCCTTTTGTCTTACGGCTTTGCTTTTGAATGGGAGCGCCTAGGTAAGAAAGGTTATTCAGATAAAGTGATCTCCACTCTCTTGGGGGGTCCTGAAGACTTTCCACTTCTCAGGCTTATGGTGCATCTTTGAGGAGTGGTGTGCCGCGCGTAGGCTAGTTTCTAGTTGTGCCTCTTTACCTCACATCCTAGAGTTCTTGCAGGATGGCCTGGACAGGGGCCTGGTCTGATCGTCTTTTCAGGTTCAGCTGGCTGTTTTGTCCGCTTTTCATGGGTTGCTGCAGGGTTGGCGTTTAACCGCTTCTCTGGACGTGATATGTTTTTTCAGAGCGGCCAAATTACTTTGGGTTCCGGTCTGGGATCTCAATCTAGTCCTGTCCGTGCACTCATCCTGGTGGCCATTACTTATGTGAGACACGTTTCAGAGCTGCAGGCTTTCACTTGTAGACCTCTTCCTGGAGTTTTCTAGGGAGCCTGTTCTTCCTTTCTGCCAAAAATAGTTTTGCCTTTTTGTTTCAACCAGTCCGTGGTCCTCCTGTCTTGGGTAGTCGGGAGTGCTTTTTGGAACAGAGGCAGTTGTGCAAGTTGGATGTCTGTCGGGTCCTTCGCTCTTATGTTCAGCGAACCCAGGAGTTCCAGAAGTCAGATCATCTTAGTGGGTCCTCATAAGGGGGACGGTGCTTCCAAGGCAACCATTGTGTGCTATTGCTTTCGCATACCTTTTTCAGAAAAAGCCTGTTTTGGATTTTCTCAAGGCTTAATCCACTTGGGGTCAGGCAGCTTCTTGGGCTTAGTCTTCTCTGGTGCCTTCAGTGGATATCTGTAATGCAGCGGTTTGGTCTTCTCTCCATTCCTTTGTTCGACACTACCGTGTGGACATTCAGGCACATTGGGACGTGGTGTTTGGGGAGCGTGTTCTGGTGGCGGTCCTCTCGGGGGTCCCACCCATGATGGGTACTGCTTTGGTACGTCCCATCAGTGAACTGTACCGGTCTGAAGAGGCGCTAAAAGAAGGAGAAATTAGGTTCTTACCTGCAAATTTTTTCTTTTAGTTTCTCCAGATCGGCACAGTCACTACCCTGTCTGTTTATTGTTCTTTTGGGATTCGCATGAAGAGTACGAGTTTTTGTGTGAGATCTTGTGTTTCGTAGGGTCGCAGAGATTAAAAGAACAGTGATTTTGGCTCATCTGCTGTAGCTGGTGAGCTGTGGGGACATTTGCTGAAGGTGTTTCTTCTATGCAATTTCCAACAGTATGGCTCTGTTAGTTGCTCCTGTTGCTGTTATGATTAGCACTTCTTAGTTTATTAGTTCTGCTTGGCTATTTGGCAAACTGGATATAAGGAGGACTGCACAGCCACTTGTACTTTAGCCAAAAGTTTGTCTGTCTCCACCTGCTGGTCATGGTAAGCTGTTACCCATCAGTGAACTGTGCAGGTCTGGAGAGACTAAAAGAATCTAATAAATAAAAATATTTTATCTTTCTTGCAGTGATCCCCTGTTTTCTGCTCAGCGCCTTCCCCCTCATGGCTACCCACTAGAACACCCATTTAATAAAGATGGTTACCGTTACATTCTGGCAGAGCCTGATCCCCATGCACCTGACCCAGAAAAACTGGAGCTTGACTGTTGGGCAGGAAAGCCTATTCCTGGAGATCTCTACAGAGCATGCCTTTATGAGAGAGTTCTTCTAGCACTGCATGACAGAGGTAGAATGGGTCTCGAGCCTCATGTTGGGCTGTTCTGATAGGAATGAAAGTCTAAATGGTGTATATGAAACGTGTTCAAAAGCAAGCAACTTATGCAGCCATATAAAGCTGCTGTCCAAAAAGGTGAATTAGGGGATGGGATACCTAACTATCTTGCATTTAGGAGCATACATACAAGAATCCTATAAGTCTGTCTTCTGAGCACTAGGCAGTGTTCTTGTTTTCTAAAAGTCAAACATTTCTACAAGCAAGCAAGTTCCTTATTCTCTAGTCAGCCTCACCCTCTTGCATAAGCTTTTTGTGGTCTGTCTTTCCATCTCTTTCAGGCTTATGTGGAATATGTTTGAATTGCAGTCATTTTTGCTAAATGTATACCTGCAAGAGACTAGAACTGCTAGAGGGCAGTCACTTTTTTTCTGCTTGTGCCCTCTGTACAATGGAATACTTAAGGCACTTCTTTTATGTATTAGCTCCTCAGTTAAAGATCTCTGATGACCGACTGACTGTGATTGGGGAGAAAGGATACTCCATGGTCCGAGCCTCACATGGTGTGCGTAAAGGAGCCTGGTACTATGAAATATCTGTAGATGAAATGCCCCCAGACACAGCTGCCAGACTTGGGTGGTCTCAGGCTCTAGGTAGAGTATGTCTATACTTGGCTGGTATCTGCATTGGAGCAACAGTAAGACACCTGTAAGTTGATTTTATATATGTTGCGTTTTTGTAGCTTTATTCTAAAATGGTTTAAATTCACTTTCTTTTTATTGTGCATGATCAGGAAACCTTCAGGCTCCTCTGGGCTATGACAAGTTTAGCTACTCCTGGCGCAGCAAGAAAGGAACAAAGTTCCATCAGTCCATTGGGAAACATTATTCCGATGGTTATGGGCAAGGAGATATATTGGGTTTTTATCTCTCTCTTCCTAAGGATACAGAGACAGCTAAAGCCCTTCCGGATACTTACAAAGATAAGGTATGCCTTTCAAGTCAAATGTATATGCTGGATTTGTTCCAACCAGACATTCTTTTGACTTTCATTCCTTTGAGCTGTCAAAATGCATTAAACATAGGAATAGGCTAGTTGGTTGTTTTTTTTGTTTTGGGGGGGGTATGAAGCTGCTTATAATAAACCTACCTTAAATTATTTGAGTGATGCAGATAGTTGTATACTTTGCAGGGTGTATGGTATAGGTATCATGTTCTGCAATTTAATACGCTTAGTGCATTCAGTAGATATTCAATACCTGTTTTGAACAGAACCTTTCTTGGATTTTTTGGGTTCATAAACCCTCCAGTGTATAACCAGAGGGCATAGTAAGCTGTAACTTGATTTCCCAGCTGATTTGTTTTCCCAGGCACCTTCTAGAATCCATGAGAGAACCATCTTATGCTTCACTGCTGTTTATCACATGGTTTCCAGTATGCTATAATTAGCAAAATTGATCCGAGCTCTGTGATAACTTACATTGTTTCTTACTTGCATCGAAAGGCTTTGATCAAATTCAAGAGCTACTTATATTTTGAGGAGAAAGATTTTGTGGACAAAGCAGAGAAGAGCCTAAAGCAAGCTTTTGACAGCAAAGTAAGATTTTTTTTTTTTTTTTCATGTAATGGGTTTGTGTTCAGGGTAATAATATTGCATTATTGTTAATTACAAAAGGCAGTAGAAGTAGTACTGTAATATTTAGATGACTCTGAAAAACACTGAGGCATTTTACTTGTATGTATTCATATTTATAGCATCAATATACGTGCAATTTTGGCTGTACTGTGTGCTGAAAGTCATGAAATGTATTTATATTAAGCACTTACTTTACTGTTGCCTGGCATGGCTTGTAAGCAGTGTTTTCTGTGTTCTTCAGATAATATTCTATAAAAATGGGATCAGCCAAGGTGTCGCCTTTAAAGATGTATTTGAAGGAGTTTATTACCCTGCCATATCACTATATAAGTGCTGCACAGTAAGTAAATGTGGAGTGAGATGTTTCAGTATCATACTGTCTTTCTCCAGATAGACAATGTCAACCCAAGTTCCCAGAAGGGGGCCAGTGCAGAAAGTGTGCATTCTTTAACACCTCTCCAGACCAGTACAGTTCATTGATGGGTAATAGCTCACCATGACCAGCAGGCAGAGACTGAGACAAAACATTTTGGCTGTAATATAAGTAGCTGTGCTTCCCCTTAACCTAACCAGTCTATTCTCAGTCTCAGCAGGTGTGGTAAGCTGATGCCAGGCTTCCCTTGGTTAGCATAATCCTGTTGGAAGTGGTTTAGTGGCCGCATTGTTACCGTCTGGTGCCAGACTGAGCTTGGGAGGATCCTTTCGGGGGTCCGTCTGACCTTGGGGGTGTAGCATTCTATGGGTCACGAGTTGAGTTCCTCCCCCCGTTTCCTCTACCTCTCCAAAATTTTTCTAGAAGTGCCTCAGCTGTAAGCCTTGCCACCGATACTAGCAAGGCATATGGCTTAGAGAGCCAGTGGAGTCTGTTCTGAAAGAAAAAAAAAAATCCTGAGGCAGTGCCGATCTGAAGGGAGCCTTCTATAGTCTGTAATTGATTTTTTTATTGTTAATCGGCACTTTTCTTTTAGCTAGGTTGCATACTGCGCAATGAGCACTTTGTTAGGGAAAAAGTGCTCATTGTGCTCCAGAAGCGATGTTGGCCTGTGCTTGCAGTGAATCCTCATCGTCTTCGGGTGCTATGTCCAGGAATCCCCTTCGCAAGTGCCTCGTATGCTAGCAGCTGACCATGGGGAAGCCCATATTTCCTTCACCGCCCACACAGGCATTCCCCCAGCTGCTGACGGTCACGGAAATAAGGTTTCCCTTACTGCCGATGCTGCTGGCGACTCCCTTACCGTTGCTGCTGGCTTGCCTGCTTTAGCGGCTGGACGGTGCAGGCTCCTCAGCCGCTACAGGCCTCGAGGGCATTTTTCTCAGCGGGCTTTGTTCTGTTTTTGGCTATTTTGTCTGCAGCCTCAGGTGACCTTCCCCCTGTATTGGAGAGACAGGGGCAGGTTTCTGCTGGGTCCTCTTGTTTGACAGTGAGTCCCATTGGGCCGTCAGGGTTTTTTTCCCTGATTTTGTTTTAGCCTTGTGCAAGACTTATCTTCAGGTGCCAGGGATCCTGCTTCCGTCTCGGGGGGAGAGGGGGTTCCCTCTGTGTTTGGTTCAGCCCTCCTCAGCACTGGTTTCGTCCCTGTCTCCTCTTTCGTCCAAGTGGCCGAGGGTCTCTTGGGATGATGATTTTTTTGTATAGGGATCAGTTTTTGCTTGATGAGGACCTGGACCCTTTGGTGGTCCTCCAGGATCCTCTCAGTGGGACAGATGCCGCTGGTGGAGGTTTTTCAGTTCCCACCAGCTGGCAAGGATGTGTGCGCATCTTTCAGTGGGAAGAGCTCCAGGAGCTTAGTCTTCAGGTTTCCTCGGTGTTGCACTTTGAGGAAGACACAAAGGAGCCCCTGTGTGTGATGGACCCCCCCCCCCCTCCTTCGGGGGATCCCCTCAGCCTCCCACTTGTTTCCTATGCATCAGGATATTTGGAATATTGTGATTGCGCAGTGGAAGGCGCCAGTCGCCCTTTTGTTTTGCGCCTGTATCCCATCCTGGAGGGAGATAAGGATACCTTCAAGTCACCGGTGGTGGACGCAGTGATTTCAGCCATCGCAAAACGGCAAATGTTGCTGGTTGAGGGCGGCTCAGCTTTGAGGGACTCTGAGGAGTGTAGGTTGGAGTTTCTTCTTGGGCAGACTTTTGATGTCACTGCTCTAGCAGTCCAGTTGGTGATGTGTGGTGGTCTGGTAGCTCGGCTTGTTTTCGGTGGGCCAATTATGTCCTTGACCATGAGTCTGATGACTGGTCCTTGGTGGAACAGGAATTAGCCAAAATTGAGCTGGGTGCTTCTTATTTCTCAGATGCCATATATGATCTGTTGCGGGTGTTAGCCAAAGCAAAGGCTCTCGGGGTGGCCGCTCATTGTTCCCTGTGGCTTCAGACTTGGTCAGCAGCTACAGCATCTAAGGCTAAGCTGACAAAATTTCCCTTTTGGGAGTGTTTTTTGTTTGACGAAGATTTGGACAAGTTGATTTAGACCTTAACGGACTCTTAGGTGCCCCCTCTTCCTGAAGACTTTGCCCGCCTGCGTGGAGTGGCATTGCTCGAGGGTGTTTGCGTGATTTCTGCAGATTTTGCTCTGGTCGAAAGGCAGCTTCCTTTCCTGCCGCCAGGTCTTCCTGGGCCCGTTTCTTTCAGAACATGCTGTCCTTTCGGGTTGGACGTGATCCCTCCATCGGTTCTCCCGCCCGCCCCACGTAATGGCTCCTTGCCAGCGCCTCCCCAGGTGCCAGTGGGTGCCCAGTTATGGGATTTTTGCCAGTGGGTGGGCCGAGATCACGACAGATCAGTGGGTCCTGGAAATGATTCGGGACGGTTATGCTGTGGAGTTTTCCTGCACCTTGCCGAACACTTTCTCGCTTCTCCTTTCCAGGTGGTATGGAAGAAGCAGGCCTTTTGCCAGACACTTCAACGGCTGCTCGAGCTCAAAGCTGTAGTTCCAGTGCCTCCTCAGGAGTGTTGCACTAGTCGGTATTCTAGTTACTTTGTGGTGCCCAAGAAAGAGAGGACTTTTTTGGCCCTTCTTGGATTTGAAGGGAGTCAACAGGGCTCTCCTTGTTCCATCACATGGAGACCCTGAGATCTGTCATTCTGGCGGTTCAGCTGGGGGAATTCCTGACCTCTCTCGATCTGACGGAGGCTTACTTGCATGTTCTGATTTGCGCCTTCCATCAGCGGTTCCTTCGCTTTGTGATCTTGGGTCGGCACTACCAGTTTTGTGCCCTTTTGGTCTGACTATGGCTCCAGACATTCACCATTTTGTGGTTGTGGCGGTGGCCTTACGTAAAGAGGGCTTTCTGGTTCAACCCTATCTGGATGACTGGTTGATCTGAGCAAAATCTTTTCAGGAGAGTTCCCAAGTTACAGCTCGGGTTGTGCAGTCATTGGGATGGGTAGTCAGCCTGTCCATGAGCCAGTTGCCTCCGTCTCAGTGCCTGGAGTACCTTGGTGTTCTCTTCGATACCAGCTTGGGGAAGGTCTTTCTGCCGAGTGGTCAAGTTTAAATCGCTGATTCATCTTCTGATGACTTCCCGGTGTCCTCGGGCGCAGGATTTTCTCCAGGTCATGGGGTTGATGGCAGCTTCCCTGGATGTGGTTCGGTGGGCCCGGGCTTACATGTGCCCACTTCAGTATGCTCTGCTGCAGCGGTAGTCGCCCCAGTTCCACGATATGGACTCTCCAGTTCCTCTTTGGGAGTTGGCTCGTCACAGTCTCCGTTGGTGGCTTCAGTCTTCCAGTCTGGTGCAGCTCCAGCCCCAGTGGACAGTGCTTCTCACGGACGCCAGTCTCCTCTGCTAGGGAGCTCAGTGTCTCGGTCGTTCAATGTTCTGGAGACCAGAGCCATCTGGCTGGTATTGCTAGCATTCCAGACGTTGATGGGCAAGTCTGTTCAGGGAAACCAGGAGTCATCTGGTGGCAAAGGAGGCTGCTCTGCGCATAGTTTTGGCAGAGACTCATCTTCTTGACATCTCGGTTTCCCACATAGCAGGAGTGGAGAATGTCCAAGCGGACTTCCTCAGTTCAGTGCTAGATTCTGGAGAGTGAGGTCATGGTCCTGCAGCCTTCAAGTTGATAATGCAGACTTGGAGTCAGCCAGTCAAGGACCTGATGGCCACCAGTGTCAACGCCAATGCACCCCAGTTCTTCAAACGACACAGGACTGTTCAGGCCAAGGGGCTGGATGCTCTGGTATAGCCTTGGCTGGCAGCAGACCTCCTGTACGTGTTTCCTCCGTGGCCGATGGTGGGCAGAGTCTAATCTAATCTAAACCTTAAGTTTATATACCGCATCATCTCCATGAGAATGGAGCTCGACACGGTTTACAAGAACTTAAAATAGTGGGTAGAGAAGAAGAAAAAGGATTACATGAACTTATGTGTAGAAGGGGGGAGAGAAAGGGGGGGAGGATAGAGCTACAATTTGCTGAAAAGCCAGGTTTTCAATTGTTTGCGGAATAACTGAAGGGAGCTCAGGTTCCGCAGTGGGGTGGTGAGGTCGTTCCAAAGACCTGTGATTTTGAAGAGAAGGGATTTTCCCAGTTTGCCTGAATAGTGGATGCCGCGTGGAGAGGGGAAGGCTAGTTTAAGCCTTTGGGCAGTTCTGGAGGAGTCGGGACTGGAGGAGTTGAAAGACAGTGGGATAAGAGGAGGCAGGATTCCGTGAATGATCTTGAAAGCCAGGCAGGAACATTTGAAATGGATTCTGGAGATTATTGGGAGCCAGTGAAGTTTGGCAAGGAGTGGGGAGGCATGGTCAGACTTGCGTTTTGAGAAGATCAGTTTGGCTGCAGTATTCTGGATTAGCTGGAGTCTTAGAATACTTTTTTTGATAGATTTAAGTAGATGGCGTTGCAGTAATCTAGTTTGGAGAGGATGATGGATTGGACAAGGATGGCAAAGTGTTGTTGGCTGAAGTAGGATCTAGCTTTCCTCAGCATGTGAAGGCTGAAAAAGCATGATTTTGCCAAGGAGTTGAGGTGGTCATTGAGGGAGAGAGAGGAATCGATAGTGATACCAAGGACCTTGCATGAGAACTCGAGCTGTAGTGTATCGCCTGTGGGTAGTGCGAAAAGTGTGGGCAGGTGTTCTTCATATTGCCCAGCACCCCAGTCGCATGATAATGGTAGCTCCAAAGTGTCCCAGGCGCCCGTGGTACGTGAATCTGGTTCATCTTCTTGTGGCAGATCCTCTTCCGCTGCCCCTCTTGCTCGACCTGACTCAGGTCCCCTTTCCAGTGTTCGATCCAGATCCCTTTTCTCTTACGGCTTGGCTCTTGAGAGGGAACGCCTAGATAAGAAAAGTTATTCAGATAAAGTGATCTCCAATCTCTTGGGGTCCCGGAGGCTTTCCACGTCTTGGGCTTATGTGCGTGTTTAGCATATTTTTCAGGAGTGGTTTCCTTTCACGCCTCTTTTCCTCACATCTTGGAGTTCTTGCAGGATGGCCTGGTCAGGGTCCTGGCCTGGTCGTCTCTCTGGGTTCAGCTTGCAGCTTTGTCTGCGTTTCGCTGCAGAATAAGTGTTTAACTTCTTTTCCGGATGTGGTTCGTTTTTTGAGGGTGGCCAAATTGCATTGATCTCCTGTACGGCCTTCAGTTCTGGCCTGGGATCTCAATCTGGTTCTGTCCATGTTCGTGTGCCCTCCTTTTGAGCCTCTGAGTTCCTGCTCATTAAAGGATCTTACTCTCGAGGCAGTTTTCCTGGAGCCTCGAGAGTAAGACGTGTTTCTGAGCTGCAGGTTTTGTCTTGTAGGCCTCCCTTCCTGGAGTTATGTTATGGCCTGTTCCTTCCTTTCTGCCGAAGATGGTCTCGCCTTTTAATGTCAATCAGTCAATGGTCCTGGGTAGTCGGGAGAACTCTTTGGAACAGAGGCAGTTGCGCAAGTTGGATGTCTGTCGGGTTCTTAACTCTCATGTTCAGTGGACCCAGGAGTTCCAGAAGTTGGATCATCTTTTTGTCCTCTTAGCGGGTCCTCGTAAGGGGGGATGGTACTTCCAAGACTATTATTGCACACTGGATTAAGGAGACTGTCGCTTCCGTTTACCATCTTCAGAAGAAGCCTGTTCCGGACTTTCTCAAGGCTCATTCCACTCGGGGCAGGCAGCTTCTTGGGCTGAGTCTCTAGTGCCTCCAGTGGATATCTGTAAAGCCTCGGTTTGGTCTTCTCTGCATTCCTTTGTGTAACACTACCATGTGGACGTTCAGGCGCGTCAGGACGTGGTGTTCAGTGAGCGTGTTCTGGTGGTAGCCCTCCGGGAGTCCCACCTATGATGGGCACTGCTTTGGTACGTCCCATCAATTAACTGTACCAGTTTGGAGTGGTGCTAAAGAAGGAGAAATTGTTCTTACCTGCTAATTTTCTTTCTTTTAGACTCTCCAGACCGGTACAGTCCTCACCTGTCGGTCTGTCTGTTGTACCTGTTGGATTCTTGTGAAGAGAGTGTTTTGTTTTGTTTTTTTCTGCAGGTTCTAGTATTTTTATAGGGTCAAGGAGATTAAAAAGAACGGCGGCTTTGGCTTAGCTGGTGAGCTGAGGAGATGTTTTCTGAAGGGGCTTTTTTTCTTTGACATTTCCAACAGTCTTGTTCTATGTTGGTTGTTACTTCTGTTCGAAGTGTTACTGTTATAATTAGCACTTCTTAGTTCTGCTTGGTTATTCGGCAGACTGGTTAGGTTAAGGAGAAACACAGCTACTTGTATTATAGCCAAAAGGTTTTGTCTCAGTCTCCACCTGTTGGTCATGGTGAGTTATTACCCATCAGTGAATTGTACTGGTCTGGAGAGTCTAAAAGAAAGAAAATTAGCAGGTAAGAACCTAATTTCTCCTTAAGGCTTGGTGCTAGGGCTCAGCTCAGCACAGGCTTCCCAACACATGCATAAATGGAAAAAAAGAATGCTCCTTGATGCAGTAAACAAATTGAATGCAAATTGGCAGTGCATAAAAACATGCATTAAATGTGGGAGAGCATGCCCAGTGTATGTGCACATATGGCACACAAAAAAATTGTATTGGCACCCAGAGTTGCATGCATATACTGTACATCTGTGCATGTGCTAGAATGCCGTTCTTTACAATGCCAACATTGTTCATGGGCAGAATAACATTCCAGGCCACACACAAATGTATGGGCAAGAATCTGCAAGTGCCAATACCATTCTTGCCAATACCAATTTTTGTCAAAGTCCAGCATTTCTTTGTTCCAACACACTCCCTCCTGTATGCTTATGGTAAAGAGAAAATAGAGACCAACTCCTCACTAATGCTGAGAAGAATGAGCTAGCCCTTTACTCTTGTTAAACCCCAGCATTGCACTCGGCCTTCTGGTCTTCCATGCATTTTTCGGCACTGAATAATTAATGCTTCATTTCCATGGGATTAGAGAATGACATGGGGACAATCTCTGTCCTCATTTGTACAAGCCTCGAGCACTTATGATTTTATATTTTAAATCTTTTTATTAAAGTATAAAAAGGGACAGTATTCTGTACAACTGTTTATAAATCACAAATAGAGCCTTCCATTTCAATCTAGTTTTGGTGCAGCCTTCCCAAAGATTCAGTTGCCTGTGTTTTTAATTAGATTGTCTTTGACATGGGTGTAGAAGAGAACCTAAACTGTGTAGTGGATGAACAGGAAAATGTGTATATTAAATGTTGGAAATGTTCCTTGATGCCAGCAATGATAGATGAATCTGTTGCAGTAACAGTCAGATGCTTGAGCAGCTGGGCACATAATGGAAGGATGTTGCAGAGGATTAGAGTCTGATCAACAGACAAGACTCTTGTTGCCACATCAAAGGCAGACGATACAAATTATGTCATTTAACAGTAGCTCATTTAAATCCAAAGGCAGTTTCTTTTAATCATGGGATTCAGTTGCCAATTGTCTGAGATGTGTTTAGTTTTTACATGTTAATACTAGTCTCAAGTTTTTAGAGAATGACACAGGGACAAGGTTTGTCCCTTTCCCTGCAGACTGGGTACCCATCCCCATGCAATTGTCTACATAGGATTTTAATTGCTGTGTGCTGATATCTTTCTGAGGTTTGTGCACAGGTCATGTACAAAACTCAGTTTTACATTGAGTGTCCACAAAACTGTGCCAAAGTAACCTGTGTTTCAAGCCTAGCACACTTTATGGTATCAGCCCCACTTTAGTGCATATAAAAGCCTACTGGTTATGTGCCACTCTTTAGTTATCAATGCATTGTTAAGACTAGAGCCTTGCTAATTTTAGGGAGATGAAATTCATACAACACCAGTAAAATTCAGAACATCTCTGACTGTAATGTTGGGAATTCCAAAAAGACATCAAAATGTGTGGGAGCATCCATCAGATTACATTTAGAAGTTTTCACTGGGTTTTATTTGTGTGGTGTTCATGAATTGTTTTGTTATGGAACAAAAATCTACGTTTGTGATGTTTTGTCAGCTCAATAAAGAAAACCTGTCTTAAAATAACTACTTTTTTTATTTTTTTTTTTGTAGGTTTCAATCAATTTTGGACCATACTTCAAATATCCTCCGAAAGATATCAGTTACCGCCCAGTAAGTACCACATGGCAATGAGCTAGGGCATTTTCCTATACTGTAGGACTTTATGGCTGAATTTGCCTAAAGAGGTAGTAAGTCTCCTTTGCTAAGCTGAATGGAAGCCAGTGAGCTTGGACAAGTTTTTCCCCCTTTTTGACTCTGAAATAGAATTAAGAATTTTAGTTTAGTTTTTAGTTTTATTGATACCCTTTTGGGGTTCTTGCTTGGGAATTTATCTCCAGAAGGCACACAGCTTCATTTTAAGGGGAAGGATAGGAAGACATGGTTATGTTCCTTTGTTTCCAATGAATGTTGGGGTGCTGTACTTGTGTGTGAATTGACCCGTTTGTGTGTTGCACATGACTGCCAGGATCAGGCCTCAGGACTGATCTCAAGAAAAATATCATCCTACTGTTTTTTGTTCTGTCCACAGATGAGTGACATGGGCTGGGGAGCTGTGCTGGAGCACACACTAGCAGATGTTCTGTATCATGTAGAAACAGAAGTAGATGGCAGGCGAAGTCCACCCTGGGAGTCGTAACAATTTTGGATTTTATGGACACTACTACATTGTTTTCATATTTTTAGAATGTCATAAAAAAATATAAAAACTTGCTACCCTGATCACTTAGCTTCTATTCCCTATAAGATATGGTCAAACAAGCTAGAGCTTGGAGCCGCCTCTTGCCAGATGCTTGTTTGGAAATGAGTGCCATACTACATGCTCTCCTCAGGTGACATAAAACTGCTGAATTTAGGTTTGCTTGGTTGTTGTTTTTTTTAATCCGGTTTTGGATAGACTGTGCCTCCTGACAAGCCAAAGCTATGTGGTGATATTCATTTACTGACTGATGAGAGCAATCCATCCAAACGGCTAAGGAACATGACTATGATAAATTTCCAGAAAAGTAGATCAGTACTCTAGTAGTCCAGTTCGAGAGCTCTTTAAACCATCTAAATTGTAGACACACCTCCAAATTCAGGTACAGATTTTTTTTAAAAAAAACAGCTATTGTTTGCTGCCAACACCTCTTATCTTTTTGTGTCAATATAAAGTGTCAGGTTGTTACAGATGCCATGCAGCTTGTGAGCTGTCTTCCTGTACAAGTGTTGGGCAAGCAGTGGCATAGCGAGGGTGAGAGGTGCCCCTCCCCCACCCAGCACGCTTGCCTCGTCCCCTGTACCTCTTTAACGTTCCCGGCGCCAGTATCAACCCCAACCTGCTGCTTGCGCCAGTGTCGGTTCTTCCTCTTATGTCACTTCCTAGGTTCAGGTCCAGGAAGTGATGTCAGAGGAATAGCTGATGCTGGCATGAGCAGCAGGTTGGGGTTGCTGCTTGCACTGGGAACATTAAAGAGGTATGGGGGAAGGGAAGGGGCACTCACAGTAGTGGGGGGGGGCAAGGAAGGAGCAGAGTGGCGGAGAGTAGGATGCCCCCATCAAGACAGCGCCCGAGGTAGACTGCTCCCCCCTTTACTAAGCCACTGTGGGCAGGTGTTTTAAATTGTATACAAGAATTAATGCTCAAATCTGATGGTCTAGTTGTAGTACAATATCATGCAGTTTTGCCTGTTTGCTGATGTATTACAATGGGGAACACATGTTAGACTTGTATTTAATTTTTTTATTGTAAATAGTTTTTCATAATTGAGATGCTAATGGTATCAAACTCTGAAAATTTAATTAGTAAAATAAAAACAAATCTTGACAAGCATGTGTGATAACTTTAAACAGCACTGATGTTAGAAATACTGCATTTAAGAGGTTGCATCAAATATTCTTTAGAACCACTTCTTCCTTTTATATGAATACTGGGACAGGCTGCAGCTTTTTCTCTAGGAGAATAAGACTAGTTTGTAACAGTCTGTGAAACATAATTCTAGTTTCACCTTCTTCAATTTTAACTTCTTCCGTTCATATGCCTACACTGGACCACATTCCAAATGTGTTCTTCAGGTGGGCCGCTGATGTTCTGTTAAGCGGTGGTGATCATAAACTAAATCTGCCTACCGTACTTGGCCCATGAAATTTGATTTTACTTCATCTAAAGGTGTTTGCTATCATTATAAAATAGTTATGTTAGTAACATCTTTAAGCCTATTGCTTATTCTGTTACATCCCTTCCGGATTCCATACGCTAGGTATTCAATCCAAACCTGCAATCCGGGAGTTGCAGAAATCCAACACTTCTGTGAGCACATGCTCCACCCTCTTAGACTGAGAACTAGCAAACATATCCAGTTTCAATTTCTGCAAGCAATCCGTGAAGTCATTTGCAATTGCTCTGCTTCTTTTCTTATTTTTCTCACTTGGGGTTAGATTCACTAACCTGCCCAAATCGGAGCAATCTGTTTCCGATTCAGGCAGGTCCGACTGATTCACAAATCAGTCATATTCAAATGGGGGTGATCGGAGGTGATTTATGAGCAGCCCCTGACAGTAGTGACAGGAGAAGTAGCCTCCTGTCACTGCTGTCAGGGCTTGTAATTTTTTTTTTTAATTGGGCAGATATTTTGCGTGTTTTACACACGCAAAATATCTGCTCGTTTAAAAAAAATAAATAAATAAAGCCCCCCCCCCCCAAATGCAGCCCCGCTAGGCCGGCAGGATGGACGGACAGATGGCCCACCCGCTTCCCCCTACTTTTAAGAATCGTTGGGAGCAGGAGGGGTGCTCATTCCCTCCTGCTCCAGGCCTCCTCCGAGGCCAGCAGGATGACCGGGCAAGACCCACCCCCTCCCTGTACCTTAATATTGTTGGGAGCAGGAGGGGTTCTCAGTCCCTCCTGCTCCACGCCTCCTCCGCCGCCGAGTGCGGCCTTAGGCCATGCCCCGATGCATCATCCGATGCGCGGGGAGGAGTCTAAGGCCCTGATTGGCTGAGGCACCCTGACCATGTCTTCTCCCCTTCCCCAAGTTCAGTGTCTTGCACATTTGATCATCTTCCCAGCAGTGATCCAGACAGTCTTTCTCTCTGTAGAGAAGGCCTTGGGGGTTGGCCAGAAAGAACTTGCCTGAATTGCTGCTGGAAAAACTGTCAGATGGGCATGATGTAGGCAGGCAGGGAAGGATGCTCGCAGGGGCATAGCCACAGAGGTGCATTGGACTCAGGCTCCCCCATGGTTCTCCCTTCCATTCTCCCTGCGGTTTGGTATCTTTTGTTCCCCTGCTGCAGTTCTCTAGCTTTCTAGTGTCACTTCTTAAAGCAACCTCACCTCTTGCTGACCCCAGAAGCTTTCTCTGTGCATAACTTTCTGGTCCTAGTAGGCAGGATGCTCCAGAGCCAGCAAGAGGCAAGGTTCCCTTGAGAGTCTATGCTGGAAGGTCTGAGAACTGCAGCTTCAGCATATGGTGGGGGGGGGGCGTGGAAGGGAGAGTGTAAAATAAATGCATGATTGCCTGGAGAGGAGGAATGTCCCAGTCTACCCAGGGTCACTCCCAAATTGTGGAGAGGGAGGAGATATTGCATATGAATGAGGGGAGAGGAAAGGTAGAAAAGAGAGAAAGGGGACATGGTGTACCTGAATGCTGGAAAAGAGATGGAAAAATAGATCTGAGGAAGTGGCAGAAAAATGATCATGAATGTGAAAATTCAGTACTAAAGATAAGATATAGAGCAGAAAGTGAAGAAAAAGAAACAGTAAATGAAAAGGAAGCCCTGGAAAAAAAAATTTAAGAAAACAGACAGAGGAAAATGCAAGATGATCAGAAAAAATAAAATCACCAGACAACAAAAGTAGGAAACATGATTTTATTTTCAATTGTGTTTTTGAAATGTAAATTCTCAAGACTTATATATTTGCTTTTCTTCCTGAACAGTGCAAAGTATAAGGACATTTCTCTGGTTTTGTATTGCATGCAGAGTCTAGCATTTTAGGGTTTTAGTTGTGGTCCTGTATTTAGAGGGTTTAACTGTTTTGTGCATGTGTGACCAAGGTTAGGTGTTCTTGTGGGGATGGAAGTTTAAAAACATTGGTTGGTGTCATGGCCCTAAGAAGACATTTGTCAGCTCGCCTTCACTCCTTTTGGGCTCAAAATGACCCCAGCTTAAAAATTAGTAAAGACCACTGGCTTAAGTTGTAACTGCAATCTTTAAGACTATTATTCCTGACTTCCACCACCACACACACTCATTCTAAATAAAGGGAAAACAGTTTAGCAAATACTGCTTTAATGTTACCCTATTAGGAATATAAGGTGAAATGTGTAGATTGTATATCCTGTGGACTCGTAACCTCGCCTATATACAATTAATTTACATTTTTTACATAAAGCTACAATTCCTTTTTGCTATACAGAATAAATTAAAATCAAAGTACAGTTTCATATTAATAAATAGATACCTGCATGGTGCAGCCAAGCCAAAGGTTGGCTTAGGCATTATATTCTAGTGTTATCTGTAGTTATTAAATGGAATGGCCTGTAAGCCTGTTTCTTTAATACAGGAAATGGTTGCTACAAGTGGCAGGCAGTATTAGCTAATGTAGAAAGTACTCCATTTCCTACACCAATCTTAAACCAGAAGGGTACATACATGCAGGAAGATTACAGCCTTTACCTCAGTAGTACAATACCTCCCCCTAAAACCAGTTTTTAATACAGAGATGCAAATGCATTTAATGTAAGTCATGGCTTTTGGCTTGTGTTAGTGACCAGAAGCAAGTGTTGCTTTATTAGAATCTGAAAAAGTATTGCAAAGTACAAGGCACCAGGTTGGCCGAATGGTGTAAGATGCACGTGGTTGGTGTGTCTTCAACAGGCAATAGCTGGATTCAGAGCAGGTCTGACAGCCATGTGCTGGCGAAGGTGGTGAGCAAAATCTACCTGGGTTTGAGAGAGAACCTGATTGATGATTGCTTTAGGCAGCCAGCCCTGAAAGATAAGAACACATGTGTTAGCAACCAGCCTTAACATACCTGGAAAATAACTAGCAGCCTGATGCTCCGCTCCCCATCATACTACAATTGCCATAAGTATGGGAATTTGCTATTCTTTCATACCACCTGTTCATATACCATACTGTGCTTTTGTTCAATGAGAGCTAGGCTTCATTTTGTCTACTAGCAGAGAATGAAAGGTTGTATCTCATGGCTGACTTAACATATTTTGTTTTTATGCCTAAGTTGCTCAGCCCAGCCCAAGACCTTGCTGTTGGTATGAGATCACAATTACCTTCTAATTAGCTTTTATTTTTCAGATAAACTGGATTCCTTTTTATTATTAGGTATAGCATTTCTACATCTTGGCAAACCTTAATCAGCTATCTACAACAAAAGCTTAGAAGTGTACTCAAGCGAAAGATACTAATTACACATGCATCTTTGCAGCTAAACTCATGCTGTTTTGCTGTTGCCTAAATTAGCTTACCAAACCCACTAGTAATGGAGACCTGATTAAATGCCTACAGCTGAGCTGCTGTTTAGTCACTTGACCTAGTGTGGACACTAGCTACTTTTATAAATAGTCTCAGCAAATTTTTTTTTTTTTTTTTAAAATTTTTATTCATTTTCAAATATTACAACAAGTGTATAATAAACAATCAGAAAAATTTTAACTAATCACTTGACAATCTTACTTATATTCCCCCAAATATATAGATATAAAAGAGTCCCATCCCACCCACCCATACATTAATAACAAACAGTTATCAATTATTACCTATCACAATCCCACCCCCCCTATATCTTATCTAATACTAAGGTGTTTAAGATGTCTGATCATTAGAATAAATAATCAATGGCCCCCAAATCTTTTTAAACTTATTATAATTTTCTTGTTGCATGGCAAGCACCCTTTCCATTTTATATATATGGCATACTGAATTCCACCTAAAATTAAGTTTAGTGTAATATTTCCAATTTTCAGTAATCTGCTGAATGGAAGCCCCTGTCAATATCAATAGAAGTTTATTATTATTTGCAGAAATTGGGCTTTTAAATCTCATTGATGTACCAAATAATATAGTGTCATAAAAATCATATAAATAACCAATTAAAATTTTGGCTTTAGTTACAACCCAGGCCTACAAGAGGATTTCTGTAACCAGCCATCAGCTTGTAGTGACTAGAATTCCACTATTTCAGCTATTTTTAATCCAGGTAAAAATTTTAGACCCAAACCTTCAGATCAATGCTAAGGAGCCAGGTTAACTTTGTCTGTCCAGGGTTTTCAGCATAAGGACGCAGAACCATACAGGTTGGTCCATTTTCTGCTCTGTAGGAGAAGAAACATGTTGGCATTAGAAGAATTAAAAAAGTAAAGAAAACTGGATTGTTCATTTTGTCAATGCCAAAGTAGTTTTTAAATATTTAATAGCATCATAAAGGCAATAACTTTCACTGCACTATTTAATGAAAATAGTTACACTGTCTGTGTAGGGGGCCCCAATCTAAGGAACACTGAATTTTACTTTTCTGGCCTATTCTTAATGTCCCATGCCTCCGGTTCCCACTTCAGTTTTTGCCATTTTCTCTGCTGCCAGCCCCTACTTGCTTTCAAGAACAGCCGTGATGTGGTATACTCTTTGCCCCTTATGAAAACTCCTAGGGGTCTTAACTAAATAATGGGGCAGTATTTCCCTTTTAGATGTAGCTGCCCTGCAACCACATCAGGCCTACAACCTGTGGTGACAAGGCCTAATAAAGGAAAAGGGGAATTTTTTTTTTTTTCTTGTTTTTACATGGAGGGAGGAGGAAAAGGAATGCACTATATTTTCAAATGTATACTGTACAGCTATATGCTTTTGAGGGCAGATACGGGGGTAAAGAAGGTTCTGAACAATTTATACTCTTTTTAATTATTTAATATTTTTAATTTATAAGGAGGAAAGGACCTCAGCGGGTTAGGCATGCTGTTGTAATGTTTATGCTGCCAATGCCAACCCTCCCGCAATCGCAAGTCCCCAAACCGCCCATGCTTGTGAATACTTAATGGGGAATTTAGGAAACATCTAAAAACATATTTGTTCCTAAAGTACTTAGGCAGCTACACTGAACAATCTTTCCCCACAATAACTGACCGCTAAATCTTAACTCTGTTAGTACTACTCAATCTGTAACTTTTTAATCATTGTAAACTGCATAGAACTTCACGCTCCTGCGGTATATAAACTTCTTATAATCTTTTTCCAAATTAAAATATACTGTAATACACATTCAAGCTCAATGCAAAATATATAAATTGTATGAGTTGTATCTAATAAACTCACAAAATCAAAAGGAGGAAAGGGGGTGAAAAATCAATACTAATTAATCCAAAAGAACTCCACAGGACCATTCAAAAAGAACGCTAAGCACTTAAGCAGTGCAGGTCAAGGCAAGCGAAAGAAAAAGCCTCAGTCAAACAATGGGGGAAACCCACTCCACCAACCTCACATCACAGGCGTAAAAAACTTTCGCTGCTGAAACTATAGTAAAGCTTAATTGCACAATACAGTGATGAAAAATACGAAGCTACATAGCAGTTCAAAATTGACTCAAAAACACTCCTAGCAACTATGTGCAGCCAGCCGATGTATGTTTCACAGCCACACTGCCATTTTGTCAGGGCTGCAATGGCTCACATAGAACAGAAAACAGAGTTGAGACACACTGCTAGTCCTCATTATTCAGTCTAATAAACTCACATCATCCCAATGGGGATCTCCATTTCACCAGAGCCTTCTGCAGGGGCTAAACTGCTATTGTCTTACTAAATCAAATATAATTCACTTTTGTGCTGTGGACTTTCCATCAATGCCTCATTAGTGTAATTCTGAGTGCATTCCTCCAGCTGTCAGAGGAATTATGCAGCAGACCATGAATGCACTCGGAATTGGCAAAAAGGCAGCATCGATGGAAAGTCCACAGCAGAGAAGTGAATTGTATTTGATTTAGTAAGCGTTCCCTGTTGGAATCGTGTCATAAATGCTGCTGTTTTGCCGCATTGTTAAAAAGTTCATTAGATACAATTCACAGATTCAAGTTTGTTTGTTAGGTGCCATTGACTCGTGTTCCAGTCCTAGTGACTTGATAAATTACAGATCTTTTTTTTTTTCCAATTCTTTATTTATTTTTCCGTCTTACAACAAGTGTACAATATTACATCAATTGAATCATATCTATCACTTGAATTTCTTTACTAATATTATCTTTAATACCTAAATTAAGCCCCTTCTCCACCCTCCCTTTCCACAAATATTATAAATCAAACAAATCTTACATAGAATATATTCAAAAATATTGATTAAACCAATAATATAGCTATATATCCCCCTTTCCCATAATTATAATTATACTTTTAGTGTAAAAAGGTGTCTAATCATTACAATATGTTATCAATACATAAATTACAGATCTAAAAAGAAATCAGTTTTGTGCTAGTCTGGTAAAGGTTCTCCAGCATCAACCCTATGATTGTTTTCAACAGGTCCAGCCATCTGGTGCCTTTTATATTCCCAAACATGATGTCTTCCTCCAAAGATCTTTCCCTTCTGACAGTGTGACCAAAATAAGAGTGTTGTAACTTCATAATTTGGATTTCAAGTGACAAAGCCGGTCTTCTCTCTTCCAGAATTGACTTGTTAGTTTTGGTTCATTCAAGCTCAATGCAAAATATATAAATTGTATATTTAATTTGAAGGAGATTAAGGGAGGTTTTTGACCTGTGCTTGTAATGGAGTTACCATTGGTAACATCAAGTGGGCTGAAATTCTTGCCTCCCTTATAAACTAAATAATTTAAAAAATTATATTGTACTTATTACTTTGAATTCATAAGTTGTTTGAGCACTAGCCACTAGTTGTTAAGTGGGTGGTTTTTACATCCTTTTTTTCTGCTGAGAAATCTACAACTTAGGGGTCCTTTTATCAAGCCGCACTAGCGGGGTTAGTGCGTCGGGCATTTCATCACGCGTTAACCCCCGTGGACGGCTAAAAATCTGCCAGCTCAATGCAGGCGTTAGCGGCTAGAGCAGCAGCTGGTTTAACGCGGCAGTATTATGCGCATTAAACTCCTACCGCAGCTTGATAAAAGGACCCCTTAGTATTGAAAATGTGCTACGATTGTATGAATCGTGTTCCCTGCCCCCACCCTGCTTCAGCATCCCAAATTTTTAAAAGGGCCTGATCTGCAATTTGGTAGACTCCAAACAGCATATCCCATGGGCCCTGTGGATGATTTGCCATGTCCTTTCCCTAAAAGTGTGGAAACTCCTGCATCCCGCACTAGAAGTGAAAGCAACTTTACTTCTAAGAGAGAGTGATAAGTAGCACAACCTACCTCACATATCCTTTCTGTTCTGGCATAGCTCCAGCTCTGGTGGACATACCAGCCAGGACACAGGTAGAACCCCGTCGCTTATTGCAGCGCACGCTCACAAAATCCCTGGGCCCCACAATGTTGCCTGGTGTGTCTCCTGCAATTTCGTGGGTGATCATTGTGTCTTTCCCAATTTTTTGCAAGATCTGCAGAGGTAACCACAGAAAGTCTGCCTGTTACAGTGGCATTGGCAGCATTAGATTAGCAAAACAAGTTTGGCTGCTTGCTGATATTAGTACAGTGTCTTTCTTTACTTGGCAGCTTTTATAGTTTACCACGGTTCAGTCAGCAGCGCACAGGACAATTATGTCCTGACAATTCCGCTCTGTCAAATGTTTATACCAACAAGTGCATGAATGAAGGGAGCAGGATTTTCAGGGCGTAATTGTAAGTGTAGGGGGGGAGTTGTGGCAATGTTAAAATTGAGACCGTGTTGGCATCACCCAATAGAAAGTGCAATTGTAGGGGAGTTCCCCCCCACACACACACCCTCAGAGCAGAAGAGCTGGGCTTAGGGAGGAGAGTGCATATTTTTAGTGTACTGGGGGCTCCCCCCCAGGCCCCCCCCCTCAATGGGAGCTGTAAGTGAAGGGGGGGTGCCCCCCCCACACACACCTCTCAGAGCACAACCGGGAAGGCCTGATAGCAGTCAGAGCGGTGGCGTGCATTTGGCCTGTGTGCAAATGTTAGGGCATGATTATCAGCGTGCCAATGTCCGGCGTGCTTTTGATGTGGTCACTGTTTACCACAGATGCCATATTTTGATATGTGGAGGTTTTTTTTATGAATGTTTTCTTCTGTCAATCATACTATCCAAATGTCCAAGCACCACATTCTGTACCTTGACTTCTTTGACATTAGGGTTCCACTCTCCCATCTGCTCCATATTGTCCACTAGTTCCCTGTAGAGATTATCTAAGGGCTGATCTAAGATCACCTCCAGCCGGAAGACTTTGCCAATGTCTGGCAGGACCTTACTCAGAACTTTGTCTCCATTTTCCTAAGTGGTTAAAATTAAAAGATTGTGCAACAGAAGAGAGAATTTACCAGTTTGTAGTTTATTGCTTTTAAGTTATTTGGAAAGCTTAAAAACAATCCACATGATAAAAACCAAATAATGTATAAAATATAAATGAGCCAACAAGGGCTGTGTTTTGGCAAAATTAAAATGCCTTCTTCAGAGTTCTCTTAGGGTCCTTGACTGCCTTCAGTATAAAAACACAACTCCAACTAAGGCTATAACCAAACAGCATACAAGGTATCAACAAACAAAATGATATACACTTCTTCCTCCGTATCCACGGGGGTTAGGGCAGAGCCGGCCCGTGAATATTAAAAAACCACAAATAATATTTGGGCCGGTTCTTCCCCTAACCCCCGCTTCCCCCGGCTATTATAAGCCCCCCCCCCCACTTCCCCCCTCCCCAAGCCTTACCTGATGGTCTAGCGGGTTTTCAGGGCAGGAGCGATCTTCCCATGCTCCTGCCCCGTGTAGATCACGCATAGGAAACGGCTGACTTGAGCTCACGTCGTAGTCTCGAGAGACTACGGGAGCTCAAGGCAGCCATTTCCTATAAGCGATCTGCACAGGGCAGGAGCGTGGGAAGATCGCTCCTTTCACGAAAACCCGCTAGACCACCAGGTATGGATTAACGAGGGGCTTACAGGGCTTAAAATAGCCTGAAAAATTTAAATGGTTTTTTGGGTTTAAAATCGCGAATAACTGAATCTGCGGATGCTGAAACCGCGGATTCAGAGGGGGAAGTGTATCTCCTCTTGAAGGGAATTAATGTCTACTAGCAAACCCTCCCCTTCCCTAGAAGTGAACAAGGACTAGACAAAGCAATACTAGTGTCAAATTTTGTGGTCCTGCAGAATTAAGAAAAAAAGAAAGAAAGGACCATTGATTTTCTTCCCCCTCCCCCCTTTCAAGTCAACAGTTTGCACCCACAATCGACAAGCCACTTAGTGGTTGACCCTAAACCTCCATGTGTATTAAAGTGGTATTTAAACAAGGCTTAGAATCTGTTAGGATGGAAGTGGGAGTTTAAAAAAAAATGCACACGTACAGCTGTGATCTCTGCTTTCCAGCCCTCCTGATTTCCTAGGATGCTCAGCGACTTCTGCAGTGCCTCCTCCCCCTGTTGGATGTAGGACATTTCCACTTCACTGTACGGCTTCTCTTCGAACCTGGAACCTAGAAAGAGCAAGCACTTTACTATTGAAGCAGCATAGCCCAGGATGGGGCTAGAGCAGTGGTCTCAAACCCAAAGCCTTTGAATGGCCACATTTTGGATCTGTGGCTACTTGGAGGGCCGCAACAAAAATAGTTAATGTCTTATTAAAGAAATGACAATTATGCATGAAGTAAAATTCTGTTAAAGAAAAGATTTATAAAATATAAAGTTAAAGGAAAGATTTATAAACTATAGAGAGTTTTACCTCATGCAAAATTGTCATTTCTTTAATAAGACATTAACTATTTTTGCTGCAGCCCTCACAGTTCAAGTTTAACATCTTTCTTTTCTCAGAACTGACACATTTTAATCACTATATTGAAAATAAAATCATTTTCCCTACCTTTGTTGTCTGGTGACTTTATTTTTCTGTGCTTTTAACTATGTTTCCAAGGCCTTCTTGTCCATTGACTGTTTTTCTCTACATCTTCACTTTCTGCCTTGCATCCATCTTTGGCATTAACTTAACATTCAATTTTTCCATTTTTCTGCTTTCTTCACAAAATCTACTTTTCCATATCTTACCTTCCTTTCCTATCTCTCTCATCTTCCCTCCCTATTTCCACAGTCTGATATCTCTCTCCTTCCTTTCTCACCCTCCCTCCTTTCTTCCTTTCCCCTGGTCTGGCATCTGTCTCCTTCCCTCCCCCCCCCCCCATGCCCTGGCATCTCTCCCTCTTCCTTTATGGTCTGGTATCTCCTTTCCTTTCCCTCCCTTGGACTTGGCATCTCTTGTTCCTCTCTCCCTTGTCTTCCTTCTCCCTCCATCTCTCTATCTCTCCAATTGGGTGCAGCAGCATTTCCCTCCCCCCTTCCCTCTGCAGCAGCTACAGCATTTTTCTTCTTCCCCCTCCCGTGCAGCAGCAGCATTTCTCTTCCTCCTCCCTCCTTCCCTGGATGCGATGATCAAGAGTCGGCTCCCTTGCTGCAGTCTTTTTTCCATTCAAAGCCGTGGGTGGCGGCTCCTCACGCGATGCGCGCCTGTGTTGGAAGCCTTCTCTCTGATGTCATGATGTTGGAGAGGCTTCCGACACAGGCGTGGATCATACAAGGAGCCACCACCCACAGATTTGAATGGAAAAAAGACCGCAGCAAGGGAGCTGACTCTCGATCATCGCTTCCAGACCGCAGGCCGCAGAATAGTACCTGGGGGGCTGCGAGTTTGAGACCACTGGGCTAGAGCGTTTCAAAGTAGCAGTAGCTATTGCTTTGTCCTCAGCTGTATAGGTAATCTGTAGCTGCATTGCTATGGATCAGTGAAAAATGTGTGGGGAAAAAATAAATTTCTCTAAGGAGGTCTGCTGAACTGCAGTTCCAGATGGACAAATTTATTTATTGGGATTTGTTAATTGCCTTTTTCATAAAGAGATTCACCCACAGCGGTTTACAAAAATTATTTCAAAGGTATCTATATTTACTTTTGGTGGAATTCTTTATGCCAGATCTATAAAATGGAAAGATTTATTGCTTTACAAAAGGGATACTTTAAGAAATTTCAGGATGTGTGGAAACCATTAACAAAATATTGTAAGGATTAAGTAAAATTATTTCCCTTTTATGTATCAGTTCAGGATGTAGGGAGGGGGGTATTTTATTATTACATATATTATATAATAATGGAATATATGGTTGGGAGGGATGGGAAAGGGGAAGGGATAAAATTTATATAATGTACCAATGATTGTTTATAAGTGATATATTTATTGTTACTGTGAATGAATATATTTTACACTTAATGTAATTTTGAAAATGAATAAAGAATTTAAAAAAAAAAATAATTTCAAAGGTATGATGTTAATAACAAAATGAAGTGGTGGCTTTCTTACTTAGTAAGGAGCTTCTTCTGCGAACTTGATTGATCCATTTACTGGGACCCGGTCCAGCCAGTTTGCCCAGTTCATGACTAATGGCAGCAGCTGCTGTTCTTCTCAAGCCTGAAAAGAGAGGGAGAAAAATGTCATCGAAGTCCGAGTCCTGACAAGAGTCATTGCGGGCATGGTACAAGAAGCCTTAAATCAATTTGGGCTGGGATGAGATGCTGTGCAGCAGTTCTGGGACCGAGAACGGGAACCAGCTTAAATTAGTGCTGCACGCAGGCTATGCCACATTGAGCAAATCACAGTCGCTCTTTCTCTTCTCCGAGACTGCATATTACCTCACTCACGGCAGCTTCCTCTGACAGACGAAAAGATCTGGGTTGAAAATGGGAGTCAAAGTTGTTACCGATGAGACAGTCGCACCCTTTCCCCATGTCAGTGAATGAGCAGGAATAACGTGAGCTCAGCAACAGGATGGGCCTGTGCAACAAATCGGTAGCAAATGGGAAGGGGTAAAATGCCGACCTCACGGATCTTAACTGCACATCCTTAAAAATCTGAGGTCTGTGCCACTTTTAGACTCAGCATAGGGCAGGGGTGTCAAAGTCCCTCCTCGAGGGCCGCAATCCAGTCGGGTTTTCAGGATTTCCCCAATCAATATGCATGAGATCTATTAGCATACAATGAAAGCAATGCGTGCAAATAGATCTCATGCATATTCATTAGGGAAATCCTGAAAACCTGACTGGATTGAGGCCCTCGAAGAGGGACTTTGACACCCCTGACATAGGGAGAGAAAAGCATTAGGATCCATCACAGCTAAAGTGTCATAGAGGTCTGTCAGAGCCATAACCTATGCTGGGACTAAAAGTGGCACGGACCTCAGATTTTTAAGGATGTGCAGGTTTAGATCTGTAAGGTTCGCGCTTTACCCCTAGCAGATGCTAGGAGACCATAGATCAGTGTTTCTCAGCTCAAGTCCTGGAGTACCCAGTTGGTCAGGTTTTCTGGATACCCACTACCAAATATGCATAAATTTGATTTGCATACACTGCCTCCATTTTATGCAAACTTCTTTCATGCATTGTGGCTATCCTGAAAACATGACTGGCAAGGGGGTACTCCAAGACTGAGTTGAGAAACACTGACCCAGACTAGACGGAGCGTAAAACACACAGAAGCGCAAGGCTGCATTACCCACCTCTCATGTTCCTCATGTGCTTGTATGAGATTCCAGCACAGAGCTTAAAAGTGGCTGGCAGCATAGCTGGCTATCTGATTGTCCTCTCGCGCTGAGCCGGAGGGGAAAGTAGGGCTAAGTTGCTCTGTAGAGGTGCTCTGCCCCCCACCACCTCCTTATATAAGTCCAGTGAAGGAGGAGTCCTGGATTTAGGCTGATAAGAAGTGACATCTTTTGTGGCCGAGCTCCCTCCATGGGAGCAAGGACACACACATTTCTTCGATAATCTGTCACTGAGTGTCTAAAAATATAACTGGCCTGAAACGGGAAGAAATGCCCTGACCCTGCTCACAGCTGAAAACACCCAACGGTCAGAGCAAAAAAGAAAATCTGAACAGGCATTGTAAAAATCAACAGTGGTTAACTGTGCAAAAATGATTAATTTCTGTACCTACTGTGCAGCAATGTACAGTCAGCCAGCATTTCTATATATAAATATACATTCATCACTAGGCTTGTCTATAATTTTGTATTTAAACAACTTATCTAGGAACTTTAGCTTGGTGTGTATAGAGAGACAGAGAGAGGAGGAGGGAGACAAAATATTATCCCAGGACAAGCAGGCAGCATATTCTTAACGTATGGGTGACGTCACCGACGGAGCCCCGGTACGGACCTTTTTAACTAGAAAGTTCTAGTTGGCCGCACCGCGCATGCGCGAGTGCCTTCCCGCCCGACGGAGGAGTGCGTGGTCTCCAGTTTCTTCGTTTCCGCGGAGCTAAGAAGACGCATGTGAAGCGCCGGGAGCTGGTCCACAGCTTCAGATGGGAGACAGCCAGAATGACCCGTTTCTGGACTTCGAGTTTACGCCCAGTAGCGTCTACTACGAACTATCAAGACTCAAGGTGAACAAAGCCATGGGACCGGACAACCTACATCCCAGAGTGCTCAGGGAATTGAGAGAAGTCCTGGCAGAACCACTATCTGTTCTTTTCAATCTTTCCCTACGCACAGGAAGAGTCCCCTTGGACTGGAAAACCGCCAACGTTATCCCACTCCACAAGAAGGGCTGCAGAACAGAGACGGCAAACTACAGACCGGTGAGTCTCACATCTATAGTGTGCAAGCTCATGGAAACACTGATTAAACAAAATATTGATACAATCCTAGACGAGGAAAACCTACGTGATCCCCACCAGCACGGATTCACCCAGGGCAGATCCTGCCAATCTAACCTAATCAGCTTTTTCGACTGGGTTACTAGACAATTGGATGCCGGAGAGTCATTGGATGTGGTATATCTAGACTTCAGTAAAGCTTTTGATAGCGTCCCACACAGAAGGTTATTGAACAAGCTGAAGTCGATAGGATTAGGGGACACTCTAACTACATGGATTGAGGATTGGCTGAGTGGTAGACTTCAGAGGGTGGTGGTAAACGGTACCCCGTCCAAAATGTCAGGCGTGATCAGTGGAGTGCCGCAGGGGTCGGTCTTGGGCCCGATTCTATTCAACCTATTCATAAGAGATATGACCCAAGGACTTAGAGGAAGGGTATCACTGTTCGCCGACGACGCCAAACTTTGCAACATAGTAGGTAAAAACACCATGCCTGATAATATGACACAGGATCTACTGCTGCTGGAACGGTGGTCAGCAACATGGCAGCTAGGCTTCAATGCTAAAAAGTGTAAGGTAATGCACCTGGGAAAGAAAAACCCGCACAGAACTTACATACTAAATGGTGAGACCTTGGCCAGGACCACGACGGAACGAGATCTAGGGGTGATCATTAGTGATAACATGAAGGTTGCAAATCAAGTGGAGAAAGCTACCTCCAAGGCAAGGCAAATGATGGGTTGTATTCGTAGAGGTTTTGTCAGCAGGAGACCTGAAGTTATGATGCCGCTGTACAGGACCATGGTGAGGCCTCACTTGGAGTACTGCGTTCAATTCTGGAGACCTCACTACCGGAAGGATGTGCAGAGAATCGAGTCAGTTCAGCGAATGGCCACAAAGATGGTCTGGGGGCTCAAAGATCTCACGTATGAAGAAAGACTGAATAAACTGAGGCTGTACTCACTTGAGGAACGAAGAGAGAGGGGTGATATGATTGAAACGTTTAAGTACATCACGGGCCGTATCGAGTCGGAAGAAGATATCTTCTACCTCATGGGACCCTCGAACACCAGGGGGCATCCGCTAAAAATCAGGGGAGGGAAGTTCCATAGCGACTCCAGAAAATACTTCTTCACTGAAAGAGTGGTGGATCATTGGAACAAACTCCCACTGCAGGTGATTGAGGCCAACAGCGTGTCGGACTTTAAGAGAAGGTGGGATATTCACAGGGGATCCCTAGGGGAGTGAAATCAGAGGGCGGGTATTTGGAGTGGGCAGACTTGGTGGGCTATAGCCCTTTTCTGCCGTCTTTTTCTATGTTTCTATGTTTCTATCCTCCAGGACAAACTCCATGAGCAGCTTCAACAGCAACTCCAACAGCTCCTTCCGACCCTACTGGCACCGCTCCTTCCGGTACCGGTCCAGCCCGAGCCTCGCACCACTCCACCGGTGTCCACCCCCTCGGTACCGATGGACACTTCCATGCCGGTCTTATCTGCCCAGCCTGCACTTCAGACTTGCGCTGCAGAGGACCCCTCCCAGCCCCAAGATCGACACCGGTCGTCTCGGGACCGGGATCGGCACCACTCCTCCCAGGACAGGGATCGACGCCGGTCTTCATCTCCCGGCACCGTATCCATGCGATCTGGCAAGTCCCTTTCTAAAACCCGCCATACTGAGCCGGCTATCAGGGATCCAGACTTATGGGAGCAATCCCCACTCGGTACCGAGGAGGATGCCTCTTCTACAGATGAGGAACCCTCCATGGCTGAATCCACCTCCAAACCCGAGCAATCCTCCTTCACTAAATTCCTTCGGGAGATGTCGGCGGCTCTTTCCATACCACTTGAGTCCGACTCCAAGAAGTCCCAGGCCTTTTTAGAAGCCTTGGACTTCGACCAACCTCCCAAGGAATTTCTTAAACTGCCCGTACATGATATCCTACGGGAAACTTTTTATAAAAATTTGGAGAATCCCCTTACTGTTCCAGGTGCCCCTAGAAAACTGGACAGTTTATACCGGGTCATCCCTATTCCGGGATTTGATAAACCCCAATTGCCCCATGAGAGTCTCTTGGTAGAATCCACTCTCAAAAAATCTCAAGGCTCCAGTGTTTATGCCTCCACCCCTCCTGGCAGAGAGGGAAAAACAATGGACAAATTTGGAAAGCGCCTGTACCAGAATGCCATGCTGGCTAACAGAGCCAACAACTACACCTTTCATTTTTCATTTTATATGAAACACCTGGTACAACAACTTTCTGCTTTACAAAAGTATATACCTGAACGCAAGGTCCCACTGTTTCAGCAGCAAATTTCCACCCTCCTTCAGCTCAGAAAGTTCATGGTGCGCTCCATTTATGATTCCTTCGAGCTCACTTCCCGAGCTTCTGCTCTGGCAGTAGCCATGCGACGCCTTGCCTGGCTTAGGGTGTCTGATCTTGATGTGAATCACCAAGACCGCCTCGCCAACGCGCCCTGCCTTGGTGATGAACTTTTTGGGGAGTCTCTGGATACCACAACACAAAAACTTTCGGCTCATGAGACTAGATGGGACACCCTCATTAAGCCTAAAAAGAAGACTCCACCTGCACGACCATACAGACCTCAGTCCTCTTACCAACGTCGTTTTTCTGCTAGGCCGCTTAATCCTCCTCAACAACAATCTCGTCGGCCTCGCCAACAACAGCACACTCAGGCTCGATCTCAGTCTCATCAGGCGACCAAGCCTCCCCCTCAGACTAAACCCCCGCAGCCCTTTTGACTCCTTTCTCCAGGGCATAGCCAGTCTCCAACCGTCGATGCCTCTTCCTCAACCTATCGGAGGCCGCCTCACCATCTTTCTTCAACGCTGGGAGGCCATCACATCAGACCTGTGGGTTCTCAACATCATCCGTCACGGATACTCACTAAGGTTCCAGACTCTTCCTGTAGACCATCCTCCCGTAGAGTCTGCTTCTCACTCCTCCCAAACTCCGCTCCTCCTCAGGAAGGTCCAATCCCTCCTCCTCCTCAACGCCATCGAAGAAGTTCCTCCAGACCAAAGAGGTCAGGGATTTTACTCCCGCTACTTCCTGGTACCCAAAAAAACGGGAGATCTTCGTCCCATCCTAGACCTCAGGAACCTCAACAAGTGTCTGGTCAAAGAAAAGTTCAAAATGCTCTCCCTTGCCACACTTTATCCTCTTCTATCTCAACACGACTGGCTATGTTCCCTGGACCTCAAGGAGGCCTACACTCACATTCCAATCCATCAGGCTTCACGTCGCTACCTTCGATTCCAGATACAGAATCACCACTATCAGTATAAGGTACTGCCTTTTGGTCTCGCATCATCACCCAGAGTGTTCACCAAATGCCTGATTGTGGTAGCGGCTTTCCTCAGGTCCCACAACCTACAGGTGTTCCCCTACTTGGACGATTGGTTGGTGAAAGCGACTACGTCTCCACTTGTGCTCCAAGCCACTCATCAAACCATCTCTTTCCTCCATCTCTTGGGATTCGAGATCAATTATCCCAAGTCGCATCTGCTCCCCACACAACGCCTTCAGTTCATCGGAGCGGTTCTCGATACCAACCAGATGAGGGCGTTCCTTCCTATCGACCGGCACCGCACCCTACTTCACCTTTGTCGACAGGTGCTCCTCCATCCATCCATCCCTGCTCGGCAGATGATGGTCCTTCTGGGCCACATGGCCTCGACAGTCCATGTGATTCCTCTGGCGCGACTCCACCTCAGGATACCGCAATGGACCCTTGCCAACCAATGGTCACAGACCACGAATCTTCTTTCTCATCCCGTCTCTGTGACATCGTCTCTTCAGCAATCTCTTCAATGGTGGTTGAACTCCTCAAATCTTTCCAGGGGACTTCTTTTTCATCTACCCCCCCCCCCCCCCACTCCATGGTCATCACCACGGATGCTTCCCCCTATGCATGGGGGGCTCACTTGGGCGATCTCCGCACCCAGGGACTCTGGACCCCTCAGGAGCGTCAACATCACATCAACTTCCTGGAGCTCAGAGCCATGTTTTATGCTCTCAAGGCTTTCCAGCATCTCCTCTACCCCCAGGTTCTTCTCCTGTGCACGGACAATCAAGTCGCCATGTACTACATCAACAAGCAAGGCGGCACCGGATCTCGTCCCCTTTGTCAGGAGGCCCTCCGAATCTGGACCTGGGCCACGGCCCACAATCTTTACCTCAAAGCTGTCTATATCCAGGGCGAACAGAACTCCCTGGCCGACAATCTCAGCCGCATCCTTCAACCTCACGAGTGGACTCTGGATCCTCCCACACTCCACTCCATCTTTGCTCGCTGGGGTACCCCGCAGGTGGACCTATTTGCAGCTCCTCACAACCATCAGCTGCCCCAGTTCTGTTCCAGACTCTTCTCTCCGCATCGTCTGGCCCCGGATGCATTCCTGCTCGACTGGACGGATCGGTTCCTCTATGCCTTCCCTCCACTTCCTCTGCTGTTGCGGACCTTGTTCAAACTCCGCAAGGACAGGGCCACCATGATTCTCATCGCCCCTCGGTGGCCCAGACAGCACTGGTTCTCCCTTCTGCTTCAGCTCAGCTCCAGGGAGCCCATTCCTCTTCCTGTATTTCCTACTCTGCTTACTCAGCAGCATCAGTCTCTACTGCATCCCAATCTGTCTTCCCTCCACCTGACAGCTTGGTTTCTCTCGGGCTGACCTCTCCAGAGAACCTATCTCAGCCTGTCCGTCGCATTTTGGATGCCTCCAGGAAACCCGCCACACTCCAATGTTACCAACAGAAGTGGACCCGGTTTTCCTCTTGGTGCCTCCTGCATCATCACAACCCCACCTCATTGGCGGTGGAGACCGTACTGGACTATTTGCTCTCTCTGTCTAATGCTGGCCTCAAGTCCACCTCAATCAGAGTCCACCTCAGTGCCATCACTGCTTTTCATGAGCCTATCCTCGGAAAACCTCTCACGGCTCATCCTCTGGTTTCCCGGTTCATGCGAGGCCTTTTCAATATCAACCCACCTCTACAGCCTCCTCCGGTCGTCTGGGACCTCAATGTGGTTTTGTCAGCCCTCATGAAACCTCCCTTTGAGCCTCTTGCTACCACTTCACTCAAACTTCTCACATGGAAGGTGCTTTTCCTCATTGCCATCACCTCTGCCAGGAGGGTCAGTGAGCTGCATGCACTGGTCGCCGATCCACCGTTCACTGTTTTTCACCATGACAAGGTGGTTATGCGCACCCATCCTAAATTCCTCCCCAAGGTGGTTTCAGCCTTTCACCTCAACCAGTCCATTGTGCTGCCTGTCTTCTTCCCAAAACCCCATTCTCATCCTGGGGAACAGGCGTTACACACGCTGGATTGTAAGCGTGCCCTTGCTTACTACCTTGACCGTACCAGGGCTCACCGCTCATCTCCTCAGCTTTTTCTGACCTTCGATCCTAACCGTCTGGGTCATCCTGTCTCTAAACGAACGCTGTCCAATTGGCTTGCTGCCTGTATTGCGTTCTGTTATGCTCGGGCCGGCCTGTCACTGGAAGGAGCTGTCACGGCCCATAGGGTCAGAGCTATGGCTGCTTCTGTGGCTTTCCTCCGTTCCACGCCTATTGAGGAAATCTGCAAGGCGGCCACTTGGTCTTCAGTTCACACATTCACTTCTCACTACTGTCTGGATACCTTCTCCAGACGGGATGGACACTTTGGTCAATCTGTGTTACAGAATTTATTTTCCTAATGGCCAACCATCCCTCCTCCCTCTCTGTTAGCTTGGAGGTCACCCATACGTTAAGAATATGCTGCCTGCTTGTCCTGGGATAAAGCACAGTTACTTACCGTAACAGGTGTTATCCAGGGACAGCAGGCAGATATTCTTACGACCCTCCCACCTCCCCGGGTTGGCTTCTTAGCTGGCTTATCTTAACTGGAGACCACGCACTCCTCCGTCGGGCGGGAAGGCACTCGCGCATGCGCGGTGCGGCCAACTAGAACTTTCTAGTTAAAAAGGTCCGTACCGGGGCTCCGTCGGTGACGTCACCCATACGTTAAGAATATCTGCCTGCTGTCCCTGGATAACACCTGTTACGGTAAGTAACTGTGCTTTTTATTAGTGTATCATGATTTAATCCAGGGGAGTCCAACCTTTTGGTTTCCCTGGGTCGCATTAGCCGAAAAAATGTTTCTGGGGCCGCGCAAACGCTGCAGCAAGACAGAGGAGGGAGCCGGCAAGACGATAAACACCCGGGGGCAGCAGAAGAAAACACTGCATCACCCTTGACCGGGGCTGCACAAAATACTTCACAGGGCTGCAGGTTGGAATTAATCAATGAATATATGTTATATAAATACATCCTAATTATTGCATTTTAACCATATGCATTTATGATCATTTCATCATCATATTTATTGCATATAAAATATAAAATGTTTTGCCCTGTTTCCTGGTCACCTTGTTTAACTAGCTGCTGAAATGTACTGGAAGCTGGCACATATGTCATCGAGCACCATTAGAGCTGCCGTGCCATTGGCTAAGATCTTATAAGGCAAGTACTGTACATTATTACTACCACTACTTATTTCTTTTGTGCTGCCAGATGTATGCTGTGCTGTCCATTAAACATGTAAGAGACCATCCCTGCTCGATAGAGCTTACGATCTAATAAAAACAAACGAGACAAATAGAAGTTAGGGAATTTCACTCAGAGGGAATGATAGAACAGACACTGGTAAGAGTTAGGAGTTAAAAGCAGCCTTTAAAAAAAATGGTCTTTTAGCCTAGATTTGAAAACTGCCAGAGATGGAGCCTGACATACTGACTCAGCCAGTCTGTTCCAGGCAAATGGTGCAGCAAAAGGGCAAGTTTCAAAGCCATTCCCTCAACAAAACAAAGTTTGAAAATGCCTAATGTGTTGGTAAAAATAAGAAGAGATGGCCCAAGCCACTGCTTGCCCTGGATCGGTAGCATGGAATGCTGCTACTATGTGTGTTTTTTTGCCAGGTACTTGTGACTTGGATTGGCCTCTGTGAAAACAGGATACTGATCTGGATGGACCATTGGTCTGATCAATTATTTCAATTCCGAAAAAGTTTAAAAACCTGATTGTTTTCACAATAGTTAATCTGATTTTAGCTGTCGTATAGTAATTTTAAGCAATTCAACATACTTTTTTCTAACCTTTTCCATCCATCTAATCTAAGCAATCTCTGTTTTCATCCCACAGTTTTTACTTGTTATGTTTCATTTTTTAACGAACTGTAAACCGAGTCGAGCTCCTTAGGGAGTAGATTCGGTATATAAAATGAAGATTAGATTAGATTAGTCAGGCTATTCTTCTGTTCTTAAATGGCCCATCCATTTTGCCCACCCAAAACATCCAGTATCACCTCCTCTCCCTTCGAGATCCCACCACGTGCCTGTCCTAAGCTTTCTTGAATTCAGATACAATCTTTGTCTCCATCACTTTTTCCGGGAGACTATTCCATGCACCTACCACCCTTTCTGTAAAAAATAATTTCTTTAGATTACTCCTGAGTCTATTACCTCTTAACTTCATCCTATGCCCTCTCACGCCAGAGTTTTCCTTCATTTGACAGAGGCTCGTGTCCTGTACATTAATGCCATGGAAATATTTAAACATCTCTATCATATCCCCTCTCTCCCACCTTTCTTCCAGAAGACAGATATATTGAGTTCTATAAGTCTGTCCTCATATCCTAGATGCTGAACTCAGGTCAACTTTGAACTTTCTTTCAAGGCAGTTGTTAAATCTTGTTTCTTGGCACTGGCAAATATGAGGACGTTTCAAAACCATGGTTTTAGTACTGGCCGCAGCAGTAACAGCTCTGATGCTCATAGAATTCCTATGCGTGTCAAAGCTGTTACTGCTGTGGGCAGCACTAAAAATCGCGCTATGGTTTTGTAAAAGGGGAGGTGATGAGATGTATAATTCAATTAGAGATACAAATTATATGTCACTAGCTGATGCCCCGGCGTTGCACGGGTATTTAATTATAGCAATAACACTGTAAATGGATTCAAATAAAGATACTTTATAGTGGTGAATGAAATTATTTTTTTACAGCTTTATAAAAAGTACAATATTCAAATTATAATGTGAAATATTTGACAAAATGAATACAATTCAACTAACACAAAAATTGATTATAAACAACATTTTTAGTTTCACCTCCAGGAGCAAGAACATATAAATTCTTGGGTGAAGAGACCCCCAGAACATATCACCCCAGGTAGTGAGGGATCTGCATACAAAGTTTCGTTGAAATCGGTCAAGCCGTGTTTGAATTACTGTGAGAATGGCAGCTTTTTACATTTTTTCCATTGACATGAATGGGTGAAATCTGATTTTCTGTTTGTAGCTCCGCCCATGTGTGCAGGTGGGCCGCGAGACCCCCAGAACATATCACCCCAGGTAGTGAGGGATCTGCATACCAAGTTTCGTTCAAATCGGGCAAGCCGTTTTTGCGTTGGCAGCTTTTTACATTTTTTCCATTGACATGAATGGGTGAAATCTGATTTTCTGTTTGTAGCTCCGCCCACGTGTGCAGTTGGGCCGCGAGATCCCCAGAACATATCACCCCAGGTAGTTGGAATTACTGTGAGAATGGCAGCTTTTTACATTTTTTCCATTGACATGAATGGGTGAAATCTGATTTTCTGTTTGTAGCTCCGCCCACGTGTGCAGGTGGGCCGCGAGACCCCCATAACATATCACCCCAGGTATCGAGGGATCTGCATACCAAGGTTCGTTCAAATCGGTCAAGCCGTTTTTGAATTACTGTGAGAATGGCAGCTTTTTACTTTTTTTCCATTGACATGAATGGGTGAAATCTGATGTTCTGTTTGTAGCTCCGCCCACATGTGCAGGTGGGCCGCGAGACCCCCAGAACATATCACCCCAGGTAGTTGGAATTACTGTGAGAATGGTAGCTTTTTACATTTTTTCCATTGACATGAATGGGTGAAATCTGATTTTCTGTTTGTAGCTCCGCCCACATGTGCAGGTGGGCGCGAGACCCCCAGAACATATCACCCCAGGTAGTTGGAATTACTGTGAGAATGGCAGCTTTTTACATTTTTTCCATTGACATGAATGGGTGAAATCTGATGTTCTGTTTGTTGCTCCGCCCACGTGTGCAGGTGGGCCGCGAGACCCCCAGAACATATCACCCCAGGTAGTGAGGGATCTGCATACCGAGTTTCGTTCAAATCGGTCAAGCCGTTTTTGCGTGATCGCGACACATACACACACACACACACATACATACACACATACATACCTCCGATTTTATATATATAGATTTTTCTACATATTCGCCCTCCTTCTATATTCTATTGGGGGGAAAAATGTTTTTGGTTGTGCCTTCAGCCAGGAAGGCACCGCTTCTTTGACCTCGTCATCGCTTCCAAATCTTTGTCCTCTCAAAGCATCCTTCATGGCTCCAAACACCTAATCAGAGGGAGCAAGATCAGGACCGTATGGAGGATGCTGCACGATCTGAAATCTCAATCTCCAAATGGTGTCAAGAGGTGCAGTGGCAGTGTGAAGGCATGCGTTATCATGAAGGAGAAGAACGCATTTAGACAAAAGTCCTCCGCGATGGCTCCTTATTTTTGGCTTCAGCTCCTCTTCCACCATTGCACTGTTTCACCCTTCATATCCCAGAAGAGAATGACCAGAACCTTTCCACTGGAGCGTTGAGACTTGAATTTCTTCTTGACTGGAGATGATGTGCGACGCTATTGTGAAGACTGCCTCTTGCTTTGAGGAGCTCATAGGTTTCATTCCCTGTAATGATATGTGCCATTCCGGAAGCCTTCTCCTTCATCATTATCTCATGCCGAAAAGGCTGTGGAAGTCTGCACAACTATTGAGCAGTGTCATCACTTCCTCTAAGAATGCTAGGGGTGTTTGTTTCATGAAATACTGTCAATTTACTGTTTTGTTTTTAACGCCCTTGTACAATATGTTTTAAAAGAAAGAGACAATCATTCTTTGACAGACACAGTAGGGAGAGGGACGAGGAAAGGGGAACCGAAACCAGCTAACTATGATGCCTAGAGAAACCTCCAGCTTAATCATGAAAAGTCTGATTGAAAAGCCAGGCTTTAATTGTGGTTTTGAAGTTTTTGAGTTGGCATTCACTGCGGATGTTTAGAGGCATGGAATGCCAGAGGGCTCGGGCTGGAGCTCTAAAGAAAAAGGCAGCATGTCTTGTGAATTCTAAATGCACAAATTGAGGAGGGGGAGGACTAGATGGCAATCATTCTCCTAGGACAAGCAGGATGAGTCAGCCACATATGGGTGTTGTCCCAACAGCTCCCAATTTGCGGATAAGCTCTCCAATAGCTCAGAGAGATTTTTTTTTTTTTTCTCTGAGCACGTGCAGTGCCCGGGCCCCACTGGGCATGCCCGGGCCCTACCCATTTCCCCCTGCTTCCCCCTAATCCCCAGTCTATAGTTTCCGCCCGTTCCCATCGGTCGGATTTTCTACAGCTCTCCATTACAACTTTTCTACTCATCTTCTTGAAGATGCCTGAATCATCTAAAGAAACGACTGTGATGCAGGAGAAGGATGAACACACTGGATCCTCATGAATTGTGCGACCACTGATTGGATCCGGCGCTCGAGGTTTCCGTGTTGCTTGCATTGTGCGCACATGTCACCACGTGCACGCAAGCTAAGAAAGAGGGCACCGAGAGACTTGTAACATCTGAAGTTTGCGCATAAAGGGCTCCTTTTGCTAAGCTGCAGTAGCGTTTTTAGCACGTGCTGCAGATTAGCACACGCTAAGCCTCGCGCTACGTTGAAAAACTAACGTCAGCTCAATGGAGGCATTAGCATCTAGTGCGCGCGGCATTATAGCGTGCACTAAACATGGGCTAAAACCGCTACCGCAGCTTAGTAAAAGTAGCCCAAAATTTTGTGAAATTCCTGAATATAGTTTATTGCTTATATTCCACCTTTATATAAGGCAGATCCCAACATTACATACATAATAAAATACAAACAGCATATAAAATGTGTTTAAATTCAAACTTCTACTATGTTGCAGTAATCTAACTTGGTTGTGAATCGAGCAAAGATGAGAGTAGAGAATGTAGTAGCATCCAGTAGGTTTCTCACTGAGCGTTGTTGTTGAACTGTGAAAAAACCCATGCACTTGATAGCTACTACTCTGACATTAAATAACTCCCAGATCTACCTCTCTACACCTGAAATTTCACCTACAGTCCAAGAAAAAGTCTCTGCTGGTTTGGCTGCCATTGCTGCCTGGGTGTCCTGCCATCATCTAACTATGTCCAAAACTGAGCTGCTCCTCTTTCCTCCTTCCTCCATCTCTGTAAATAATACTGTCATTGTTCCAGTCTCCTCCGCTTGCAACCTTGGGGTCGTCTTCGCTTCTGACCTCTCATTTTCTGTGTATATCCAACAAGCTGCTAAGACCTGTCATTTCTATCTCTTCAATATCACCAAAATTCGCCCCTTCCTCTCTGAGCACACTACCCGGACCCTTGTCAAAGCTCTCATAACCTCATGATTAGATTATTGCAATCTACTCCTAACTGGTATCCTTCAGTGTCGCCTCTCTCCCTTGCAATCTGAGCAAAACTCTGATGCGCGACTCATCTTCTACCAGCCTCGCTACATTCATGTCACCCCTCTCCTTAAGTCACTTCACTGGCTCCCTATCTGCCATCGCATACAGTTCAAGATCTTAGTGGCACTCTCTAAAGTTGAAAGGGGATAGATTCCGTACAAACGTAAGGAAGTTCTTCTTCACCCAGAGAGTGGTGGAAAACTGGAACGCTCTTCCGGAGTCTGTTATAGGGGAAAACACCCTCCAGGGTTTCAAGACAAAGTTGGACAAGTTCCTGCTAAACTGGAACATACGCAGATGAGACTGGACTCATTTAGAGTACTGGTCTTTGACCTGGGGGTCGCCGCATGAGCGGACTGCTGGGCACAATGAACCACTGGTCTGACCCAGCAGCGGCAATTCTTATGTCCTTATGTTATGTTCTTATGCTGACCTACAATTGTGTTTATTCTGCTGCCCCTCAATATCTCTCCTCGTTCCTCTCTTCTTATACACTTCCAAGAGAACTCCGTTCCTCAGATAAGTCACTCTTAACATTACCCTTCTCCTCCACTGCCAATTTCAGACTTCATTCCTTTCATCTAGCTGCCCTCTATGCCTGGAATAAATTACCCAAGTTTGACCGTCGAGCCCCTTCCCTTGTTTAAAAGCAGACTGAAAGCCCATCTTTTTATATATAACTTTCAATCTTTAATCCTACTCCTCTGCCCTCCAACCCAGCCCACTGATTAACCGTTCCCCTTACTGTATCCATGACATCCTGTATGTCTTTGGGAAGCAGAGCTGAGATTGTGATGTCACAATGCCTTATTCCACCAATAAGAGCCAACCTCATCAGTGATGTCATAATGGCTTGATTATCCTGTTCTCCCCTCTGACCTCCAACCTAGCTAGCTGATTAACCGTTCCCCTTACTGTATCCATGACATCCTGTTTGTCTTTGGGAAGCAGAGATGAGATTGTGATGTCACAATGCCTCATTCCACCAATAAGAGCCAACCTCATCAGTGATGTCATAATGGCTTGATTATCCTGTTCTCCCCTCTGCCCTCCAATCTAGCTAGCTGATTAACCGTTCCCCTTAACTGTATCCATGACATCCTATTTGTCTGTCTTGCCTGTTTAGATTGTAAGCTCTTTCAAGCAGAGACTGTTTTCTTACTCTTTGTGACTCTGCACAGCGCTGTGTGCGTTTGGTAGCGCTACAGAAATAATTAATAGTAGAAGTAAAGGAAAACCCTATGTGTTTCTTAAAACTAACTACAGAAAAGAACAAATAAATGAAGTTGTCCTAAACTATACACCTCCCACACAGTTGTTGGGAAACTATTTTCTCATATTTCCAAAACTAAAATTCCACCACAGTACAGCTAAATATGGAATCACAAGTTGTAAACTAAGTGCATGGAGAACATGGAATATAACAAACAGTATAGACAGCTTTAATTTTTTCTTTTCTTTTTTTGATACATGCACTAGGCCTGGAAGAACTGAAACACCGATGAGCAAACAGAGAATGTGTTAACCTCCAAGGGAGCTGGATGGAAATATTCACAGAAATTGTGCACAAAATATTTGCCAGCTAGACAAGGCTGCAGGCCTATTTCTCTTTGGTCTTCCAATTAGTTTCTTGTGCATGTCTCTAATCTGACCTCTGTTCTGCCTTTCTTCGATCATCATGTTCTCTTTAATTGGGTCCTGTCTTTCTTTCACTATGAGGTATATGAGTGATGGCTAGGAATGGATATTATAGGTCCAAGTTTCCCACCATAAGAACATAAGAACATAAGACTTGCCTCTGTCGGGTCAGACCGGAGGTCCATCGTGCCCGGCAGTCCGCTCACGCGGCGGCCCCTCAGGTCCAGGACCTGATAGTGCTCCTACCCTAAAACTCACATATGCTTTTCGCTTTTGTCCTGTAGTGTAACCTTCTATCTATACCCTGTAATCCCCTTCTCTTTCAGGAAGTCATCCAGTCCCTTTTTGAAACCCAGTATTGTACTCTGTCCTATTACCTCCTTTGGAAGCGTGTTCCAGGTGTCCACCACCCTCTGAGTGAAGAAAAACTTCCTTGCATTCATTTTGAATCTGTCCCCTCTCAGTTTTTCTGAGTGACCTCTTGTTTTTGTTGTCCCCGCTAGTCTGAAGAATCTGTCCCTATCCACCCTCTCTATGCCTTTCATGATTTTATATGTCTGTATCATGTCTCCTCTCAGTCTCCGCTTTTCCAGGGTAAAGAGCCCCAGTTTGTCCAACCTTTCGGCATATGAAAGGTTCTCCATTCCCTTTATCATCCTAGTTGCTCTCCTCTGGACCCTCTCAAGTATCGCCATGTCTTTCCTAAGGTACGGCGACCAGTATTGGACACAGTATTCCAGATGTGGTCGCACCATTGCTCGATACAATGGCAGGATGACCTCCTTCGTTCTGGTAGTGATACCTTTTTTGATAATGCCCAGCATTCTGTTCGCTTTCTTTGAGGCCGCTGCACATTGCGCCGCTGGCTTCATTGTTGTATCCACCAATACCCCCAGGTCTTTTTCTAGGGTGCCTTTCCCCATCTCCCTTCCTCCCATCGTATAGCTGTACATGGGGTTCCCTTTCCCGATGTGCAAGACCTTACATTTCTCCACATTGAAGCTCATCACCAGATAAGATAAGATTTAGTATTAATTGGGTAAATGTTTGAGCGTGAGGCCTAGTTTGTTAGGACGATGGACATCTTGATGTCATTCTATCCCATCTTGGGCATCTGGATTTTCTTCACAAGTAGCCAAGTCCAATTAGTGGCACCCATAAAATTACCCATGATATTATTTTGGAGCTTGGAAACGCAAACACCTGTGCGTGATCGCATCATAACAAGAAAGTACTATCTGTTAGCGCACTAGTTTGTAAGAGTATAGTTATGAATTATATGAGAATATTGACACATTAAAGATCAGAATAATTTTATTTCCTTGACCCTGAAGGTCAGGAAAGGCTGATTGGCATTTTCCATTTTAGTCTATGGAAGCAAAAAGATATAAAAAGGTGTGCTATTTCTCATGTTTATGAGACATCTGTCAGTGTCCGCGGAAGCCCCTGCCGGCCTAACTGAACTCCCCATTTTCTGTATGTTTGCATCTATGAGTGCCTGGTAAGATGTCTCTTTTTTCTTTCTGTGTGTATGAGCTTGTCCCTGTCTGAAGTGCCTTCAGGCCCATTTATGAGCACACTCTGCTTGCCATAACAGCAGTTAAAATGCTATTCCCTCATAGGATTTTATCGAGCACAAATTTTCCCGATTCCTGTCTCTTCTGATTAATGAATGTTTCTCAATGTCAACAGTGAGAGGGTAAGATTTGGACGTGCAACCTTCAGTCCAACAGCATGATAACTGAGATTACAAACTGGCCCACGTTATCGCTCAGTCAAGGCCCAGTGCTACACATATCTTCTAAGCTGCAGATGCAGCTGGTAAGAATTTCTGAATTACTTGTGCTTGAAATAGTGCTATCACAGCACTTAGATACAACTAGAAAAATCCTAAACTTTTCCCTGTGATGCACTGACTCCAGGCACAGCTCAACCTGCCTTATTCAACTGTCTATAATGTGTTATAACTCCTCGAGTCCTGACTCTACCAGACCCACCCAAAGGTATAAATTATTCTTCCCCTCTCTACACGGTATTCGCTATGCAGGCAAACTGGGAAAATCCCTTCTCTTCAGAATCACAGGTCTTTGGAACGACCTTACTACCCCGCTGCGGAACCTGAGCTCCCTCCAATTATTCCACAAGCAACTGAAAACCTGGCTTTTCACTAAAATGTAATTTTATCCCCCCTTACTCTTCTCTTCTATATATAATTTCATGTAAACTTTTTTTTTCCTTCTCTTCCTATATTTTAAGTTCTTGTAAACCGTGCCGAGCTCCACATCCGTGGAGATGATGCGGTATATAAACTTAAGGTTTAGTTTAGTTTTCATTCACCCATACCTACAAAATAATAAAACATAATTTAAACCCTCCCCCACAATAGGCGTCACTTTACCCCCTCTGATTAAAAGCCAAGTACAGAATACGGCTGTCCAACTGATATTTGGATTGAAAAAAAATGACCATATTAGTCCTTACTATCGACTGTTGCATTGGTTCCTGGTGGAAGCACCAGTGCTGTTCAAACTTTCGTGCATTTGCTTTAGGCTGGTTTGGAGATCTGCCCCAAATTACCTTTTATCTCATTTTGTGTTATATAGTCCAACAAGGACTATAGTCCCCTGTTCCCCCTGTAAATTCCCCCAAAAAATCTCTTCCTCTTTTGCTACATCATTCTCCTCAAAGTCCCATCCATGTAAACAACTCCCTAAATTATAATTCTCCTGGACTTGTCCAGTTATTTTTTTTTTTCTTCTTTTGCAATTCAAAAATCCTAAATTGTATTCTCCTGGAAATGTCCAGCTAGATTCTTTTGTAAACCACCTAGAACTGCAAGGTATGGGCTGAATAGAAGTCATTAATGTAATGTAATGTAACTAAGAATTCCAATTTATTTGCCCATCCAAAAATTACCGGCTGCAGATATAAGACCTTTTTGGACAGGACTCTTGCATTTCGAGCAAGTAAGCAGCAGTCCTGGTGGGATAACTGTATTGCTGGAGTTGTGTTGTCTTATGATGTAGTTCGAAAAGTAATCAAGTCAAAGTTGTTTGATAAATTTATTACCTAAATGAGGACATTACTGTTAACTAAAATTTTATATTGAATTTTTTTAGGAAAATTGCTGTATTTCAATTAATTGTATTTCGCTGATTGTCCAGCCTTCTTCTGTGTAAACCGCCTAGAAATTGTTTGATTATGTATAGAAGAATAAAGTTATGTTATGTTACTCAACTGATTGCGGAAGCCAGTGGTACCCGTGTTGCCAGTGGGTTAGGGGGCTTTTTCTGTAGGGTAGGGTTTGGCCGAGTCCGGGTATAAGAACCCAACCCGGACTCTGAAGGTCCCCGTCTGTTCCGGCGGTGCGTTGTTTCGTGCTCTGTATATTGCAAACGCTATATCAGCTGCTTTGCTTATTTGTATTTTATTGATTCAATAAACAGTTTGGGGGGGGAACCCAATTGAGAAAGAATAACAAAAGTCTTTAACTTAAAATTCAGAAACTATTTTGCAACAACCGAGTGTACAATAATTGCGTTTGTGCTTAAGATCTGTGGAAAAGCAGATGTTTTGCAACTTAACAGAATGAAAGGCCTTAGATCCTACTCATACTGGGGAAAATCTTTGCTATTTCTGAATATCACCTTGGATTTAGAAAATAAGAGGCAACATTTCTAGGAAAGTATCCACCACGTTGTCGAGGTGCGGCCCAGGGGAAGGAAGCCTTACAATTGAGCAGGAGTCCAGAATAAAGCAAACCTTCCAGTGCAAGCAAAGATCTCACATCTTCCTTTCTGCCTCCGATGGGCTTCTGCTACTACACGAATGTACGGAGCACTCACCACTTTTGAGGCAGAAAGCCAGAGCTCACCAATCTTTTAATGACTGTGCATCCAATTCACACAACTGCCATAAGCGCATGACCCCCCTATATAGTGTCCACCCAATTCACTATCCCTGATATGGGTTTGGTGTCCTGACCCCTAGTTTGGGAGGCTTTGCTGTACACTGCAAATCTCACTTTGTAAAATTAGGACATGGAGAATGCAGGACCAGAACTTCTAACTGGTTAAAATTATTTTTTAACCCCTTAAAAACATAAAATTTCATATTTTCCTGCATATAATAATATCATAATATATCCTAATATACAATACAAATAAAGAATAAAGTTACCCAAATATCACTATCAATATTTATTCCCCTCCCTCCAATCCCCCACCCCCCTGGATGTGTAAAGATAAATAAACCAAAGAAAAGAAGAGATATGATGAAAATACATTATTATGTTTTTATAAATTTAGTCAATGGGCTACAAATTTTATTAAATACCTCACTAAAACCCGTACATTCTGCGTTAATTCGTTCGTATCTGTATGTAGTACACATATTCACCCACCAAAATGTATAATTAATTCTATCATGGTTTTTCCAATTACTTATAATCAATTGAATGGTTATACCTGTTAGGATCATAAATAGACGACTCTTATATTTATCTAGAGTGGGTTTCACATGTAAAATTGTTCCACAAATTATAGCCTCATATGACATTGGAACATTTGAATCTAGTACTAAATAAATGAAATTATTGAATGATATTTATGTTACCTGTATAGATAATAGTGGAATATGTGGAATATCTTTTGTTCTTTCATTTGTATGACACTGTTTTTGATTAAAAATAAATAAAGAATTAAAAATAAATAAATAAATAAAATTTCATATTTTAGCAAAAGGTCAGATCTTGCTGCTTCTTAAGTCATCAGGAAGCTGACTATTCTTTCTTTTTTCATTTTAACATTTTTTATTGATTTTTTCTTCATATAACAACAAGTGTGTCATAAAGATTCATACAGTTACTTTAAGTATACACTTGATATCTCCATAACATATTGTACATATAACATATCTTATATAATCCTTACTATAATTTTAGACATCATATAAAATTTTATCAATTATTATTCAATTATGAATCCCTTTCCCTCCCTTTAATTTGTTAGTTGCCCACAATATAACAACTATTATAATAATTTATTTATAATTTATGATAAAGAGAATAAACCTACCCCCACCCCCTCCTTTATCAAGTATCTTATTATGGGAAAAATTATATCAATCATTACAAAAAATTCTATAAAGAGATCCCAGCTGAAACCTTAGAAAGGGTCACTTCACAACATCATCTTTACTGTCAATGAAGGTCCAAGCAGCTGTTTTGAGATTGGAGCCGACATGGGCAGGTGACTGGGGATCAAGCTAGCTCTGGCTTAGCCACTAGGCAACTAGAGCTTCTAAGGTAGGGACTGGGACTTGTATACTGCCTTCTTTATAGCAGGTGGGGTTTTTTTTTTTAAACAGGTACTCCAAGCATTTTCCTGGTGGGCTCACAATCTATCTAATGTACCTGGGGCAGTGGAGAATTGGCTGACTTGCCCAGGGTCACAAGGAGCAGTATTGGGTTTGAACCCACAACCTCAGGAGGCTGAGACTGTAGCTCTAACCACTACATCACACACTCCACCTCTTAAGAAAGCCTTCATGTTGTGGGAGGGTGGCACAGTGTACTGGTTTTGACTTCAACCAAAACCAAAAACCCTGTTATTGTCTCCCTTTAATGTACAGGGTGCCCACAAAACACTCCCTGATTTTAAATGGTTACAAAACCAAAATTTAGTGGAATATTCTTTCACCTTTGAGGCTGCAGTTTCATCAACTCATAAAGTTTCATATGGTATCTGTTGATTACATGCACTCGATGTGCGCCCCACCTGTTACTCGTCAAATATCGATGCAATAATCGAGCTTGGACCAGACTCTCCAAAGCATATCCGGCGTGATCGCGTTTATAGCTTCAGTGATGCGTTTCTGCAGATCATCCATAGTTGCGGGTAGTGTAGGTATGTACACTCTGTCTTTCACGTACCCCCAAAGAAAAAAGATACAAACAGTAATGTCCAGTGATCTCGGGGGGTCACTTGAGGAACACCTGGTCATTTTGTTGTGTTGCATTGTCTGGAGGTTGTATCTTCTGTACCAATTGCAGCCTATAAGGGGGAAAGTGCAAGCGATTGGGTAAGATCTTGCTAACTGTGCTTTTTGGGACTTGTATTTGTTGTCATCTTACTTATATTCCAATAAGTTTTGATTTTGTAACCATTTAAAATCAAGGAGTGTATGTTTATTTGTAGGTCTCAGCAAACTGTTCTTTGACTGGTCATGAGCTCTCTGAAACCAGAGTGATCATAAAACAATACTGTACTTTAATTTCATGAAATTTACAGCACAGAGAATGAAGATAGATAAAATCAATCCATCCATCATGAAAACCCTGTTTCTGTGGGAGAAAGCAATGCTAAATGGAGGCAGCACTGAAGCCCCTCATTCTCTGGACATCTACGATGTTGAAAGTTCATTTCTAATTTAACTAATTATAAATCTTTAACACATCATAAGAATGTCATCAAACAAAAGGACACGATAGGAGCATAGGCATCGCTATGAGATGGAAAGTGCCACCCCAGTTTCAGTAGCCAAGATTTGGCATTTCTCTCTCTTCCACCTGGCTGGCGCGGTCTGATATCGCTCCTGTCCTTCCCGCCTCCCTCGCAGCAGTCCTCAATGATTGCTGAAGGCTGCCAACAGCATCAATTACATCAGCAAACTGCCTCCTATTGGCCCCAAAAGTGGTTTTTCTGCTGTGTCCTGCCTATTCAGGCACAAGAAGTTGGGACAGAGGAGGTGGGACGCAGCAGTAGGAACGCTTCCAGGGCCAGCAGGAGGCAGCTTGCTTACCTAATTGATGCAGCCTATAGAAATGGTGAAGGGCCAGCAAGGGGGAGGAGGGAAGGACAAGAGGGAAATTGGACTGCGGAGGGAGGGGGGGAAGTGATACAAGACTATGGGAGGGGGAGGAAGAAAAGAGACACCAGACTGTATGCAAGGGAAGGCATGCCAGAGAGATGCCAGAAAGCAGGCAAGGAGACAGGGACAGAAATGGCAGACCATAGGGTTGAGGATGCTGACGTAGAGGGAAGAGACCTTGGATGAGGGGGAAAGATATAGCCACCTTGGGGAGGGAGGTAAAGAGAGATGCAGTACCTTAGGGACAGGGCAGGGTGAGAGAAGGGAAAGATTTTGCCCTGTGGTGAGGGGAATGCTGAAATGGAAAAGAGCATGAATGAGGGGAAAAGATGCAACCACCCCCTAGATAGGGAGGGAGACAGAGATGCAGTACCTTGGATATGGGGCAGGGGACAGAGAGGGAAAGATGCTGGCCCTGGGGTGGGGTACAAGATAAAGGGAAGAGGGTGTACAGATAGAGTGAGAGGAACAAGAAGGGTGGTGCTAAATATGAAGAAGGGGGAACAGTGACTCAGAGGGGAGATGCTCTACAGGAAAGAGAGGGGCACAGAGACAATGAAGGTGGACATGGAGAGAGATAAAATGTCAACTAGATAGGAGACCCTAGAAAGAGCAGAAGATAGATGGCACTGGGAAGGGGAGAGAATTGGAACAGAACTGAAGATGGACTAGGACTTGATGATTAAATGGGAAAGTGTTGGAATGGGACAGAGCAGGGAAGTATTCTGATGGGATAGGGAGGACTTGGCCATAGTAGTTATGCATAGGTGGGGAGGGAAAATGAGCAAGGGTGTGAAATGGGGGCAAATTCTTCTTCAAGCAGTTGCTGTCCATTGGTTCCTCCTACCATGGTCCAGCATTTCTCTCTTTCCTCTCTCCCATTGTAAGCATCCTTACTCCCTTCTATCCTGGACATTTTTCCTCTTTATCTTCTCCCCACTCCTGCACAGCATTTCTTCCTCTCTCCTCCACCCCCATGTGCAACATGCTTCCCTCTTTCTCACTGTCCACCATCTCTCTTTCTCTCATCTCCTCCCTTGTTGCATAGGGAGTGCATAGGGAGAGAAAAAGGATCCAGGGTGCATCTCTCCCACCCCCTCTACTGCCACATCCAACATTTCTCCCTCTCTCATCCACCGGACAGTGTGCAGCGTCTTTTGACCCTGCCCACCAGCCCCATGCCCAACATAGCTCCTTCTATCACCCCTGACCAACACCATGCCACATCTCTCTCTTCATCACTGTGTCCACCATTCCTCCCCCTTGCACCCCCTTCAATATGTCCCTCTGTTCCCTCCCATATCCAACATTTCTCCCTCTCATCCTTTTCTTCTCTATGCATCTCTACCTCACTCCTCTCCAGAGCCGGTTTTAGACATGCTGGGGCCCAGGGCAGAAATTAAGGAGGGGGCCCCTCTCCCAATTTCCATACCCACCATTACTACCATATACATATAAAACAATTTTAAATGACTTCTTCATACATATGTGACACCCAAGGCCTATCATTTTTTGACCCACCCCCCATTTGTATGAAAAACATGATTTTTAGTAACAATCCACATGTCATACAAGAGTGTACCTAGGAAAAGGCAGCATCTTACATACTACAGTGAGCAGTACATCAATACACCCATTGTAAAACTAAACAAGCTTGACTAGTACAGGTCAATCCTAACAGAAAACCATGTCTTTCAAACACACAGAACACCTTTGCCTAGTATGGAATATATAATCACAAACTAACCCCTCCCCCTTTTACAAAACTGTAGTGTGGTTTTTAGCCTCGGTGGTAACAGCTAAGATGCTCATAGAATTCTGAGCAACAGAGCTGTAACTACCACGGCCGGTGCTAAAAAAAACGCTCTACAGTTTTGTAAAAGGGGGATAAAATAGAAATATGTAGACAAAGGTTAAATTGAACCACCAAGAAGCTGGACTCTGCATACAGTGCAACACCACAGAAACAGCGATTCATATCCCCTAAAGCAAAAAATAAATAGAAATTTTTTTCTACCTTTGTCTTCTCTGGTTTCTTCTTTCCTCATCTTCCTGAAACTCTTTTCCTTTCATCTACTGTCTACCCTCTCTCTGCCCCTTCTATATGGCATCTTCTCTCCTTCTATGCCCCTTCCAGAAAATGTATACCTCCCCCTTCCATCTCTTTTTTCACCCCATTGGTCTGGCATCCATCTTCTTCCTTTCCTTCTTCCAATGGTCTGGCATCTCTCTCCTCTACTTCCCTTCCCTCTTCCACATCCCCATGATTTGTCATTTCACTCTCTCCTCTCCCATCCCCCCACTCCCATCAGCATTTGCCCCTTTCTTTCCTTCCAACCCAATTCCATCAAGTATCCTTCTCCCATATGTCTCTTTTCCCTTTCCCTGCACACCAATTCCATCAGCATCTGCTCCCCTTTCTTTTCCTCCACCTCCCTTCCATACCACCCTGCCCCCTTTCGCTCCCTCCACAACCCTTCTATGCTTTTGTCTCTCTCCCTCCAAACCAATGCTATGCAGCAAGGTCTCACAATGATTGCAGCTGCCGGCTCTGATCAGGAAGAAGTAAGTGACGTCGGAGAGGGACTGGCAGACGCAGGGAGTTGCAGCAAATTCCTGCAATGATTGAGGCTGCCGTTCCACCCCTTCCGATGTCACTTGCTTCTTCCAAAGCAGAGCCGGCAGACGCAGTCATCACGAGACCTTCCTGCACTTCAGTGCAGCTGCCGATGCTGCTCCGGAATAAGTACGTCGGAGGGGGTGGACCAGCAGCCGCACTGAGGTGCAGGTCCTTCAAGGGGGAGGCTATGCCAGCTCATGGGGGCCCCCTAGAGCCATGGGGCCCTGGGCAGCTGCCCTCTTTGCTCATCCCTAACGCCAGCCCAGCTCCTCTCTCTATATTCTCAACAATTTTCTTTTCTTCCTTTCCCCATGTGCATCATCTCTTTCCCTCTCACTCACGCCCAATTATCATTTTCTACTCCCTCCCTCCTATGTCCCAAGTTTGTGCCCTTTCCTCCCTCCCTTCTGTGTCCCAAATTCATGCATGCCCCCTCCCTTCCTTCTCTGTCCCAGATTTGTGCTCCTCCCATGTCCTAGTGCGCTCCTTCTCCCACCCCCTCCTTTCTTCCTTTGTCCCATGCTCATGTCTCCTCTCTCCCTTACTTGTCCCAACACTCACTCCCTTCAGGGCCATCCAGATGGGCTGCTCCTTCCTGCCTTTAGCTGCACTTGCTTCTTCGCAGGGCTGCGGACAGTGGCTCATGTCGCTGCACATGGCTGACCCAGAATCCATCCCTCTGATGTCAGCTCTGAAGTCGGAGGGAAAACTTCCAGGGTCGGCTTTGGCGGCGTACTCGGAGTGTGCACACAGCTTTGTGGAGGAGGGCATGTGGCTGGAGGGCAGGAAGGAGGCCTGCAGAGGTAAATATATGGGATCCCCGGTGATGGCAGTGACAACTGACGATAGTGGCTCCACCTTGAGAAGGAAGGGGGCGGGAGACCCACGCTGTGCTGCGTACTCCTAGGGGTACATGTACTGCGTGTTGAGAACCTCTGTCCTAGTTTGCTTAACACACAAGTTTTAACTCTGCCCACAGGTAAACATTCATAGATATGCATGCCTATGGTGTAGCTTTTCCCAGCACAGGTACCATAGTCTATTCTGTACATGTGCCAATCGCTATCACCAGAGACTCATCTCATGTTAATTTGGTGACCCTCCGTGAACCTCATTTGCATGTGTGGTTTTTCGAGAATGACTCTTTTTGAAATTGTTACACGTATGGCCACGGTAGCGGCCTGTCGGATTTTACCGCCAATATTAGAGAATCTTCCTCCTAGTCCTTTGTTTTCTATACATTTACAGGAAAAATAATAACAGAATTCAAGAACCTGTGACAGGAATACAGGATCTTTAGAAAGCAACAAGCCAATGGTCCACAAGATCTAATATGGAAACAGAAGAAAAGCAGACCGTAGGAAAGAAACAGTTTGTATTTACCACTTTTAGCAACCCAGTTTAAACAAATGCAACCAACATGCCTCTTCATAGCTGTTTCACCAATATGGCTGGATAAATATTAGCTGGTGTAAAAGTCCCAAACTTCACCAAAATGTATCTCTAACCTGGGTTTACATGCAATGAATAACTATGTAGGATGCATTTTTTTATATCTGGGAGCTACAGTGTTGAGTAAAGACCATTTCCTTCACACAGGGCTAGATTCACTAAGCAAACCGATCGTGTACCGATTGGTTTGCAAGCCCTTTGCGACCCAATTTCCCTCCGACCCGATTCATTAACCTCTCCTCCGATCCCGATCCATGCATACAAATGAGGGGAATTGGCATGCAAAGCAGGAAGGACACAATTCACTAAACTTACCGACTGGCTGGCCGATCAAAGAACTAGTGACTGGTGAGGACCAGTCACGTGCTAAAACCCTGCTCTCTGCCCCAATTCTCCTGCTCTGGCCGCCCTGTTCTTTACTCTCTGCCCTGACTCTCCCGCCCTGCTCAGCCATGACTCACCTTCCCTGCAGTGCGAACCTGTGGTTTTAACCCGTGGGATTAAAGCGGGTTAAAATCACGGGCTCACGAAGTTAAAAAAAATAGTTGAAAAAAACGGGCATATAGGACCACCAGCACATGCGCAGACCATCTACAGTCTAGGAAGATGGTCTGCGCATGCTCAAGGATCGCTCTCCAGCGATCCGTGTGGTTGGTAGGGGGCGTGCCAACGATTGCCCCATTTGCATGCAGGCCTGTAGTGAATTTGTCGGCCTGCATGCAATCGGGCACGGATCGGACACGGAAAGGAGGTTAGTGAATCTAGCCCACAGTCTGCTTATCTTCTGTTTTTCCATACAGGATCCTTATCCACAAAGATCAAATGGGCCCTGTAGAGAATGACACAGTGACAAAATTCATCACTGTTCCCGTCCGCGCAGATAGCCGTGGGAAATAATCCCATGTCATTTTCTAGTGTCTATTTCAACCTCGGTCCTTCTACACCAGCATTCTTCAAAGCAAAGCTTGCGGGTCAGTGGTTGTGGCCATTCATACTCTGATTCTTATGTGAGCCAAGGATAATGAAGCCATTGTGACATCACTGATGTGATTGGCTCTTAGGCACTGGTGGAATGAGGTATTATGACATCACAATATCTGCTCTGGATACCAGAGACTGTCATTCTGTAGTGTCTGTTTCAACCTCAGTCCTTCTACACCAGCATTCTTCAAAGCAAAGCTTGTGGGTCAGTGGTTGTGGCCATTCATACTCTGATTCTTATGTGAGCCAAGGATAATGAAGCCATTGTGACATCACTGATGTGATTGGCTCTTAGGCACTGGTGGAATGAGATATTATGACATCACAATATCTGCTCTGGATACCAGAGACTGTCATTCTGTAGTGTCTGTTTCAACCTCAGTCCTTCTACACCAGCATTCTTCAAAGCAAAGCTTGTGGGTCAGTGGTTGTGGCCATTCATACTCTGATTCTTATGTGAGCCAAGGATAATGAAGCCATTGTGACATCACTGATGTGATTGGCTCTTAGGCACTGGTGGAATGAGGTATTATGACATCACAATATCTGCTCTGGATACCAGAGACTGTCATTCTGTAGTGTCTGTTTCAACCTCAGTCCTTCTACACCAGCATTCTTCAAAGCAAAGCTTGTGGGTCAGTGGTTGTGGCCATTCATACTCTGATTCTTATGTGAGCCAAGGATAATGAAGCCATTGTGACATCACTGATGTGATTGGCTCTTAGGCACTGGTGGAATGAGGTATTATGACATCACAATATCTGCTCTGGATACCAGAGACTGTCATTCTGTAGTGTCTGTTTCAACCTCAGTCCTTCTACACCAGCATTCTTCAAAGCAAAGTTTGAGGGTCAGTGGTTGTGGCCATTCATACTCTGATTCTTCCCTCTCTCCTTAAAGAATGACATGAAGATGGTTTCCCGCGGTTATCCGCAGGGACGGGGATGGTGATGAATTTTGTCACCGTGTCATTCTCTAGTCTATATTACAGGCTGAAAACAAGTTACAGTTAATCAGCCCACGTGAAAGAAGTTAGTGCACTTCAGGGCTGCTATACCTAGATTACAATTGTTTAAATAAAGCCAAGCACTGATCTGAAGAAGAAAATTAAACAGAGCCTATTTGTTTCTTAACTGTTTTGGGGATTAACAAAACTAGACCATTATCAGCCCACGTTTAGAGAGCAAACTCCAAAAGCATGAAACCCCCACCTAGAAAGATGGGCACGTAATTTATGTTAGATACTAAATAAAAATAAAGTAAGAAAGAAAAAAAGTGACTCTTTAATTGCTTGAATGTGATCTCTTGTACTGAGTGATCCAGAAAACTTACACTGTACCTACAAGCTCTCTGAAAGTACCAAGTAGCCTGCTGGATATTGAAATAGTTAACAAGCTGACAGGGAAATGATAACAGTCAAGGATGAAATAATATTAGTCAAATGAATTATAGCTGCAGGTCTGAAGGCCCTATGGAGCTGGTGCACAAGTTATTGGGCACTTTGACGTCAGTGTGCCCAGTACTCTCGTGTGCGCTGTGACCTTACAACGTGGAACAATAATGGATGTCACTAGATTTTGTAGGAAGAGTCAGCTTAGTTACCCCTTTCTAACCCATGCCAACTCATTGCTTGTTTACACCATTAGCCGTCACCTCCAATGTCACAGGAAAGCCAAATGATATGCCTGTGAAGACATTGTTTTGGTATCAGAAATGTGAAAAACCTTCTATATGCTTACTCAAACACCATCAAATTTCTTCACAGTAAATATCAAAAGTGCAGAGCTGCACTAGTCTTAGACCAGTGTTTTTCAACCTTTTTACACCTATGGACCGGCAGAAATAAAATAATTATTCTGTGGACCGGCATCGGTCCGTGGACCGGTGGTTGAAGAACACTGGGCTAAGTTGTGGGCCAGACGCCGCCCATCTCTACCCAATCTCCACCCCAGACCCCGCCCTCATAATAGTACTAATTGCACCTTGCACGTCCCGTGTCTCATCTGGAAGCCTTCCCTCTGATGTTGCAAAGTCAGAGAAAAGGCTTCCGGTTCAGGCGCAGGATGCCTGTAGGAGCCACTGTCCGTGGCTTTGTGCACTGAATCAGTTAGAATGAAGGAGCTGGCTCGAAGATAACGCCGCATCGATCGCACTGTGGACCGGCGGTTGATGAACACTGTTTTGGGCCTGATGCACGTGCTGGCCTTGTGGACCAGTAGGAAATTTCTGTGGACCGGCACTGGTCCATGGACCGGTGGTTGAAGAACACAGTCTTAGAGCATTCATGTCTAACTCTGGTCCGTGGTGCACCAAAACCTGGCCAGCCAGATGACCACAAAACCCCAGCCAAGCTGGCCCACCGGCAGACAGGCACAAGCGCCAAGCAACAGAACTACAGCCCACTGTCCCGACGTTGTCAGTGGCGACAGGGTGAGCAACAGGCCGTGACCACTGCCTCCCAATGCAGGAGAAGTGCCGGTATGCTAGGCTGGTACCGCAGCCCTCCAAAGCCTCGGCCGCTTCAAAACACGAGCCAAGAAGCATGGGAATGTGCGCGAGGTGGGCTGAGAAGTGATCCACAAAAGCAGAGTGACCGGGCAGAGCCCACACGGAGTCTGGAGGGCTGGCCCACATGCCAGTCATGCACGCTATGGGGAGCCAGCAAGAGCCACGCTGGGGCCCCATCATGTGATGAGAAAAGACGTCAAAGTGCCCCATGAACATGATGCGGAGGCTAGGCTGCTCTTGCAGAGGATCAGAAGGAAGCAAGATGGCTGCCTTGCAGGATCTGCTAGGAAGGATAACCGGGGCCGTGCTGCCAGACCTCCGCAAGGTCGAGGGCCGCCAAAGAGGCCAGAGCGCTCCCCCCATCCCTCATTCCCAAAAGTAGGGCCCTACTGTTTCTGCCGAAGAAAAGATCAGCTTCACAGGTAGTCCTCCCTTTCCTTTGTTCAAAAGATTTCCAGAGATACAAACTTCCCACAAACTGTATCAGTCATGCACGTTGGCTCATCCCAGCACAGATACATCTCTTCCATCCATTTTGTCAACATCACAGAGCCGGTGCGGGGCTGGAGAGGCCGCAACCCGACACCTCTACCAAGACTAAAGGCTAGATTCACTAAGCAAACCGATCGTATACCGATCGGTTTATGACCCCTTTGCAACCCGATTTCTCTCCGACCTGATTCACTAACCTGTGTGCCGACCATCCTCCGATCCACGCATGCAAATGAGGAGGAATGGCATTCAAATGATGGGAGGCAGCGATTCACTAACCAAAACCCTGCAACACCGACTGGGCTGGCCGATCACAAAAAAGCGACTGCTGAGGACCAGTCACTCAGGTCCTTTCTGACTGCCCTGCCTTGTGCAGCCCTGCTCTCTGCCCTGTCAGCCCCGATCTCCTGCTGCCCCGAATTGTTTAACTTTTCCAATGCATTTTGAGCTAGCCGTCTTTTATCCTCTAATATGAAACTAAATTTAGCACTGATTCTGCTTAATATGGCTGCAATTAAAATTAGAATTGGATTAGCTTGACTGAAAAAACCCAACTAATTGTTAAATTTGTATTTTGACTCACCCGCCTGCCCCAAACTCCTGCAGCCCTGACTCTCTCGCCACCCTGAACTCCTGAAGCCCCGACTCTCCCGCCTGCCCTGAACTCCTGCCTGCCCCGACTCTCCCCCCCTTCCCCGCAGTGCAAGCCCGTGGTTTTAACCCACAGGCTTAAAGTGGGTTAAAACCACGGGCTCCAAAAAAGTTTAAAAAAGAAAAAAAAATTATCTGCCAGGCTCAGAGGGCTAGCACATGCGCAGACCATCTACAGATGGTCTAGGGTACTTAAGATTAGGGATTGGACCAGCAGTCTGAAGGAGGGGAAGTCGAAGTAATGTTTGATGGTACGGAGTTTCCAGAGGGTGTAAAAACATTTTTTGACCTGGGCATTGGTGTGGTCTTCGAAGGTCAGGCAGCGGGATGACTCCAAGAATTTTGATGGTGGAATTGATAGGGTAAGTTAGACCGTTAAGTTGTAGGGTGGTGGTCATTAATTTGTGGTTGGGGCTTGCAAGAAAGAATTTGTTTTTTTCTGGATTTAGTTTTAGTTTGAACCGAGTGGTCCAGTGTTCGACCATGGTGAGTACTGATGAGATGTGTTGTTCTATTTCTTGTGACAATGAGGAGATAGGGATGACGATTGTAATGTCATCTGCATAAATATAGGATTTCAGCTTTCAGTCTGATAACATGTGTCCTAGCGATGCCATGTAGATATTGAATAGGGAGGGGGATAGGGGGGAGCCTTGAGGAACTCCACAGGGGTTACACCAAGTATGGGAGAAGGTTCCCTCATTGTGGACTTGGTAGGTGCGGTTTTTTAGGAAGCCTGTGAGCCAAGTTAGTACCTGTCCTGAAATGCCTATAGAGTCTAGGCAACTAAGCAGGATGTCATGGTCTACAAGGTCACTGCTGAGGTCAAAGTGGAGTAGCAGTGCGCTGTTTCCCTGGGAGAATAGTTGGAGGAGGTAGTCAGTTAGTGATGCTAGGACGGTTTCAGTACTGTAGTTTGTGCGGAATCCAGACTGGGAGTCATGAAGAATGTTAAAGTTCTCAAGATATGACATGAGGTCATGGTTGATTGGCTCTGACCTCCACAGCACTCACCAATTAGTACCACGGCAGTCCTGGAGTAGAATCAGGGAAGAGCCGGTAGTTATGCGATCATCAGCAATTTTCAGAGCCAGTGCCTATGTAGCTAACTGGGCATGTAGGACCACATAAATAGTCATCCTAATGGAAAATTAGGTTCTTACCTTTGGTAATCTTCTTTCTGTTAATCCCCAAACGGAGTGTTTTATCTCAACTCACGAACCGGATCTTGCAGAAATAAAAACCTATCCTATTGACATAAGAATATAAGAATAGCCTTTTGGGTCAGATCAATGGTCCATCAAGCCCCAGTAGCCCGTCCTCATGGTGGCCAATTCATAGTAACATAGTAAATTATGGCAGATAAAAGACCTGAACGGTCCATCCAGTCTGCCCATTAGTTATATCCATTAAAAATACAAGATTAAATTAATTTGTCTCTTCATTAATATTTCTGGATCACAGATTGTAAAATCCACCTGGTATTTGTCCTAGGTTCCAAATGATGAAGTTCTTGTACAATTCAGGTCACTAGTACCTGGCAAAAACCCAAAAAGAGTATCAACATTCCATGCTACCGATCCAGGGCAAGCAATGGCTTCCCCCATGTCTGTCTCAATAACAGACTATGGGCTTTTCCTCCAGAAAATTGTCCAAACCTTTCTTAAAACCAGTTACATTATCCGCTCTTACCACAACCTCTGGCAATGCATTCCAGAGCTTAACTATTCTCAGAGTGAAAAAATATTTCCTCCTATTGGTTTGAAAAGTATTTCACTGTAACTTCATTGAGCGTCCCCTAGTCTTTGTAATTTTTGACGGAGTGAAAAATTGATCCACTTGTACCCGGTCTACTCCACTCAGGATTTTGTAGACTTCAATCATATCTCCCCCCTCAGCCGTCTCTTTTCCAAGCTGAAGAGCCCTAACTGTGTTAGTCTTTCCTCATACGAGAAGAGTTCCATCCCCTTTATCATCCTGGTCACTCTTCTTTGAACCTTTTCTAGTGCCGCTATATCTTTCTTGAAATAAGGAGACTAGAAATGAATGCAATACTCCAGGTGAGCTTGCACCATGGAGCAATAGAGAGGCATTATAACATTCTTAATCTTGTTAACCATCCTTTTTAAAATAATTCCTAGCATCTTGTTTGCTCTTTTGGCTGCCGCTGCACATTGGGTGGAAGGTTTCATCGTATTGTTTACAATGACATCCAGATCCTTTTCTTGGGCGCTAATCCCCAAGGTGGACCCTAGCATCTGGTAACTGTGATTTGGGCTATTCTTCCCAATGTGCATCACTTTGCATTTGTCCACTTTAAATTTCAATTGCCACTTGGACACTCAGTCTTCCAATTTCCTAAGATCTGCCTGCAATTTTTCACAATCTGCAAGCATTTTAACAACTTTGAACAGTTAGCATCATCTGCAAATTTAATCACTTGTTGTTCCAATTTCCAGATCATTTATAAATAAGTTAAATACACCGGTCCTAGTACAGATCCCTGTGGCACTCCACTGTTTACTCTCCTTCTCTGAGAAAAATGACCATTTAACCCTACCCTCTGTTTTCTATCCAATCACCAATTCCTAATCCACAACTGAATTTTGCCACCTATCCCATGACTCTGGAAAGGATGTAACAGAACTATGGATGATTAGCTATATGGGTATGGCACTATCAGCTGTATCCACATAGCTTCTGGGCGCTACCAAACAACACAAAATTCAATGCTGGTGATTGGATAGAACCCAGCACTGAATAACAAAGTCTGAGAGGAAGATTCTCAAATCTTAACCCTTAACAATGGTTGCCACACCTGTTCCAGCCAGTTTAGTATTCATGTATTTTAGTGATCGATTATCAAAACAGCTCACCATGGTCTTTTCTGAGCTTTCTAGCAGTCTCCGATTCTGCCATGCAAATGTAGTACAATGAGGTCATTAATATTAAAATGCTAGTAAAATAGGCTCATCAATATTCAAAGGAGCACTCCAGATGATTCTCTTTCATCGCCATGTGATTCCCCAAGCGCAGTGCCGGCTTTTGGAAACCAAATATCACCAACTGCTCCGGGAATTTCAGTATTGTGAAAATCGCATCTGTCATGTATTTCTGGCTGTGGCTCATGATAAAATCTGACATTAAAAAAAATACAAGATTCACATGAATTATAGTAGTTTTTGGGGGGAGGGAAACAAAAGCACACTTCTTCAGCACGTGTATTATAGGAATGTCTCATGTGTTTCTGGCTGTGGCTCATGATAAAATTTGACATTAAAAAAATTACAAGATTACAAAAATTATAATAGTTTTGGAGAGAAATCAAAAGCACGCTTCTTGGGCTGCTACTGAGGTCGCTATTGTAATGATTCCAAAAAGGTGAGCCATTCTCACAAGACCCCCGTATGCAAATGAGGTTCACGGATGTTCACGTAGGCTCGCTAAATTTACTTGAGACGAGTCACCGGTAGTAGCAATCAGAACATGTGCAGGATGTTATTGGGGCACGATAAAGATGTGTTATGCACGCTTGTTGAAAGCCAACGCTTGCATCTCCCTTCCCTTGTTGCCTTAGGGCAGGGAAACCCCGAAAAGCATGCGTTGCTTTTCCTGGCACATGCACACATTTAAGCATCTTGTTGTGGTGTATCCGGCACACGTGCCGATCGCTATCACCAGCGACTCATCACATGTAAATTTAGCGACCCTTCGTGAACCTCATTTTCATGCATGGTTTTTTTAGAATGGCTCATCTTTTTGAAATTGTAACAATAACGGCCGCAACAGCGGCCTGTTGGATTTTACCAAGAACATTATCATCAAATATATTTTATTGAGCACCAATAGAAACAACAATCAGAAATAGATACAAAGAACAACAAAGCAGCTCCAAATAAAATCTTCCCTTAAGTTAACTGGCAGCAGTCAGCCTTTACAGAGACGCTGACCACCGCCAGCTAAATATTTATCAATTCGTTTTTAAGTTACCTACTCAATTACCTCAAGCATATGTTTTTTCTTATTCTTCCTTGCTTACATATTAAATGAAATGTCTAACTCTGAACACACACCACACCTCAAAACTTCTTCTGGAGTGCCCTTGCCCTTTGTCTGCAGTCTGAGACAAGGCAATGGCCTTGTGTAAAGCTGTTTTCCTTCAGAAGGTTGATTACAGCATAGGAAAGTTATCATGATAAAAGAGTTTTGGGGTTGTTGGGTTGGTTTTTTTTTTAGAAACCTAAAGAGTGAGTCGAGCGTGATCTGCTTTTGACTGGAAGAGCCAAACCTATTCCAATTTTAGCTAAGGGCAATGATGTCACATGCATGCGCATTGGGAAAGATGGTCTGAAGCTCCGGGAGAGTTCCTGGAGCTGTTTTACACCGCACCACCAATGTTTTATATAATTTGGGGGTGGCAGGGAAGCCTGGGGAAGGAAAATGGTGGCCCCATGTTAGGAATGTGATTCGCATATTTTGCGTGACCACACATGCATGAAAATCATGCATATAATTAAACAAATGCCCCAGGAGGTGCTGGGTGCCCAGTTCACCCAAAGGAGGCTGGCAAGGAGACTAGTTCCTAAATACAGTATATTTTTAAAAATATATAAAATTGTAAAGTTTTAAACAATTTATATGGCCAGCATTTGTGCTGCGATTCCCCTTAGCTCTGCTAGGTGGCTAATACTTTGCAAAAACATTGCTGTCCCTTTAAAATAGCAAAAGTTACTCAGGGATAAAAATATAATGCCTGCAAGTTAATTGCTAATTTATTTTGGCAGGATATTAATTTTGGATAATTAGCACATTTAACATTTAACATTAATTCAAAACTGCAATTGGAATGCAATGATGCTCTGTGCTTATGAAAGGAGTCACCTGACTGGCTGCCCAAGTCAATAAGGATGCTTGCTGACTTGTGGCAGTTGAGGAGCGCAACTGCAGATCTTGTGGAAGGAAGAACCGTTTATGTCTGCTCTGTGTGTGTGAGCATGTTGTGAGGGGAAAATGGGCTCCTTCCAATTATTCTGAAAACTTGGCTATTCTCAAAAAAGTAAATTTGTGCTGCACGTCTTTATAATCACTAATTCTTATTATGCTTTTTTCCTTACTTTAAAAGTACATGTAAACCGTGCCGAGCTCTATCTTTATAGAGAGGATGCAGTATATAAGCTTAAGGTTTAGTTTAGTTTAGTTTAAAGTTTGTCTGTGAAAATGAATAAACAGAAGAGTGTTTGATAGAAGATTGATTGTGGGAAAAAGAACTAAACTAAACTAAACTAAACCTTAGGTTTATATACCGCGTCATCTCCACGGAAGTGGAGCTCGACACGGTTTACAGGATTTAAAATAGAGAAAGGAACTCCAATGGGAAGGGCTGTTAGATAGGAAGGAAAGAGTGTCTTTCAGGAATTCTAAATGAAAACAGTTCTTCAGAAGGATTCAAGGTAAAACAAAGGGCTGTGGCTCTAGTTGAGCAGCTGTCTCTGCACCCTGAGGTTGTGAGATCAAATCCCAGTGCTGCTCTTTGTGACCCTGGAGGCAAATCACAAGGAGCAACAGTCCAGTGCCCACCGCTTTGAAATGCCAAAGCCACAAAAAGGCAGTATACAAGTCCCCTTTCCCTAAACATAGGATTCCTAGTAAATATTAATTTAATTAGATCCTCTTTGTCAGTGAACTTGAGCCTTTAAAAAAAAAAACCCAAAAAGGTCCTCCTTGTTTTGTAGACTATGAAAGGTCTGTTTTTCAAAGCAGCTGGCTATATTCTCTAAGGAGAGCTGCTGAAAATATATTTCTTCAGATTTTAAAAGAAATCTTGATTTTTATTTCCTCAAGGGTGCTGGGCAGTTTACCTGCTTGTGTTATAGGCTCTGGAAGGATTAACCAGATTGAAATGTAAACCTGTTCAGTGAAGCCAAATCATTCTCCTAGTTTTCCTCTAAGGTGTTTAGATTCTAATTTGGGATTCATTCTTAGATTTTATTTTGGAGAGGCTGATATGACTGAGAGCTGAATGTAGAATGTTTGAATCAAATGCCAACTGAAAGAAATTATAGAAGCTTGACGAGGAATCCTGCTCTCTAATAGAGTAGGGAAAAAAATAAAGCATAGATATTTTTTATCGTAAATCTAACAGTTGTATCCTGTTTAATGTAGGTATATTTTAAAGAAGCATACACCCAGGGAGAAAGGTTTCTCTCCATTTATTTTCATTTTTAGAGAGGCTTATGGAGAAGATGACCAACAATAGAAGACAGAAGATTTAAAGGGGCCTGAAGAAAGTTAAATCACTGAAAGAATAAAGAAAAACATTTGTAACTTCCTTAAAGAAAAGAACTGAGGGAAGGATTCTCAAAACTTCACGTGAAAAACCGAGATTGCTACTGTAACGATTTCAGAAAAGTGAGTCATTCTCAAAAGACCCTGCATGCAAATGAAGTTCGCGAATATTCACATAAGCTCGTTAAATGTATTTGAGATGAGTTGCTGGTAGTAGCGATCAGAACATGTGCAGAATACACCCGCATACTACAAAAAACAAACAACCAACCAAAACAAATCAGGAGAGATGCCCACTTTCTCCAATGGCACCTCGCACAACTTCTGGACACTCACCCCTGGCAGCAGGAGAGATGCCCACTCTCTCCTGCCGCATTCGCACAACCTCCAGATACCCACCACTTCAACGGGAGAGATGCCCACTCTCTCCTGCTGCGCTCGCTCAATCCCCCGACTCTAACCACCCCCCACCACCACAGTAGGAACGATGCCCACTCCCTCCCGCTATTGCCCAACCCCCTACTGTGCCCACGATACACCCCCCGCCCTTCCCTACCTTATTCAGGAAGTTCAGCCAGAGGGACACCTACCCTGCTCTGGCTTGCAAGCCCGCCTCTTACAAAACGGTTGGCCTTCCCCTTCCCAGTGCATCCTGGGATGTGCCAGGGAGAGGCCTAAGGCAACTGACCCAGGTTGCCTCTTATGAGTGGGGCCTTATACATATGGGTCAATTAGAGCCTTAGGCCCCTCCCCTGTGCATCTCAATTGATTCTCAAAAACACCTAGTCCTAGCCAGGTTCTCCTAAATTTAAGAGTGGCTAGTGTTATTTGTCTGAGCACCCATCTCCTCCGTCTGAGTGTTCAGCTGGGCCACTCGAATACCACGACCTCACATTTATTGAAAAGGAGCTGCAGTGCTTGGGTCAGACGGGACGGGTCTACATACTTATAATTTCTATAACACTACTAGATGTATGCAGCGTTGTACATAGCATATGCAGATATTTTCTCTGTCCCTAGTGAGCTCACAATCTAAGACAGCAAATTAAGTTCCCCTTCATACATCTGACCCTGCCTATGCACCGAGCCAACCTATCCATCCATCCCCGGCTCAGGGAACACTGCTGTGGTTTAAAGGGCACTGAAGAACTAACTCACACCTCTGGCAGCCGGATCTCTGGTCACATGATGTAAGCCAATGCTGAAACCATCAGGTTTCCAAAGCAACAAGAATCAAAGAGGGTAGGTAGCAGCTGGCTCTGGCTGCTTCTTACAGCTTTGCAAGGCAAGACAACAGAGGGGACATTCTCTGGGAGACATGATACCAACAGAAGGGAGCAGAGTGACAGGCACACATATCTACTGCCCCTCTCTCTCTCTAGGCAATTTCCCCACAGGTAACATTAATTAAATGGATTCTGAGAAACAGAGAGTCATGTGATAAACCTCACACACATCCAAAAACATCAATGTTCGCAGTTGATGATCGATAGGGAGACTTAGATCACGCTTTACCCTTAAGCAATCGTGTTTAATGTACAGCACTGCGTGCATCTGATAGCGCTTCAGAAATAATAATCGTAGTCGTAGTACAGAATGATTGTTGAACTGGGGAAATCGCTGTTACTTAAGTCTTCTGTACTTGCTGTATGAAAACTTCATGAAAATGGCTGTACTGCTCAGGATTTATTATGGTGAGATTCTGACAGACTTTTGTTACCCAAATTATTGATTCCAATGCTTGATTTCATACCAAAACAGTATTAACTTGCGGCCAATTTTGAGATACTGAAATAAGTCCATACCTTTAACCACAAACCAGTATCATATAATCATTATTTCCATTTCTTTTAATTTTTATATTGGGTTAAGGTCTTCAGAAGTGCCAGTTTTAGCCAAGTGTTTTCAATGGCTAAAATACTTGTGTGGCATTGGCCTCCTCATCAGACCTGTTTAGTTAATTTTATCAATTTCTTCAAAGACCTCAGTGCTATGTGCTAAATCAACTTCATTAAATAGCTATATGTAAAAAGCTAAAAACTTATCTTTTTATTTTGTTGCTCATATCAGGAAGTGACCTGTCATTTTGACATGTTTCATCTGAAGGCTGTTTCAAGAAAAATCCCCCCCCACACTTCTATATTTTCTCTGCACCATCCTGATCTGATAACTTATTAATTTAATTTTTACTTTTTTTTCACTCAGAGAATAGTTAAGCTCTGGAACACGTTGCAGGAGGACGTGGTAAGAGCGGATAGGGTAGTTGGTTTTAAGAAAGATTTAGACAAGTTCCTGGAGGAAACGTCCATAGTCTGTTATTGAGAGAGACATGGGGGAAGCCACTGCTTGCCCTGTATCGGTCCGTCCCTGTAAGAAGTTATCTTACAAGTCTGCCAGACTCCATTTCAAAATCCTTTGTTCAATATTTTTGTATAATTTATAGATCCTCAGAGGGCCACCTCGCACTCAAATGTATTTCATAGTGCGGGGCTTTATGCACCCTTTCGTCACTGGACCTGTCTTTTGAATTGTGTATAACATGCGTTTTTCAATTATGATTAAAGTATAAAGTATACCAAAAGTACTTAGCTTTTTAATTGACGCTAGTCAGGAGGGTGGAATCATAAATGTCCAACATGTTTCGCCCGTCTGTCTACCAGGGCTTTGTCAAGGCTCCCACTCCCGTTAAGTAACCACATTCACCAACCTATGCGTCACCGACGAAAGGGTGCATAAAGCCCCACACTATGAAATACATTTGAGTGCGAGGTGGCCCTCTGAGGATCTATAAATTATACAAAAATATTGAACAAAGGATTTTGAAATGGAGTCTGGCAGATTTGTAAGATAACTTCTTGCAGGGACGGACTGATTATGCGAATAGTCTCCATATAAGAAAATTAGGTGCTGAGATTCACATTATATGCCCTGTATCGGTAGCATGGAATATTGCTACTCCTTGGGTTTTGGCCAGGTACTAGTGATCTGGATTGGCCACGGTGAGAACGGGTTACTTGTCTTGATGGACCATTGGTCTGTCCCAGTAAGGCTATTCTTATGTTCTTATGAAAGTTTGTCACAAGAAATATGAAGACTATGTGGAACAAATTGAAGAAAGCACACATGACCCATAGATACAAGGGGGAAACCTAAAATCAGCTAGGCTGTTTCTATCAGAAATGGAGACTAGACATGCTCCTTTAAAACTAGTCATTATTTTCTGTTTGGGATATACAATGAAGTAAGGAGACAACGAGGAAATTGGGTGAGTTAGGTGGTGAGTTAGGTGGTCAGTGGCTTGGATATTACATCCTACGTACAACCTTTTTAATAAAAACAAAGGCACATCATACATGATGATGAAGAAATAGCTCTCAAACTGCCATCCATTGGGACACTTGAATCAAGTCCTGGGCTTTAACTTCTCAGCGCTAGCTTCTCAAAAATTTGCGTTAAAAACCGATGGGCTACTGTCACAGCCATTATGGTAGCAATTTTTAAAAAGTGAGTCATTCTCCAAACAATGCTCATGCAAATGAGGTCGGCAGAGAGTAGCAAAGGTTCACTAAATTTGCATGTACCCATCGCTGGTGATAGCGATGGGCACATACACAGAATAAATGCAAATAAAATTTAAAAAGAGCGGCCAAAGTCAAGCAACCCCCCGCATGCCCTCCCCTCCAGCTGTTGGAGAGATGCCCACGCCCTCATGCTGTCAAGCAATGCTCCTCCCCCCCACCCCGAACACAACACCTTGCAATAGAAGAGATACCCACTCTCTCTTGCTGCCAAGCAATGCACCCCTCCACACACCCCTGGCAGCAGAAGAGATGCCCACACCCACTGCTGTCAAGCGAACCCCTACCTGCCACCTCCCTGGCAGTGGCATGCCCACTACCTCCTGCCACCAAGCAACGCACTCCCTGACACCGCTCCAGCAGTGGGAGAGAAGCCTCTGATGACCTCCCGTCCCCTTACTTACAATGGCTGGCCAGGGGATGCCTCTTCAAAATGACAGGCCTTCCCCTCCCCGGTGCATCCTGGGATGCACCAGGGAGGGGCCTGAGTCTCTGATTGGCCCAGGTTGCTTAAGGCCTCTCCTTTGCACTGGGGAGGAGCCTAAGGCTCGATTGGCCCAGACACCTATGGATCCTCCAATAGGAGGAGCCTTAAACAGCCTGGTAGGGGAATGCCAACCATTTTGAAGAGGCGGACCTGCTTACAGAGGGAGTAGGCATCCCTCTGGCCAGCCATCGTAAGTAAGAGGGAGGGGGCGGGGGTCATCAGAGGCATGGGGGGTGTTGCATTGTAGGAGGGAGTGGGCATCTCTCTCACTACCGGGGGTTGTCGGGTGGGTAATTTGATGTGAGCGGTGGAAGTGGGTATCTCTCCCGCTGCCAGCGGGTTCAGGTGGGGGGTCACGAAGTAGGCAATGAGAGGGAGTGGGCATCTCTTCTGCTGCTGGGGTGGTGTCAGGGGGGGCATTGCTTGGTGGTGGGAATGGGCATCTTTCCCGCTGTGGGGGTGGGGGGAGGTTAGCAATGTTAGGTGATTATGTGATGCAGCAGGAGTGGGCATCTCTCCTGACGATCTTCAATTTAAGTTTTTGTTTTCTTTTAATTTGCATGCAAGGGGGTAGCAGTGTTGGGTGATTGTGTAACGCAGCAGGAGAGAGTGGGCATCACCTGCCAATCTTCAATTTGGGTTTTTTAAATGATTTCAATTTGCATGTCTGAGCTGTCAAACCTTACTTTCTTGTCAGTGCCTGAGCCAATCAGAGCTCAGGCCCTGTTCAGAAATTAAGGCAATGAGAGCTCAGACCTGTCAGCAAATTTTGGCGGCACATGTGGCACAACGAGGTTAGAGATTTGCTCAGAGTGATCATTTTAATATTAATGACCTCATTGTACTATTTGTATGACATTTGTATGACAGTATTGGAGACTGCTAGAAAACTTAGAAAAGACCTTGGTAAGCAGTTTTGATAATTCACCACTAAAATACTTGCATGGTAAACTAGCTGGAACCAGTTTAGCAAGCACGTTAAAGGCAGATTTTAGTTTTGAGAATCTGCCTTTCGGTTCCAACAATTCTGGAAATGTATAGTCCTGTATTTTGTGTTGAGAAAACCCAAAATACTGAGAGTTGGGTGTTAAATGCCAGGACTGGTTCCGGGTGTTCCTCAGTGGGTGGGAGTTAGTCAAAAAGCACAGATGATGGTTATAATTAAGAGTCACTCACTGCAATTTACAGCATTTCAGCACAGCCAACCAGAAGGTGGGCTTTGTGGAAACCCTCATTTTCATGTACGTTTTGCTTCAATATAGACGCCCGTCTCTTGCATGCCAAGGCACATAAAATGCATTGACAAAGTGATCTGGACAGAGGAATGCAGTGTGCTCGGATTTGTGATTTCTTTCTCCCAGGTGATTCTTGGTGACCTGTGGGGGAACCAGATGCCATGCGCATGGGGGAAGACTTGCTCTGTATTATTACACAAAGAGCCAAGCCTCATTCCTAAATGGTGAAACCTTGTCCAGGACCACGGTGGAACGTGATTTAGGAGTGATCATTAGCAATGATATGAAGGCTGCCAATCATGTGGAGAAGGCTTCGTCCAAGGCAAGACAAATGATGGGCTGCATCCGTAGAGGTTTTGTCAGCAGAAAACCTGAAGTTATAATGCCACTGTACAGATCCATGGTGAGACCTCATCTCGAGTATTGTGTTCAATTCTGGAGACCACACTACCGGAAAGATGTGTTGAGAGTTGAGTCGGTTCAGCGAATGGCTACCAGGATGGTCTTGGGGCTCAGGGATCTCACGTATGAAGAAAGGTTAAAAAAACTGCGGATGTACTCACTGGAGGAGCGAAGAGAGAGGGGGGATATGATTGAGACCTTTAAATATATCACGGGGCGTATAGAGGTGAAAGATGATATCTTCAGTCTTACAGGGCCCACGGTAACCAGAGGACACTCGCTGAAAATCAGGGGAGGGAAATTTCAAGGTTATGCTAGGAAGTACTTCTTCACCGAAAGGGTGGTCGATCATTGGAACGAGCTGCCTCAGCAGGTGATTGAGGCCAACAGCGTGTCAGATTTTAAGAGAAAATGGGATATTCATGTGGGATCTATAGGGGAGTAAGAATCAGGGAGTGGGTCATTGGTATGGGCAGACTCGATGGGCTATGGCCCTTTTCTGCCATCAATTTCTATGTTTCTATGTTTCTATTTCACCATGAACACCACAGCCTGGAACTTCCTGGCACCTGACAGGGATTTCACAGAGTGGGAATACCATACAACCATCACTATGGTGATCTTCAGCCTGGTCTGTCTTCTCCGTCTCTCTGCCCTCATATATGCTATCTGCTTTCACTGCCATAGGAGCCCACATAATGGCAGCTACATCCATCATGTGCCCCATATGGAAAATGAAACCACCACTTTTCAGTGCTCCATGTCCCAGTGTATGCAGAAGCTGAAATGCTGCAATGGATATCTAATAATTCACACATATTTAGTAAAAATGTCATTCTGCAACAGGTATTATGAATATTACATTACATTAGTGATTTCTATTCCGCTTGTGCCTTGCGGTTCTAAGCAGATTACAAGTTAGAAGACTGGACATTTCCAGGAGTATTACAGTACATAGAATCAAGAATGTATCATGTTACAATTGTTAGTCTGGAACATTTCCAGGAGAATTGAGAAGCAAAGAGTAGATTTATAATAGGTTATTGTGGTGAATAGAAATAATACAGTTGGGATATAGTAGTGAGTTGTACAATGTTGAGGTGCTGCTGTGGTGGTGTTGGTGGTGTTCATGAGAGTATTTTCTAGTGCTGTAGTGAGGTTAAGATGATGGGAAGTGTTTTTTGAAGAGATGAGTTTTGATTTCTTTTCGGAATACTTTAATGTCTGTTGATTTGATCAGTAGATTGGAGATGGTAGTGTCAATCTTTGCTGCCTGTGTCGCCAAGAGGCTGTCGTACAGTTTCTTGCGTCGTGTACCGTTGAGAGGGGGGGTAAATGAATAGGCTCTGAATTCTCCTTGATCTGAGTGAGATGTTACGGTATAGTCTGTTGTTTAGGTAGCTGGGTGCTGTTCCTTGTGTTACTTTGTATAGTAGACAGTAGAATTTGAACTGGGATCTTGCTTTTATTGGTAGCCAGTGTGAGTCTAGGTATGCATTGGTGATGTGGTCATATTTGCCGAGGGAGTAGATGAGTCTGAGGGCCGTGTTCTGGACAGTCTGTAGTTGTTAGTATTGAAACAACATGTGACCGACTACTTACAATGAAGTTCTAGCTCTGTGGAAGACCTCGAAGCAAGTGGATACATCAAAGAGCACAGTGTCAGATGCCAGAAAAGCTTTAGGTCAGGGCCTACTATGGGCCTACTGCATTTGGGATAGTGTTGGAGGTACCTGACTCCAAGCCTAAAAAGGAGTCTTAAAACCTATTTAAAGATGCATATGTTATGATATTGTCCTCCCCACCCTCTTCTAACCCTTTCCTCTGTAAGAGCTTGTATAGGTATGTGCGACGCACAAATGGAATAAATAAATATAATAGGCTATTTTAGAATAAAACATTTATTTTGCAGTCTGAGTAAAGACCTATTATATAAATCCCTTGCCCTCTTTCCTCATGTCATTTCCCTTCACTTTCTTTCCTATCAAGCTATTGTAGTTCCTCCCTCCTTCCCTTTATTATTTTGCCTTCTTGTGTCCATTTTGAGTCCTAGACTTTCCCCTTCATTTTCTTCCCTTTTATAGATTTGTTTTTGATTTTATCTGTTCCCTGTTATCTTTAATTGTACACCGCTCAGACATCTTTATGTGCGGTATTGTCAAGACTACAATTAAACTTGATTCTCTTTCAAAGGGGTTTGGAAATTTTGTGCAAGTGCATGGAAAATTGTGAACGACTCGCCTGCGCCTGGAAATGCGAACCTGAAGAAGCCACGTAGCCATTTTCACTCATTCACTACAAACCTGCAATGTTCTTACATTGCAGGTTTGTAGTGAATGAGTGAAAATGGCTCAGGCAGGAATACAACCACAAGCCAGGACTCAGACAGGAGTCAAGAACAAGGTATCTGTTATATCAGTCCTGGTCATATACAAGAGGACAGCAAAAGACTAGTGCAAAAACATTCACCAGGCTAGAGGGTGGTGAAGTGGTTATAAAGCTACAGCCTCAGTACCCTGAAGTTGTGTGTTCAAATCCACGTTGCTCCTTGTGACTCTGGGCAAGTTAGTTAATTCCCCCCATTGCCCCAGGTACATTAGATAGATTGTGAGGGAAAAATTCTTGACTACCTGAATAAATTAATGTAAACTATTCTGATCTCCCATGGGAGAACAGTATAGAAAGTTAAATGAATAACTAATTATATAAATGTGACAGTTGCTAGAAATCTCGCACATTTCTGGATAGACTGTAATCACACACCTAAATCAAAATACAGCAGCTACAGCTTTTAGTCCTTTAGCATAATTCATATGTTTCAAGTTTATTCATTATTTGATTGATCGCCTATCATAATTACTAAGCGATTTACATATACAAAGAATACAGGATAAAACAATAATAATAATATAAATAAAAATATAAAAATCATTTAAAAACTAGACAAATTACTACAGGAAACACTGGGATAGAGGGGAAAGAAATACAATTTATAATAGGAAAGGAGAGAACATTGAGGGTAAATTACAAAAGGAAAGGGAAAAACAAAATAAATTTGGAAATAATATCTTTAGATGACTGGTATGAATGGTAGTAATAAAGAGCAATTAGCATTTCAATTAAGTATTGAAAGCGTCTTTAAAAAGAAAGCTCTTAATTTGGCTTTTGAATTTATCAAGATTTTTCTCTACCCTTAAATATAGTGGGAGAGAATTCCATGTTTGTGGAGCTGTAACGGTGAAGATATATTGTCTTCGGGTATTTATGAATTTAAGAGTAGGAATAACCAATAACAGCTGTTCATTGGATCGTAAAGTTTTTTGAGAAGAGTATGGGATTAAGTCTTTATAAATAAATGATGGAGTTTTGTGTAAGAACATAAGAACATAAGAAGTTGCCTCCACTGGGTCAGACCGAGGTCCATCTCGCCCAGCGGTCCGCTCCCGCGGCGGCCCATCAGGTCTGCGACCTGTGAAGTGGTTTCTGCCTATTTCTATAACCTACCTCAAGTTATATCTGTACCCCTCTATCTCCTTATCCTCCAGGAACCTATCCAAACCCTCCTTGAACCCCTGTACAGAGTTCTGGCCTATCACATTCTCTGGAAGCGCGTTCCATGTGTCCACCACCCTCTGGGTAAAAAAGAACTTCCTAGCATTTGTTCTAAACCTGTCCCCTTTCAGTTTCTCCGAGTGACCCCTAGTGCTTGTGGCTCCCCACAGTTTGAAAAATCTGTCCTTATTCACTTTCTCTATGCCCTTAAGGATTTTGAAGGTTTCTATCATGTCCCCTCTAAGTCTTCTCTTCTCCAGGGAGAACAGTCCCAGCATTTTTAACCTGTCAGCGTATGAAAAATTTTCCATACCATTTATCAGTTTAGTCGCCCTCCTCTGCACTCCCTCGAGTATCGCCATGTCCTTCTTGAGGTACGGCGACCAGTATTGAACACAGTACTCCAGGTGCGGGCGCACCATTGCGCGATACAGCGGCATGATGACTTCCTTCGTCCGGGTTGTAATACCTTTTTTGATGATGCCCAGCATTCTGTTTGCTTTCTTTGAGGCTGTCGCACATTGCGCCGATGGTTTCAATGATGTGTCAACCATCACCCCCAGGTCCCTTTCAAGGTTACTCACCCCTAGCAGTGTTCCCCCCATTTTGTAGCTGAACATCGGGTTCTTTTTCCCTACATGCATGACCTTGCATTTTTCTACGTTAAAACTCATTTGCCACTTTTTTGCCCAGTCTTCCAGTTTCGTTAGGTCCCTTTGCAGGTCTGTGTAGCAACGATTTAAATGTGAGTAAAGATAATTTATACAATATTCGGTGTGCAACTGGGAGCCAATGAGCCTTTTGCAGTAGAGGGGTGACATGATCAAACTTATATGTAGCATTAGGCTTGACATCTAGGGGTGCCTGGTTGAAATCCCCCTGCTGCTCCTTGTGATCTGGGGCGAGTCATTTAAACCTCAATTGCCTCAGGTACAAACTTAGGCCCCCTTTTATCAAGCTACGTTAGGGTTTTTTTTTAATCGCCAGCCACTGTGGTAAAAGCTCCAACGCTTTTACTGCAGCGACCGGCAATTTAAAAAAAAAAAAACAACGCAGCTTGATAAAAGGGGGGGCCTTAAGATTGTAAATCCTCCAGGAATAAAGAAATTGCTAGTGCATCTGAATTTAACTCATCTTGAGCTACTAATGGAAAATGTAAGAGCAAAATCTCAAATAAATAAATAAATAAAATAAGTACCTTATTTTTTTTTTTTTTTTTTGGGGGGGGGGATAGCTCAGGATAAAATTCCTACTGCAGACTACATTTCACTGCTGTGAATTTTGGTGCTCAGTTTATGAACTGTCTTCAAAGAGGGACCTCTGGTGACCAAGATGAGGATTTTTCAGCCACTCACTACCCTCCCTGTCAGCGTCACAGGAAATAGTCTCGCAAGTAAAATAACTTATAGGAAACCTTCTGGAATTGGGAGAAGGGTTATAACACATCCAGGCACTTTGATCCTACCCTTACATAAGAACATAAAAATTACCATCCTGGGACAGACCGAAGGTCCATCAAGCCCAGTATCCTGTTTCCCAGGTTCCAAGTACCTAGCTAGATCTCAAATAGTAAAACAGATTTTAGCCCTTTGAAGTCCTTTGCGATATCTTCAGTGTATTTAAATGACTTCACACCGACAACCCAATTGCTGTATATAATATGTTTAATAAGAATAAACAAAAGTCAGCTTACATGAAAAATGGATTATAGTTAGGCCAACGGAAGAATAAACTAAACTAAACTAAGCCTTAGGTTTACACAGAGGGCCAGCCGTTCTCCCTTTTAAGGAACTAAGCTGGACCTTTTATAACCAAGCTTAGTAGCCTAGGGTCCAGAGTCTTGCATAGCTACTAATTACATACTTAATTTCTATTGGTTTTTCACACTTTATCATATTTAATGATTGGATGATATACATAATTGCAGTTGTCATAATGAAGCTTGGTGTCAAATATGATTTCTCTATTTCCCCTAACAATGCATTCTTAATACTAAGGTCAATGACCCCTGAGGGTGGGGTGGACACCTTCCCTCCTAATCTTGCTTGTAGATTGTCAGCAGCTTTATCTACAGTTCATGTCATTTTGACCATCATCTTGACCTGATATTGTGGCTTTCTTGTGGCCCAAGTATTTCTTGGAAATTCTCTTAATAGAATAACTATTAAGTGTCCCAGTCAGCAGATAGCCATCAGCTTCTAGGGCAAAGATGAAGTTCTCCTGCAGAAATAGTCATTTGTCCTGAAAGAAATGCATGCTCTGCCCAGGTCATAGGTCTCATTATAAGTCATGTCACATTAACACAATGTCTCTCCTGAGGGTCTTTATCCGCAATCTTTCCTCATCTTTTGGGGCTAATTTTAAAACTGCACACATAGTAATGAAGTACACACATACCTTTCTCATAAATGCTGTTACCCAGTTCCAAGCTGGAGGCGTTGGACCCGTCCTGGATTTCTGACCACCTCATCCTGGTGCCTTATGGGACTGATTTCAATGGGCAGCATCAGGCACTATAAATTCCACATTGCTTTGGAATCTAAGTTGAAAAAAATCAGGATTGACAAAAAAAAAAAAAAAAGTCTTCAGCCTCAAACTGGGTAACTTGGAAAGTTTGGGAAACTGCGTAGAGACGGCTGTGAAAGTGATCTTTGCAGGCGGATGAACTTGACCAAATTGAAAGGCGAGAAAAGGAGGCAGCTGAGGAGAAACCGATTCCAGGATTGTTTGTTATTTTCTCTGGGTTCTTTGATACTAATGTATTGAAGTTTTGTATAATGTATTTTTTTTCCCCTTCTTTCTATATATCTCTGTCATATAAGAGAATATTTTTCTTAGGTACTATAGTAAGATTGTGAGCCCATTTGGGACAGAGTGAAGTCCAAGTACCTAATTTGGTTATTGGTACACCGCTTCGAAGCCTCCGTGGTAATTTAGTGGTATATAAACTCTGTATTAACAATAAAAATAAATCCACCTACAATGACAGTGCAAATGAAGAACACAATTTTTCTGGATCAAATTATGTATGTAAATGTAAACCCTCACTCTGACCTTCAACACCTCTTCAAAACAGCAGATAAACTTACGCAGGCCTGCATGAGCTGCACATTAGTGAGTCCACCTGCACCTCAGGCAGATAGTTTTGCAACAGATTATGTCTGTGTACCAACACAACTTTAGAAATGCCTTTGAACGTTTGGGGACTAGGAAGTCCTTTCATGATGTATGGAGTCCATTGACTACTTTTGTTGCATTGCAGTAAGGGTTATGTTTCTTTCTTTTTCATTAGATTACCTTACACAGCCAGGGAGGGTGGGTGGGTGGGGGGAGGGTAATGTACTTTGAGGAGATAAATTATTTAATTATAATATTGTAATCACATCATATGTATTATTGTATTAATAATTAAGATGAGGATGGGAGAAAATGACTGTTTAATGTAATAATTGTATAGTTAATAGTGCTTTTTATGCAGTATTTCTGATTTACAAATTGTATTGCACTATGAAAGTTTGAAAATCAATAAAGATTAAAAAAAAAAAAAAAGAAATGCCCTTGAACATTACCCTTATGATCAAATTAAACCAACATACACAAGCTCTGACCCGTCTAACGTAAAATGTTTATGTTGTACCTTTATCAGACATATTACGGTTTACGCCAAAGTTTTTTCAATTTTTAGCAAAAGAGTTAAATTTAAAGCGGCCAATAGCAAAGTTGATATCCATCTGGAATAATCCTGACTTATTAATACAAAGTAAAATGATTAACTAGTCTGATTGGGAAGCTCAGGGAATTTATCTTTCACAGCTTCTGTCTGATGACAAGTTTAAATCTTTTGCCGTCTTACAAGAGGAATTAGAATTGGTTCAGTCTCAATATTATCATTATTTGCAGCTCAGACACAGCATGCAATGTTCCCAACTGTATCAGTTTGTCCTAAAGGAAGATAAATGATTTGTGGTATTTTTGTAAGGGGTTGATTGGAAAAAAAAAAAAGTTACCGCATTCTATAGGAAATTTAAATTTAAGATGCTTAATCAGAGTTTGGCTTTGGAGCAGATCTGGCTTCATGATTTTGGTAACATGTTCAACATATAGACTGGGATCTCTTCTGGACTAAAGTTTGCAGACCCACTTTGTCTGCTTCAATAATCCAATCTTTGTTTTTCATAGCTCATAGGGGCCCTTTGGACGCCTTATAAAGTATCTAGGCCAGGGGTGTCCAATACGTCGATCGCGATCGACTGGTAGCTCAGGAAGGCAACGTGAGTCGATCGCGTGATAGACTCGTGTTGCCGTCCTAATCTGAGCCGATCAGCCTTCCTCTGTGTTGTCCCTAGGGCCTTTTAGCTGGGTGGTCCGCCCAGCTGTCATCTGCTGCTGCCGCCACTGCTGAACATTAAAAAAACCCGGCTTGGAGATTTCAGCCCGTAGCAAACTTATGCTCTGGGCTCTATCGTGTGCATGCCGGCTTCTCTTCCCTCCAAAACCGGAAGTTAAGTCCAGGGGGGGGAGAAAAGGGAAGCCGGCACGCATATGTTGAGAGCCCTGAAGCAAGCGTTCGCTAAGGGCTAAGGCGGGAGACAGGTTAGTGAAGCATTTCCTCTTCTTGCTGCCGGGTCCTGCCTACTTTCTGTTTCCGCAAGGCAGGACCCGGCTGCATTTCCCCCAGTAGGTCGATCGTGATGCTGGTTGGCCAATGCAGGGAGAGCTTGGGGCGGCGGCGGCTTTCGGGCCTGTTATTGATGGCGGTTTGGGTCCTGGTCCCCGATGGCGGTTTGGGTCCTGGTCCCCGATGGCAGTGGCAGTGGCTTGGGGGAGGGCAGGGAGAAAGAAAGAAAAAGGGCAGGCAGGGAGACAGAAGGAAAGAAGAGAAACATAAAAAAAAGAAAGGGAGGCAGAGAAAAAGAAAGGGCAGGGAGAGAGGAAGGAAAAGTTAGGGAAGGTAATGAGGTCTGGAGAAGAGGAAGCATACAGGCTAAAAGGGAAGAAAGATTGGATGCACAGTCAGAAGAAGAAAGTGCAACCAGAGACTCATGAAATCACCAGACAAGGTAGGAAAAATGATTTTATTTTACATTTAGTGATCAAAATGTGTCTGAATTTATATCTGCTGTCTATATTTTACACTAAGGTCCCCTTTTACTAAACCGCAATAGAGGTTTTTAGCGCAGGGAGCTATGAGCGTCGAGAGCAGCGCTGGGCATTCAGCACAGCTCCCTGTGCTAAAAACTGCTATCGTGGTTTGGTAAAAAGGGCGGGGGTATATTTGTCTATTTTTGTATGGTTGTTACTGAGGTGATAGTGCAAAGAGTCATCTGCTTTGACCTCTTTGAAAAACCCTGGAATAGGAATGATAATTAACATTTTCTATGCGTACAGTGTGCTTTGTGTTTTTTTTTTATTTTATAGTTGGCAGATCATTTTGACTTGGTCATTTTAAAAGTAGCTCGCAAGCCCAAAAAGTGTGGGCACCCCTGATCTAGGCTATTGCAAGGGGGCTCAAACAATTGTTGGTCATGTCAAACTAGCATTGGCATTTTTAGACATGTTATTTAACTGCTCTTTTGTATGTCACATTTTAGCAGTCTGGGGGGGGAAATAGAATCGATTTGCCATTTTCAAATTCCACCTATGAAATTGTTAATCTGCGCTCTGTGGTCCTTTAAAAATATTTTGAATAATTATGATGCTAGATTATTTGATATTTTAATGGGATTGGTACCAACATATTTTAATAAACTGGAAGAATAGATCTGAGCTCTCAGTGTGCTTATTAGAATGCTTTATGCTTTAGGGAGGAGAGTGTGGTGCAGTAGTTAGAGCTACAGCCTCGACACCCTGAGGTTGTGGGTTCAAACCCCACACTGTTTTTTTGTGACCCTGGGCAAGTCACTTAATCCTCCACTGCCCCAGATATGTTAGATAGATAGTGAGTCCACCGGGAAAATGCTGGAGTACCTGTATGTAAAACCACTTTGAATGTGGTTGTGTAACTACAAAAAGGCAGTATACAAGTCTGTATCTCTTATCCCTTTCTGTTTAATGAAGAAGTTGCAGCAGTAAAACAGTCGCTTACCACATTTTCAAAAACTTTGCTATTTATTAGACTCTTAGGGCTGGATTCTGTATAGGACCACCCTCTAAGGGATCTGGCCAATTAGAACCTTAGGCCACTCCCAGTGTATCCCAGGATGCACCAGCAAGGGTAAGACCCACCTTTCTGTGAAGGTAGGCATCCCTCTGGTCGGCCTCCAAGAAAAAGGTACAGGGGGGGATCTTGGTGGGCTTAGGCTTCAGGTGCCCCTGCCCCACCACCAGGAGTTCCAGTTGCCCCCTTCCAATCCTCCCATCCCTCCCCCAGAACTGCAACCCCCTTTTCATCCCAATCCCCCATGCCTCCCTCTTGAAGAAATATCACAGCAGGCCCAAACTCCTGCCCCACCACCATAAGCTTCCCTTGATGGTCTAGTGGAGCAAACAGGCAGCAACAATGTCCCCTCACTCCTGCCCAGCGTGGGAGCCTGTTCAAAATGTCTACGGCAACCTCATGGTACTTGGGTAGTACTAGGGACTTGGATCAGTAGGTCCATTCTGTTGCGAGAGGATGAGAAGGTAAACATAATCCTACAAAACCATCAGCCCTTTTAAGGAGGGACCTGGGAACACTGAGCTGCATATGTTAAACCACCCCATGTTACTTATTTTCAAATGTTCCCCTCTCTATCCTATTTTCATTCAATTTTCTTTTTCACTGCTCACAAAATCGTAAAAATAAAATAATTCAGTGAATATTGCCTTTGGAGTCAGATAAGTTGATTCTGAATTATTTTTATGATTTATTTTGTGAGCAGTGAAAAAGAAAATTGAATGAAAATAGGACAGAGAGGGGAGCATTTGAAAATGTATTCACGTTGTCATGATTTTTTCACATTATGATTTAGCATTCCGCTACACATAGAAGAGACATTGTGATGTACAGCGCAAACTCATTTAGGCTTCAATTTGCATAACTAAAATATGTTATTTTGCATATGTCATTTTGCATGAAATATATCATTTTGCAAAACTAAAATATGTTAAAATATGAGTTGTCTGCCTGCGGGATTTACCGCAAGGTTTAATCTGGTACAGTCTCCCCCAGTATTGAGGTATGTCTCTTTTCTTTCAACATTGCACTTTTCACTGAATTTTGTGCAATATTTCCCCCTCTTCTTAAATATAGTGTTTGGATTTATTAGCCTTCTCACTTTCCTATATATACACACACACATACACACATACATATACATACACACATATATATATCTACACACACACATATTTTTACCAAATTTTTCGTGGAATCATGAAAAAAGTTAGGACAGCTTTTTTACTGTCCTACCTTTATCCACATATTTAGCCAGTTAGCAGCTAAGTAGTGGCTCTACCCAACCTCCACCCCTGGACCGTCCCCAACTTAGCCAGTTAGGGAATGGCCAGTTAGAGCTGATTTTCAGTGGCACTATCCACTGAATAACAGAAGGCGACCACCTCAATGGGGTTTAACCAGGCAAAAGTCATTATGTCAAACTCCATCTTTGGCAGTGTTCAAAGCTAGACTAAAAGCCCACTTTTTCGAGCCTACTTTTAATTCCTAACTCCCACCACTTGTAAAGTACCCATGACTGTTTTATCATTCCCTCTGTGAGAAATTCCCTAATCACTATTTGTACTGTTTTAATTAGATTGTAAGCTCTATTCAGCAGGGATTGTCCTTTACATGTTTAATGTACAGCACTGCATACATCTAGCAGTGCTATAAAAATGATATGTCGTAGTAGTTAGAGAATTACACGGGGACAAATTTTTCCCCGTTCCCACGGGAACTCACTTTCCCGTCCTGTCCCCGCAAGTTCTTTTCCTGTCTCATTCCTGCAAGCTCTGGTCTCATCTTTACAAGCCTCAACCACTTTAAAATCATAAGTAGCAGCATTCTAGAGCTCAGATTGTGATGTCATAATGCCTCATTCCACCAATGCCTGAGCTCTGTCCTCGTCTGCACAAGCCTCAAACACTTTAAAATCATAAGTCGCAACATTCTAGAGCTCAGACTGTGATGTCATAATGCCTCATTCCACCAATGCTTAAGCTCTGGTCTCATCTGCACAAGCCTCAAACACTTTAATATCATAAGTGTTCAAGGCTTGTGCGATTATGGCAGAGCTTACAGGAATGGGACAGGGATAGGGACAGCGACAAAACTCGAGGGGAACGGGGATAAATTTGTCTCCATGTTATTCTCTAGTAATAGTAGAAGCCTCTGCTGCCTGCCTTTGAGTTTTTACCCCATTGAGAATTCAGGATCAGGACAATCTCTCTTTCCCTATCACCTAAGATTAACCTTAGCTGCATTAAATGCAGTCAAAACTTTTATGTAGCTTGGATCTGTGATCCTTTCATCATTGTTGTAAACTGGCAGGAAGGCAGCAACAATTCCATAGGCCGCGACTTGTCCTTTATGTCACTACCTGAAGATAAAATACAAAAGCTGTGGGCCTGTTCTTTGTCCTCCCACTTCTGCTTATTGCAAACAGTCCGACGTGTACTCATCAATACCAGCTTTGTGAACCCTAACAATTAGTCTGTAAGTAGATTAACCGATACCTCTTACCATAAACATGTGCCTTCCTATACTCACTTGAGATAACTCTTTAGTAAGGGGCATTTTAGGCAAGGCCTCTGTAACTGAGAATGTGCTGCTTTGCACTATCACAGATGCAGACCGACAGATTCCTAAGGTGGAAACTATGACCCTGCTTCTAGTTGCCTTTGTGGCCATGTGGCAGACAAGACTGAAGATAGGTCTTCAATGGCCTGGCAGAACAGGATTTGGAAATTTAAGCAAAATTAACGTGCTTTCTTCTTTCAAAAACATTGTCACTGAATCCCGTTCTGCCAAGCCATCTTCAAAGAGCCATATTTAAATATAGCAAGTCTAAACACTAACATAGTAGATGACGGCAGATAAAGACCCGAATGGTCCATCCAGTCTGCCCAACCTGATTCAATTTAAATTTTTTACATTTTTTCTTCTTAGCTATTTCTGGGCAAGAATCCCAAGCTCTACCCGGTACTGTGCTTGGGCTCCTACTGCTGAAATCTCCGCTAAAACCTACTCCAGCCCATCTACACCCTCCCAGCCATTGAAGTCCTCCCCAGCCCATCCTCCACCAAATGGCCATACACAGACACAGACCTGCAAGTCTGCCCAGTAACTGGCCTAGTTCAATATTTAATATTATTTTCTGATTCTAAATCTTCTGTGTTCATCCCACGCTTCTTTGAACTCAGTCACCGTTTTCCTCTCCACCACCTCTCGCGGGAGCGCATTCCAGGCATCCACCACCCTCTCTGTAAAGTAGAATTTCCTAACATTGCTCTTGAATCTACCACCCCTCAACCTCAAATTATATCCTCTGGTTTTACCATTTTCCTTTCTCTGGAAAAGATTTTGTTCTACATTAATACCCTTCAAGTATTTGAACGTCTGAATCATATCTCCCCTGTCTCTCCTTTCCTCTAGGGTATACATATTCAGGGCTTCTAGTCTCTCCTCATATGTCTTCTGGCAAAAGCCTCCTATCATTTTCACTGCCCTCCTCTGGACCACTTCAAGTCTTCTTACGTCCTTCGCCAGATACGGTCTCCAAAACTGAACACAATACTCAAAGTGGGGCCTTACCAATGACTTGTACAGGGCATCAACACCTTCTTCCTTCTACTGGCTACGCCTCTCTTTATACAGCCCAGCATCCTTCTGGCAGCAGCCACTGCCTTGACACACTGTTTTTTTGCCTTTAGATCATCGGACACTATCACCCCAAGATCCCTCTCCCCGTCCGTGCATATCAGCTTCTCACCTCCCAGCATATACGGTTCCTTCCGATTATTAATCCCCAAATGCATTACTTTGCATTGAATTTTAGTTGCCAGGCATTAGACCATTCCTCTAACTTTTGCAGATCCTTTTTCATATTTTCCACTCCCTCTTCAGTGTCTACTCTGTTACAAATCTTGGTATCATCTGCAAAAAGGCACACTTTTCCTTCTAACCCTTCAGCAATGTCACTCACAAACATATTGAACAGGATCGGCCCCCAGCACCGAACCCTAAGGGACTCCACTACTCACCTTTCCTTCCTCCGAGCGACTTCTATTAACCACCACCCTCTGGCGTCTGTCCGACAGCCAGTTTCTAACCCAGTTCACCACTTTGGGTCCTAACTTCAGCCCTTCAAGATTGTTCAACAGCCTCCTATGAGGAACCGTATCAAAAGGCTTTGCTGAAATCTAAGTAAAGGGGAGAGTGTGGCGCAGTGGTTAAAGCTTCAGCTTCAGCACCCTGGGGTTGTGGGTTCAAACCCATGCTGCTCCTTCTGACCCTGGGCAAGTCACTTAATTCCTCCCCCCCCCCCATTGCCCCACTGTAGATAGATTGTGAGCCCATCAGGACAGACAGGGAAAAATGCTTGAGTACCTGAATAAATTAATGTAAACTATTCTGAGATCCACTGGGAGAACAGTATAGAAAATTGAATAAATAAATAAATAGTGTGAAAAGCTTCAGCCTCTGGTAATCAGAGCTGGTATTGTGACATCATGCTTCATTCCACCAATGCCTAAGAGTCAACCTCATCAGTGATGTCACAATGGCTTGATTGTCCTATACTTGGCTCACCTTTACTATATTGTGATTTCTAGAGTGTCACAGTGGTTAAAGCTACAGCCTCATCACCCTGAGGTTGTGGATTCAAACCCACATTGCTCCTTGTGACCTTGGGTAAGCCACTTATCCCCCTTATTGCCCCAGGGAAAAATACTTGAGTACCTGAATAAACTCATGTAAACCATTCTGAGAATGGTATAGATTAATTGAATACATAAATAAATAAATAACATTTTAATAAAACATCTGATGAGCCCAGAAAGTAATTGGTTTTCTTTTATTACAATATGTCATGAGTATGAAACTGCACAACAGTGGCGAGTTCTCAATGTGAGAAAACATCGTTGGCAAGTGGGGGAGGCTTCCCTTTACAAGATGGCAGTTGCAACGGCTCTGAAGGCAAGGTCAAAGGTCACGAGAGTGCCTTGTGTCACCCTTATGAAGATAAACCATCCAAGGACATGGTTGGGCCAGTGGGCTGCAGTCACCGGATACAGACATATTCTAGGTGCATTCTCTGTGGACTTGTAAGAAGGGATTTCTGAAGACTATGTCTCGCTGCTGACAAGAACATTCACAAAATGTCTCCAAACGAGCAATCCTGTGGTGAAGCATGAAATCCCTACCCTATAAGAAACTCTGCCTCAGGGAACCCCACCCTTATCTCCAGGGCCAAAGCAAGTGCCCAGCCAGAGGCAGACCCTGATAAAATGTATTAGAACTCACAGTGGAAGCAGTTTGGAGGTGGGGAGGAGTCACAAAACAAATCAACCCAGTAGCAAAGAGCCTGGCACACAAACCTTAACTTCACCTACCTTTCCCCAGTTCTGTGGCCTCCAAGCTCCCTTGAAGGGTCAGAGACTAAGCTGGTCACCCTGACCTGGGGCAGCACCAAGTGATCCAGTCCTGAGTTTATCCCCACTGCACACATGGGCTTGGAACCCTGATATTCCAAAGAAATCTACATTGCTGAGTAAAACCAGCACTGGATCCTTTCTTGTCTGCCAAAAATGGAGCCAGCTGGCAGCTCTGCCCTACAGGGGGCCCAGCACTACTGATCCAAATAGTCATTTCCTGAGGTGAGGATACATTCCTCACCCCCTCTCTGGTCTTTACTTGAAAAATGAACTATTTCTGCATTTACTCAACACACCAAGTGTGAGGTCCAAGGTCCAACCCTGCCAGTACTGTCCAGTGATCTCTGACCCCAATATTGTGGCTCCATGGAGCATAGGGGACCTCAAAAGCAGCACCAAGCCAAAATGGCAAAGGGGGAGAGGGGGCCTCTCTAATTCTCAGTCCTGCTTCTGCCTCTCAACCTATCACTCTCTCTCTTCCCTTCCTTGGGAAATGCAGCAAAAACTCCTCCTCTAAAAAGTCAAAACTCTACCTGATTGTGTTATGAAGCTTTAAAAAAAAAAAAAAAAAAACCAACAACAACTGCAGGACATTAAAAAAAAACAAAAAATAATCAACAATAATCCCATCCGCTGTATCCTGCTGGGCACATCAGCTTCTTTCACACAATAAAAAATGCCCCTCTTTATTCCTGCAAAATGTAGTTTCAGTTTTTTCGAAATGATCTAGGGAGGGGGAGGGATTACCTTTTTCAATTTTTTTTTGAGGCCTGAAAATCCCAAAGCTATTCTAGACTCGGAGACTTGAAGAGAACTAGGTTGGCAAGAATGCAAAATTAATAATTACTGAAATGCCCCCCCTTCCTCCCTCCCCCTTTCCCATAGGGTCTCAGATGGGCCATTCAGCTCCAGCATCCTTAACGTAACCCTGAGCAGGTACGAGGTGCCCTTAGTCGAAAGGGAGCTTTTGTAGAGACATAGAAAGTTATGTCAGGGTCTTGAACACTGTCCCATCCCTGATGTGTCAGGACGCTTGGACTGCTGCTGCTGTCCTGCCTTGGGGAGCACAATTGACTGTGGCACTATGTGAGTTGACAGCCAACACCGAGTTGGAGTTTGCATTGCTTGTGCTGATCGTGTAGTCTACATGCTGTATATTTGGGGGGGGGAGAGATAAAGAAAAATAATGCACATTAGACACACTGTGTGTTTCCCAATCTCCCATTGTTAAATGCAACCCCCCTCTCCCGCCCCCACCAGCATGCTTGGTATATAGTTAAGAAGTGAACAAAATACTTGAATCTGGTTCGGTATTGCCCTGCCCTGTACTTGCTGTGACCCTGGGTGAGTCAGTCTATCCCTGGCTCTTAGGTCTAGTCCCTGGTTCTGCTGTACACTGTCTGTAACCTTGGAGTGAGTCACATTCCCTCAGTGTGCTTTTGGGCATTTGGCATAGGCTAACATTTCCATTTTTTTCAAACTATAATCTTCAGTGGGTAGGGGAGGGACAGAAGTTTAAAGGGTCAAAGAGAGAACATTTGTCACTGGGGAATGGAAAAAAAAGGATAATACTGAAAACACCAACAAACCATTTGGAAATTAGTTTTCTGGGGATCTTCCAGGTTACAGTGTTTCCTGCAAGCATTTCCCAGAAGCAGAAGATCCAGTGAATTATAAGACATGGGTACAGCAAATCTGCCTGAAGATCCTCAAAGAGGCAGAGGAGGAGAAGGAGCTGATTACTATTAAGACTGAGAGGGCTCTTGGGAGCCCACTCCTCCTCAAAAGAACTTATGTGCATGACAGAAGAGCAGGACTTGGGTGCGATTGTATGTGATGATCGTAAGGTGGCCAAACAGGTTGAAAAGGTGACAGCGAACGCTAGAAGGATGCTAAGTTGCATAGGGAGAGGTATGGCCATTAGGAAAAAGGAGGTATTGATGCCCCTGTATAAGACTTAGGCGAGACCTCATTTAGAATATTGTGTACAATTCTGCAGGCCGCACCTTCAAAAAGATATAAAAAGGATGGAGTCGGTCCAGAGGAAGGCAACTAAAATGGTGTGTGGTCTTCGTCATAAGGCGTATGGGGACAGACTTAAAGATCTCAATCAGGATAATTTGGAGGAAAGGCGGGAGAGAAGAGATATGATAGAGACCTACGTGATGTAAATGTGCATGAGTCGAGTCTCTTTCATTTGAAAGGAATCTCTGGAATGAGAGGGCATAGAATGAAGTTAAGAGGCGAAAGGTTCAGGAGTAATTTAAGGAAATACTTTTTTACAGAAAGGGTGGTAGATGCGTGGAACAGTCTCCTGAAAGAGGTGGTGGAGACAGAGATTGTGTCTGAATTCAAGGAACCCTGGGATAGGTATGTGGGATGTCTAGAGCAGAGATAGGCAATTCCAGTCCTCGAGAGCCACAGGCAGGTCAGGTTTTCAGTTTATCCACAATGAATATGTATGAGATGGATTTGCATGCACTGCCTCCTTGAGATGCAAAACTCCTATTTTTCTACTGTCAGACTCCAATTATGTATAACAAATCGAAAACAAATTCAGTTAATGATAGAAACATAGGATATTTCTTTATGTACAAAATTAGGACTATTAGTCCAAAAAATATATTTATTTGAAGTCTTATCAATGAATCTGAACAAAAAAAAAAAAATTAAGGATAAATGATACTAGTTCCCAGGTTAAGAATGGGTTCCATTTTTTTAAACCATTCTTAAGTTGAATTTGTATGTATGTATCTCAGATCCTTTTCCTTTCTTTTGGGCAAATTTGTGCTCCAGCTATAGATATGAAAAAAATGAATGCAGATAGTTTGGGGCACAGTAATTTATTTAAGCTGGTTTAGGGGCCGTTGACATCATATATTACCTCACTATAGTAGGTCTTTGATTATGAGTCAGTTTTGGTTTATTTTCGTACACATCCAGGAAAGGGGGGGGGGGGCTATTTCTGTCCTAATTTGACTTTTGAGTATGTCTACCTGGGGTGGAAGGATATTTTTAATTTGAATAGGGTAAGGTTATTGGGATAGTCTATGTTTCTGTGTTTTATTGAATAATCATAGGGTGGAAGGGGGGGGAATGGTTTGTTATGCATATTTGTAAATTGAATGTGCTTTATTCACTTATTATATGATATATATTTGTGTATTGCACTTTTGAAGTTTAGAAAATCAATAAAGAATTAAAAATAAAAACAAAAGCAGGTTCCATTTTTTTTAAACCATTCTTATGTTGAATTTGTATGTATGTATCTCGGATCCTAGCACTCTTCCCATTTCCTTGAGGCCCCTCTTGCATCTTTTCTATCCAACCCACTTTTCCCTCTCCACCACCACATCCAACAATACTCCCTCTCATCTCTCTCTTCCCCATGCATCTCTATCTCACTCCTCTCCCACTACCATGTCCAATAATTCTCTCTCCTTCCTTATGCCCAACAGTTCTCCTCTTTCTTCATCTCCCCATGTGCATAATCTCTTTCCCTCTCACTCAACACACCCAATTCTCCCTTTCTATTCCCTCCCTCACCTCAGCATCTCTTTCCCTTCATTCTTCCATTCTATGGCTCGTGCTCCCCTCCCTCCCTCCCTGTGTCCCAAGTTCATGCCCCCTCCCTCCTTCCTTTCATCATTTGTCTGAAGTTTGTGCTCCTTCCCGAGTCCCAAAGCACCCCCTCTCTCTCTCTCCCTCCCTCTATTCTGTGCCTCAAGTATGTGCCTCCCTCCGGCGGGTGTTTACCTTCTGGCCGGCTCCCCCCTCCTCTGAACAAAACCACAGGCAGCGGCTCCTATGTGCGCCTCTCGGCTGAGCCAGATGCCAGAGTCAGAAGCTCCTCCCACATCAGAGGGAAGGCTTCCAGCTCAACCGCAAGATGCATGTAGGAGCCGCAGCCCACAGCTTTGTGCAGAGAAATGACTGCAGCTAAGAGGGAGCCAGCCAGAAGGTAAACATCCACAGGAGGGAGGCACATACTTGAGTCACAGAATGGCGGAAGGGAGGGAGAGAGAGGGGTGCATTGGGATTCAGGAGGGAGACTTAGGAGGGAGGGAGAGGGGCGTGTTGGAACACCAAAGGTAGAACAAGACCCCTGTTTGTAAATATGAGTCTGACATAAATCGGATGTTCATAAAATGGAACTGCCTGAATACTGTATTCCAGTGTGTAGTTCAACTATACCCAAACCCTCCCCTTACCCCACAGTGCCCGTGCATTACCAAGGAAAGACTATTCTTCATGTTTAACTATCCCTTTAACAGTGGAAATACCTTTCAAAATTGCACTCCTTCTCCCCGCCCAGGATCATGCACAAAGGCTGAGAGAGAGGCACCTGGGCATTTAAAATTTCTAGTCTTGTGCAGAGTACCTAAATGCTAGCGGTCCCTCCTACCCCATGCCATGTCCTTCCACACATATGAAAGTCCTTACATGTCGCCTGAAAAGGCGTTGCAGCAGGCTGCGCTTAGGAGGTTCTGGAAGCTGCTTCCAGTCCAAATCTGGCGACCGGATCCCGTTTGGTCCAAAGATGTTGAGATCTTTAAAGCACTCTGTCTCGATCATCTAGGGAATGATTTACAGGTTAGAACATGTTAAATTACGAAGGACACTTACGTCAGATAACCGTATGAGGATCTTGCAGCAGAATCTTTCTGGGTGCTGGCATCTAGCAACCCCCTGAATCCTACGGTTTCCCCCCTCCTAACCCTGCTCCTAAAGGATGAGGATAGAAGCACCTCAAGAGTCTCACCTCATTTTGCCAAGGGATGGAAACGCAGCCTGTAGCAAACTTAACATAAAAATCATTGTCTGTTTGGTCCAAATTGACTCCCTTCACAGTGGAGAATTGTTCTATGTCCAGCACATCCTTACAGTATACGGCCCGGGGCTGCAAGAGTCAAAGAGTGCCATCAGAATAAGGAACAGAACAATAAGAGAATAATCTAAAGTACCCAAACAGTATTCCCCTTTCTACTCGGAACTCATCCAGGGCAATTCTAGAACGCGGGGTTAATTGGCATTTACCATTTTATCTTACTTAGCCTTGGGGCAGCTACATTAGAATCTACACACCACACAGTGTTCTAGAACCCCCTCTTGTGTATGTTAAAGGCAAAACTCGGTTTAAAAAAAAAAATAATAATAATTAAATCTTCACCAAAGACTTATTGTTTCCAATTGGCTAAACCTGTCGAGTAGCTTCATTAGTCTGAGCCCTATATATGACCAAACAATTTTTTTAAAAATTTGTTTTACATTTTTTGGCTCTGTTTTAGGATATGTTTGCACACAATATGAAGGTTATTGTATTCTTTCCTATAACTCAGACCAGTTAGCCAGATTAGAGGGTACAAAAAGTTTTAATAAAATATAAACGATAAACACCCTCAGCACTCTTATGAAGAATAAGCCTACGTGCTACAGCAAATAGATATAAACAGGATAGAATTGGTCCACAGGGCAACTACTAAAATGGTCAGTGTGTGGGGACAGACTTAAAGATCTCAATATGTATATATTTGAAGAAAGGCGGGAGAGGGGAGAGATGAGAGACATTTAAAAAACCTCCATGGCGTACAAAATTTAGCTGTTTGGGAGGCTAGGGAAGTGGCAGGACAAGCAAGGAGACGTAAACGTTTTTTTGCTTGTGCGGGAGCCTATTTGACGTCTTTGTCACCAAGAGGACGTAGCTTGATTATGAATGCCATCTCTTAGAAGAATAGATTAGATTGATATTTTTTTTATTTAGTTTGGGGGAGCGTTTTGTGGATGATGCCCAAGAGCCAAAAGAGTCTGGAAAGGTTAAGGCTTTTTTTTTTTTTTTGGGGGGGGGGGGGAAGAGTCTAAAATTGTATTTGTTGAACTTTGGTTTGGATAACCTTTGCTTTGTTTTATGCTTTTTCGTTGTTCAACAATAAAGTTTTGACCATAAAAACCTCAATACATAGGAGGATTGTCTCAGTTGAAAGGAAGCTCTGGAATGAGGGGATATAGGATGAAGGTGAAAGGGGGCAGAGTCAGGAGTTTCCTACTTCTCCACGGAAAGGGTGGTGGAATACAGTGTTCCCCTGCGAATTCGCATGTCAAAGCAGCTCCCGATTAGTGTAGCCTGACTTTACTACAGGAAGAGGCGGTCGGAGCAGACCGTGAGTGATTTTCTTCACCCGCAGGCGCTCCAGCTGCCCTCTCTGCCTCCCCTGATTTTTGACAGGCGAAAAACCTGGAACAGAACCCCCGTGAATTTCGGGGGAGTACTGTACATGGAATGGCCTTCTGGTGGAGGTGGTAAGAGACAAAGACTTTATCTAAATTTGAGGAAGCTTGAGACAAGTACATAGGATCTCTAAGGGAAAGGAAGGGATAGCAGATAATATGGATGGGAAGACGAGATAGAAAAATGAAGGCAGATAAAAGATTATATGGCCCCTATGTTTCATACATCCTCAACTTATGGAATACTGTCAGTTGCTTGCTTCACTTAGGTACATCTATCTATGCCTGCCATGGACACTTACATTTAAGTGCATCAATGTGGATTTATGCTAGTATTTTATAATGAAGCCTGGGCACCCAGATGCCAGTACAGAATAGGTGCTCTCTACGCTACATTAGGCACCAATATTTAGGTGCCCTTTTATACACTGCAACCTAAAATTAACCTCCAGTCTCCAGTAAGGTCAATGTCCAAAGCATAACTGACCTATTGCATACTGGGACTTGTAGTTCCAAAGGGCTCAAAGAACAGCAGGAACTATAACTCTAAAGATGCCATGGTGTATCAGGAGAACAGCCGCTGTTTCCTCCTAGAGTCTTCGGAGCACAAATAATTCAATTTATTTCACATTTTTTTTATAACGTTTATCTGTGAAGTTCCAAGTCAGTTATAAAATACTACTTCCCACAACGTCCCAAAACTTCCAACCATAAACCTACCTCCCCATACCTTCACTCCCTATTCTAATAAAAATATATTACAATAGACACAAATTCCTTCCACAAGCCCCAAGAATAAGTAAAACCTATCACTTCTATTACCCTCCCTTGCAATATTCTGAATCTCTATGCCCCAAGAAAACACATAATTTGCCTTGAGCTACCACTGCAAAAAGGCATAAGCTAAATCCAATTTTATTAGACTATGTGTAATGCAGTAGTGCAGTGAGGGGTGGTGACACCTCCCCCCACTCTTTCCCCGCCCCCCTGCCGTGCACATGCCCCTTTCCTTCCGTCATACCTCTTTATCATCCCCAGTGCGAGCAGCATCTCCAACTTGCTGCCCGCACCAGCCTCAGCTCTCCTTCTGATGCCACTTCCTGGTCCCGCAACCAGTAAGTGACATCAGAGGGAGAGTTGAAGCCAGCACGAGAAGCAGGTTGGAGCTGCTGTTCACGCCAGCAAAGAGCTAGAGATATGGGGGAGAAAGAGAGGTGCCGTGCCTCCACCAATACGGCACCTGGGGTTGTCCGCCCCCGCCCCTTCCTACGCCATTGGTAATGCCCCCTCAGGAGTGTCCTTGGATTTGGAAACTGATCTCACAGAAGACTCCAGGACCAGCTCTGTCCACCCCCTGTATATAGCGCCTGGTTCCTCCACCTGATGTTAAGGATATTAATGGGCAAGACTTCCCTCAGGAAATGATCAGAGAACCCATGTAATTTCAACTCTCTTAAAATCTCTCAAAACTCATGTGTGCTCTGTCCTCAGTTTCCACAGAACTCCCCTCAACTAAGCAGAAAAAAACACTCACTGATAATTTATCTCCTCAGAAAGCTCCTGCCCCTTCTCCACTGCAGTTGTTGTCATGGAGAAGGGAGAATTATGCATTTTCTGACAACCTGTTCTAGTCACACAGAAAAAAATCTCACACATCAAAATGCCAGTCTGACAAACATAATAAGAACATAAAAATAGCCATAATGGATCAGACCAAGGGTCTATCTAGCCCAGTATCCTATTACCAAAGTAACCAATCCAGGTCACACATACCTGGCAAAAACCAAATAGTAGCAACATTCCATGCTACCAATCCCAGGGGGAGTAGTGGCTTCTCCCATATCTATTTCAATAGCAGGCTATGGACTTTTCCTCCAGGAACTTGTCCAAACCTATTTTAAAATCAGATACATAAACCACTGCTACCATATTATATTCTATTAAATTATATTCTCTCACAACCCAGTTTATAAAAGGATTATATATGTTATCTGGCACTATATTTGGTACCAAGCACCATCAACGGAGAAAGAATCTCAATCTGGCTAACTCTAGGGCCCACTACACCGAGGAGCTATTTAGTCATTTTAAGAATCAACTGGCACCACTGGGAACTTCTACTTTTATGTCACAAAACCTGCTGTCTTGATTAAGGGCATAAGAGGGCCTCTATCGCCACCATGTGACCAGAGCAGAAACTTTTCTTTCTGCCAAATGCCCTGGTGAGGAATTGACATCATGGCATTCAGTCTTTGCTGCCATCTCAAATCATCAGCTTTTATGCTGAGAAAGAACCAATGAGGATAGCGGCAGTGAAGAGGTTGAAGAGCAAGACAGACACTGGAGAAAACTGGAACCTTCCTAGGCTGTGATATTTAGTATAAGACCAACATAAAACTTATACAAAAATGAGGTAAAGGTGCCATGGAGATTAATCATAGGTCCGTTTTTGGCACATCTGAACAGACCTGTACTTGATCTCACATATCCGTGTCAACCATCATCCTTTGGCCCATTAAAAGATCACAGGCTGCGAAGCATCTAGGGAAGGCCTGACTTCTGTGGTAAGTAAATTAATGGAAACCATTTTAAAATACAGAATAGGACATTTCTGGACAATGGATTCACTAGGGGCAGGTCCTGTCAGACAAATCTGATCAATTTCTACGACTGGATGACCCGAGAATTGGATAGAGTAAGGGCTCCTTTTACTAAGGTGCGCTACGCTTCTAGAACTAACGCCAGCTCAATGCTGGCATTAAGGTCTAGCGTGCGCGGCAATATAGCGTGCGCTATTCTGTGCGTTAAAGCCCTAACGCGGCTTAGTAAAAGGAGCCCTAAGTGTGCCAGATGTGGTGTATTTAGATTTTAGCAGAGCCTTTGACAGGTGTCTAATAAACACACTGAGTGAACTCGGGATGGGCCTTAAAGTGACAGATAGTCAGGAGCTGGTTGAGTGGAAGGCGACAGAGGGTAGTGGTCAATGGAAATCACTCAGAGGAAAGAGATGTTACCAGTGGTGTGCCTCAAGGTTTGGTTCTTTGGCCTGTTCTTTTGACATTTATTGAAAGCAATATTGCTGAAGGGCTGTTAGGTAAGATTTGCCTCTTTAAGGATGACAACCAAAATCTGCAATAGAGTAGACTCCCCTAAGGGTGTGAACAACATGAGGAAGGACTTGGCAAAACTTGAAAAATGGTCTGAAATGTGGCAGCTAAGATTTATGCCAAGAAATGCAAGGTCATGCATTTTGGGCTACAAAAACCCAAGGGAACGGTACAGTTTAGGGGATGAAGAACTTTTGTGCACGAAAAAGGAATGGGAGAGATGGCATGTGATGATCTAAAGGTGGCCAAAAAAGTTGAAAAGGTGATGGCAAAAACTAGAAGGATGCTAGGGTGCATAGGAAGAAGTATGATCAGTAGTAAAAAGGAGGTATAGAATAATGCATACAATTTTGGACACCACACTTTCAAAAAGATATAAATAGGATAGAGGCGGTCCAGGGGAAGGCTATTAAAATGGTTAGTGGTCATCATAAGACATATGGGGACAGACTTAAAGATTTCAATATTTATTCTTTGAAGGAAAGGCAAGAGAGATTAGAGGATGATCACTGTTACGCCAATTTTTAAAAAGGGTTTCAGGGGAGATCCAGGGAACTACAGACTAGTAAGCCTGACCTCCGTGCTGGGCAAAATAGTGGAAACTATTATAAAAAAATAAAATTGTGGAACATGTAGACAAACATGATTTAATGAGACAGAGTCAGCATGGGTTCAGCCGAGGGAGGTTTTGCCTGATCAATTTGCTTGACTTCTTTGAAGGTGTGAATAAACATGTAGATAAAGGCAAGCCAGTTGATATAGTGCATCTAGATTTCCAGAAAGCTTTTGACAAAGTTCCTCATGAGAGGCTCCTGAGAAAATTAAAGAGTCATGGGATAGGAGGCAATGTTCAATTGTGGATTAAGAATTGGTTATTGGACAGAAAACAAAGGGTAGGGTTAAATGACCATTTTACTCTATGGAGGAGGGTAAATAGTGGAGTGCCGCAGGGATCTGTACTGGGACTGGTGCTATTTAACTTATTTATAAATGATCTGGAAATTGGAACTACGAATTAGGTAACTAAATTTACAGACAACATTAAACTGTTCAAAGTTGTTCAAATGCATGCAGACTATGAAAAACTGCAGGAAGAGCTTAGGAAATTGGAAGACTAGGCGTCCAAATGGCAGATGAAATTTAATGCAAAGTGATGTATACTGGGAAGAATAATCCAAATCACAGTTAACGGATGCTAGGATCCACCTTGGGGGTCAGCGCACAAGAAAAAGATCTGGGTGTCATTATGGACAATACGCTGAAACCTTCTATCTAATGTGCGGCGGTGGCCAAGAAAGCAAATGAGATGCTGGGAATTATTAGAAAAAGGATGGTAAACAAGACTAATAATGTTATAATGCCTCTGTATCGCTCAATGGTGCGACCTCACCTTGAGTATTGCGTTCAGTTCTGGTCGCCTTACCTCAAAAAAGATATTAGCAGCACTAGAAAAGGTTCAAAGAAGAATGATCAATATGATAAAGGGGATGGAGCTCCTCTCATATGAGGAAAGACTAAAGAGGTTAGGGCTCTTCAGCTTGGAAAAGAGACGGCTGAGGGGAGATATGATCGAAGTCTACAAAATCCTGAATGGTGTAGAACGGATACAAGTGGATCGATTTTTTACTGAATCAAGATTTACAAACACCAAGGGACACTCAAAGTTACAGAATAATTCTTTTAAAACCAATAGGAGGAAATATTTTTTCACTCAGAGAATAGTTAAGCTCTGGATTGCGTTGCCAGAGGATGTGGTAAGAGCGGTTACTGTAGCTGGTTTAAGAAAGGTGTGGACAAGTTACTGGAGGAAAAATTCATAAACTGCTGTTGAAACAGACATGGGAGAAGCCACTGCTTGCCCTGGCATGGAATGCTGCTACTATTTGGGTTTTTGCCAGGTACTTAAGACTTGGATTGGCTTCTGTGAAGACCAGGAAACTGGGCTTGATGGATCATTGGTCTGATCCAGTAAGGATATTCTTATGTGGGAAGATATGATAGAGACGTTCAAGTCAACCTCTAAACAAAAAAATGTTATTAGCCAAGTGGTGGAAATGCCCACTGAAAAACCATTTCATTACTGTGGAGAAAAAGCCTCAACTATACTTTATATGCAGACGGCAGCCCAATGAGTTTTTCAGCCGTTCTTATTCTGTATCATGGGCTTTTTCTCCACTGTAATGAAATGGTTTTTCAGTGGGCATTTCCACCACTTGGCGAATAACATTTTTTTGATTAGAAGTTGATTTATATTGTTGTTATTATTATTATTTTTCTAGAGAGACGTTTAAGTACCTATGTGGCATAAATGCACACGAGGAGAGTCTCTTTTGAGTACCTGACTGTAAACTGCTAAATACATCTTGTCTCATACGCTGAGAGATTGGAGAAACTGGGTCTCTTTTCCCTGGAGAAGAGGAGACTTAGAGGGGATATGATAGAGACTTACAAGATCATGAAGGGCATAGAGAGAGTAGAGAAGGACAGATTCTTCAAACTTTCAGAAAATAAAAAAACAAGAGGGCATTCGGAAAAGTTGAAAGGGGACAGATTCAAAACAAATGCTAGGAAGTTCTTCTTTACCCAACGTGTGGTGGACACCTGGAATGCACTTCCAGAGGACGTTATAGGGCAGAGTACGGTATTGGGGTTTAAGAAAGGATTGGACAATTTCCTTCAGGAAAAGGGGATAGAGGGGTATAGATAGAGGATTACTGCACAGGTCCTGGACCTGGTGAGCCGCCGTGTGAGCGGACTACTGGACGCGATGGACCTCAGGTCTGACCCAGCGGAGGCATTTCTTATGTTCTTATGTCCAAGCAGTATAACAAATCCCAATCCCATTTGAAAGGAAACTCCAGAATGAGAGGGCATGGGATGACGTTAAGAGGCGATAGGCTCAGGATTAATCTAAGGAAATACTATTTTACAGATAGGGTGGAATAGTCTCCTGGTAGAGGTGGTGGAGACAAAGACTGAATTCAAGAAAGCTTGAGACTGGCCTGTGGGATCTCTTAGGGAGAGAAGGAGTTGGTGGATGCTGCAGGTGTGCAGACTGGATGGGCCATTTGGCCTTTATCTGCCATCATGTTTCTTATGTGCCAAGTGTCCTTAGAGAGCTGTTTAGAGATTAGCCCCTGACGAGTCAATCAAGCCACAGGCTAGCGCTTACATCAGGGATGAAAGATGGCTTCAGCATGCCTGCCTCCAACCTCTTGAAGTTGATACGCCTGAAAAAAGGCTGCTGCTTCACCTCTGCTGCCGCCGCCTCCTTACAGCCCAGCCTCTCCTTGGGGTCTTTGGTCAAAAGCTGCAGAGAAAGAAAACAAGAGAGAGTGGATTTGGGAATAACCAGCATTAATCGTGCATCCTTTAATGCAGGTTTCAGAGGCACAAAGTAGTGAAACAGACAGAGATGCTACATCCACACAGGCAGCTGTAGATCTTTCCGGACACGTTTATTCGTTTCTTCTTTACTCGTGTTTAAATGAATTTGTCCCTGACTGCTCTGTGTAACTGGCTTCTCTCTCTGACTTAAGAACATAAGAATTGCCACTGCCATCATGCCCAGCAGCCGCTCACGTGGTGGCCCTCTGGTCTAAGACCAGCACCCTAACTGAGACTAGCCCTACCAGCGCACGTTCTTGTTCAACAGAAACTTGTCTAACTTTGTCTTGAATCCTTGGAGGGTGTTTTCCCCTATAACAGCCTCTGGAAGAGCTCAGCCTATTTTTTTTTTTTTCAGTCCCCATTTCGGTCCGTAACAGCTCTGCCTGCTCATCCTGCAAAGCTTACCATCCTGCAGATGGATTTTGCCTCCTCAGAGAACTTCTCAGAATAATGCTCTTGCTCCTCCTGCACACGCTTCTCCACCTCCTCGCGTTTTACCCGCTCCTTGCGGGCCCGGAATGGAGACTGTCCTTCTGTCATTTCATAGATCAGACAACCAAGGCCCCACCAGTCAGGGCTGAAGGTATAGTGTTCGTTGTTAATGACCTCTGGGGCTGGTGAAAGAGAGATACCTTGGATTAATGGTGCTAGGAAAGCCAATCCCACAGGCTCCAATGTGATACACTGTGCTAAAGCAAAGTTGCAAAATTACAGCATTTGTTTTAGGACAAAAAAAAAAAACCAAGCAAAAAACAACAAATTGGCCACCACTGGGTCATTTATTGGGGCAAGTGCTACTGTACAGGATATTCATAAAAACATAAGAATAGCCTTACTGGGTCAGACCAATGGTCCATCAAGCACAGGAGCCCGTTCTCACCGTGGCCAATCCAGGTCACTAGTACCTGGCCAAAACACAAGGTGTAGCAATATTCCATGCTACAGATACAGGGCAAGCAGTGGCTTCCCCCATGTCTTTCTCAATAACAGACTATGGACTTTTCCTCCAGGAACCTGTCCAAACCTTTCTTAAAACCAGCTATCCGGACAGTGCCCCTGAAAATCCTTATACACTGACTTGGCACTGTGCGGACAGCTAGGCACAATGAAGGCGCGCTGAAAAGCGGAGTCACGTGTAGTGGCAGGCAAATGCTCCGAGAGGTGACTTTTACCGTTCAGAGCATTTGCCTGCCATTATGCGTGACTCCGCTTTTCAACGCGTTCAGCGAGTTGTTTTACAAGTGTTCCCTGAAGAAGGCGTTTAGATTACGCCGGAACTAGGATCCTTGTTGGGACTACATTTATGAATAAAGATATCCTGATTAATTGAATTGACGTCCCCTTGCCTTTTCTTTGGACTGACTTTGCGGACAGTGCCACAACACCCTCAGAACTTATCCAGACACAAGTGACAATATTTTGTCCTTTATTTGTCTAACTTATTCAGATAACTTTCACTTAAATAGAAGGCTGTCCCAAGTTATCTGGATAGTGGACTGAATTTCTGGAGCTCACCACCTTATCTAGATAATTGCGCCGATTCAGAATTTATTTTTTTTTTTTTTGCTGTAGCAGCAGCTGAAATTTTAAAACCAGCACCGACTGTGGCAGCTAAATATTTATCTTCACAGGGACATATCCAGAAAGCACAGTTACTTACCGTAACAGGTGTTATCCAGGGACAGCAGGCATATATTCTCACATGTGGGTGACGTCATCTACGGAGCCCCAGCCGGACAGCTTTTCAAGCAAACTTGATTGAAGTTTCAAGTTTGCACACTGCACCACGCATGTGCATGCCTTCTCGCCCACTAGAGGGCGCATCCCACCTCGTGGTCCTCAGTTCCATAACTAGCAAAGAAGCCATCCCCGGGGAGGCGGGCGGGTTGTGAGAATATATGCCTGCTGTCCCTGGATAACACCTGTTACGGTAAGTAACTGTGCTTTATCCCAGGACAAGCAGGCATGATATTCTCACATGTGGGTGACCTCCAAGCCAACCAAAAAAGGGCAGGTGGGAGGATGGCAATTTAGGAAAACAGATTTTGCAAAACTGACTGGCCAAACCGGCCGTCACTCCTGGATAAAGTGTCCAGACAGTAATGAGAGGTGAATGTATGAACCGAAGACCAAGTGACAGCCTTACATATGTCCTCCATCGGAGTGGATCGGAGGAAGGCTATCGAAGCTGCCATCGCTCGGACCTTGTGCCCCGTGACTCGACCCGGGGGAGGAAGGCCAGCCTGAGCATAGCAAAAGGAAATGCAAGCAGCCAACCAGTTAGACAGAGTGCGCTTGGAAACTGGATGCCCTAATCGATTGGGATCGAAGGACAAAAACAATTGAGGGACCTTCCGATGAGACCTGGTGCGTTGAAGGTAATACGCCAACGCCCTCTTACAGTCAAGCGTGTGAAGCGCCGCCTCGCCAGGATGGGAGTGGGGCTTGGGAAAGAACACAGGAAGGACAATGGACTGATTGAGGTGGAAATCAGAAACAACCTTAGGGACAAACTTAGGATGGGTGCGGAGAACCACCTTGTCATGATGGAAGACGGTGAAAGGGGGATCCGCAACCAAGGCTTGCAACTCCCCAATCCGCCTAGCGGAGGTGAGGGCAATCAGAAACACCGCCTTCCAAGTCAGAAATTTCAAGAGGGACTTGTTGAGTGGCTCAAAAGGGGGTTTCATCAGTTGAGCTAAAACCACATTCAAATTCCACACGACAGGAGGAGGCTTAAGAGGGGGACAAACCCTGAGTAACCCTTTCATGAAGCGTGTCACCAAGGGATGGAGTGACAGAGGGCGTCCATCCAGATGTTGGTGGAAAGCAGAAATCGCACTAAGATGAACACGCACCGAAGTGGTTTTCAAGCCAGAGCGCGACAAATGGAATAAATAGTCCAGAACCGAGGATACCGGAACCGATACCGGATCCAGGTGAAAAGACGAGCACCAGGTGGAAAACCTGGTCCATTTCTGCGAATAGCAAAGCCTCGTCGAGATCTTGCGGGAGGCTTCCAGCACCTCCCTCACCGATTGAGACAGATCCGGAGGAGTCAGGGAACAAGAAACCAAGCTGTCAGGTGCAATGACTGCAGATTGGGATGTAACATGGATCCTTGACTCTGAGACAGCAGAGAAGGAAAGACAGGCAGAAGAAGAGGCTCCCTGGCACTGAGCTGAAGCAGCAGGGAGAACCAATGCTGACGCGGCCACCGAGGTGCTATGAGAATCATCGTGGCCGTGGACGATTTTAGATGTACTAACGTTCGCATGATCAGAGGGAAAGGAGGGAATGCATACAGGAACCTCCCTTCCCAATCGAGAAGGAAGGCATCCGCCTCCAGACGATCCCGCGAGTACATCCGAGAACAATACAGTGGTAGTTTGTGTGTCTCCGGAGAGGCAAACAGATCCACCTGTGGCGTTCCCCAGCGAGCGAAAACCTCGTGCAGAACTGCTGAGTGTAGAGTCCACTCGTGCGGTTGCAGAAGTCGACTGAGTTTGTCCGCCAGACAATTCAGTTCTCCTTGGATGTAGACCGCCCGGAGGAAGATGTTCCGGGAGACCGCCCACTCCCAAAGGCGAAGAGCCTCGGAACAGAGGGGCCAAGACCCCGTTCCCCCCTGCTTGTTCACATAGTACATTGCCACCTGATTGTCCGTGCGGACGAGGACCACCTGGTCCTGCAATATGTGAACGAAGGCTCGAAGTGCTAGGAAGATGGCCCGAAGCTCTAGCACGTTGATATGACACCGACGGTCTGCTGCCGACCACAGGCCCTGCGTGCGAAGACCGTCGAGGTGGGCTCCCCACGCGTACTCCGAGGAGTCCGTGGTCAGGACCTTGCGAAAAGGAGGAGTGTGAAACCGTAGCCCCATGGACAGATTTGAAGAGTCTGTCCACCAACGCAGCGATTTCCGCAAAAGCGGAGTCACCGAAATGAGGCGAGACACCGGATCGCACTCCTGACGCCACTGGGACGCGAGGGTCCACTGAGGGATCCTCAGATGCAGCCTCGCAAACGGCGTGACGTGTACCGTCGAGGCCATATGACCGAGCAGCATCATCATGCGCTTGGCCGACACCATCGATAGTTGAGAGACCTGGCGGCCCATCCGTACCAAGGCTTCCAACCGCTGGGTCGGAAGGTATGAGCGCAGGCGCACCGTGTCCAGCACCGCACCTATGAATTGAAGAGACTGAGCCGGCCTCAACTGAGACTTTGGAAAGTTTATCTCGAACCCGAGAGTTTGCAGGAAGGCAATAGACTGTCGGGTCGCTGAGATAACCCCCTCCCTGGTCGGGGCTTTGATGAGCCAATCGTCCAGGTAAGGGAACACATGGAGCCCACGAGACCTCAGGGCTGCCGCAACCACCACCATGCACTTCGTGAATACTCGTGGGGACGCGGCCAGGCCGAAGGGCAGTACCCTGTACTGGAGGTGGAGGTCCCCCACCTGGAATCGTAAAAATCTTCGGCAGGCGGGGTGCACCGGAACATGGGTATATGCTTCCTTCAAGTCGAGGGAGCACATCCAGTCCCCTTCCTCCAAGAGAGGATACAAAACCGGGAGAGATAGCATTCGAAACTTCTCCCGGACCAGGAATTTGTTGAGCTTCCTGAGGTCCAGTATGGGGCGCAGGTCCCCGGTCTTTTTTGGGATCAAAAAGTAACGGGAGTAAAACCCCGTACCCCACTGGTCCTTGGGGACCGGCTCGACCGCCCGAAGCTTCAAGAGGGCTTTGGCTTCGGTCAGAAGGGTCGGTAGCTGCGAACGGTTGCAAGAGACTAAACTTGGGGGACTGTCCGGCGGCGAGGACACAAAGTTGAGCGAGTAGCCCTCGGAGACGATCCGGAGCACCCAAGCATCTGAGGTAATCCCGGTCCATGCCTCCCGGAAGAACCGAAGACGCCCCCCGATAGGAAGGGGTTCCTGTGAAAGTGCGGAGGGGAACCCGCCCCGTCCGCTCAGCCCGTCAAAAGGAAGGCGCGGGCTTAGAAGGGCCCTGCGCCGGGGCTTGGGTTTGACCCCCTCTGCCTCGCTGAGACGGACGTCTCGGAGGCGGTCTCGAGAAAGCCGGGGTCGACTTCTGAGGGTATCGGCGCGGCGGAGGCCGGAAGGGTTTCTGCGGCGGGGGCCTAGGTTTGGGGCGGACCAGGGATGCTAAAGAGCGCTCCTGCTCCGACAACTGCTTGGTCGCCGCGTCCAATGACTCGTCAAATAACTCGGACCCCACACAAGGCAAGTCTGCAAGACGTTCCTGCAGGTTTGGGTCCATATCGAGGGTGCGAAGCCAGGCCAAGCGGCGCATGGCCACCGCGAAGGTCGACACCCTCGAAACCAGCTCAAAGGCGTCGTACACTGCATGGAATAGGTACAACCGCAATTGAGACAGGTTGGATATAAACTTATCGAATCCTGCTCTTTGGGAGTCCGGTAACGAGTTTCGATATTGAGGAAGGTCCTTCACCATACCACGCAAATAGGAGGAAAAGGTGAAGGCGTAATTTAGAACCCTGGTGGCCATCAGGGAATTTGAATAGAGGCGACGGCCAAACTTGTCCAGGGTCCGCCCCTCCCTGCCGGGTGGAACCGTCGCAGAAACCCGTGAGGGCTGTGATTTTTTAAGAGCAGACTCCACCAGAAGAGACTGGTGGGAGAGCTGCGCCTTATCGAACCCTTTAGGGGGAATCGTCCTATACTTCGATTCCATTTTTGAAGGCACCGACGTGACTGTAAGAGGGTTTGACAAGTTCTTCAGCCAGGTCTGCAGAAGGACACTGTTGAGAGGGAGTCTAGGCACCTCTCTAGGAGGAGTGGGAAGGTCCTGTTCCTCCAAAAATTCTTTGGAATACTGAGAACCTACCATCAGGTCAATCCCCAGGGCTCGGGCCATGTCCTGAACAAAGGATGAAAATGAGGACGGCCTAGCCTGGGGAGACGGGGTTCTCGACTGCCCCACCGAGGAGAGGGGGGAGGCCTCATGAGAATAATGAGGATCCCTAACAGATCCCGAATCCCAGGATCCCCTCTCCAAGGCCCTCGAGGGGGAAGGGGAATTTATCCTCCTCGCAGAACCCTTGGGCGAGGACCCCGGGGTCCGTGGAACACTCTCCCATTTCCTCGGCGAGGCGGCACGGGAAGACTTCCCACGAGGTGAGCGGAGGAGCCTCGGGTTGTCGAGGCGCAACTCCGACACCTGCAGCGCCTCGCCCCCGAGCGACGAGGAACGATCGCGCCGAGGCGAGCCTCGGGGCCGCTTAGACTTCCTCGATCGGCGCCTCGTCCGAGGTCGCGTCGAGGGCGAGGCGTCCCGGGAAGACCCGGAGGAAGAGGAGGAAAGACGGCGCACTCTGCGCAACTTTTCTTTGGGCCTCACACTCCGCTCAGGAGGCTCCTCCGAGGTCGAGGTCAGGGGCGGGGCCGAGACCGAGGTGAACGGGGCCACAGTACCCGAGACCGAGGTCGCCGAGGCCGGGGCTCCCGAGGTCGAGGGGGCCGAGGCCGGGGCCTCCGAGACCGAAGGCGCCCCGGCCGAGGTCGAGGCCGCCGGAACCGCAGCACGCTGCAACACTTCCAGGGCTCCCGACAGCTCCGATGAGATCAGGGCTCGAAGGAGATCCTGGAAGGCCGGAATCCCCACGAAGGTGGGGAGTTCCGAGTCCGGGGCACACTCCCTGGAGGGCGACCTCGGTCTCGAGTATTCCCTCGGGGTGTGCGGAGTCGAGGTCCGATGCGGGGCCGGGGTCGACCCACCCGCCTTAGCCTGAGTTGAGGATGGCTTCTTTGCTGAAGGGGATGGAACAGAGGACTTACCCGAAGCTGGCTTCGCTGACGACGTCTTCGAAGACGAGGGCCGAGGCGAAGCCGAGGCCCCCGAGGACGCCGAGGCCGAGGTCAAGGCCGGGGCCGAAGCCGAGGCCGACGTCGAGGCCTTAGGCGGCGCGTCGACGGCGAACAATTCAGCCATTCTGGCCTTACGGCGGCGGAGGGCCCTGTTTTGGAAGGTTGCACAGCGATCACACGACGCTGTCGGATGTTCGGGCCCAAGACAGACAATGCACCACCGGTGAGGGTCAGTGATGGAAAGTAACCTCTCACACCGGCTGCACTTTTTGAATCCCATAACAGGACGGGACATCAACGAAGAAAAAGAAGAAGGCCGGGAACGACCGACGTCCCGCGGCCACGGCTTCCGGGAGCCCCCGGAGCCCGACGAAAAACAAAATATTTTTTTTTTTTTTTTTTTTTTAAGGAAAAGAACCGAAAAGAAAACAGCACCGCGAACTAATTCGATGGAAAAACAAACTAAACGCGGCAGCTAGAAGGCAAAACACTGGAGCTCAGATCCACAGGGCTTTCTTGCTCCGCGGAAAAAATTGAACTGAGGACCACGAGGTGGGATGCGCCCTCTAGTGGGCGAGAAGGCATGCACATGCGTGGTGCAGTGTGCAAACTTGAAACTTCAATCAAGTTTGCTTGAAAAGCTGTCCGCGCTGGGGCTCCGTAGATGACGTCACCCACATGTGAGAATATCATGCCTGCTTGTCCTGGGATAAGATAATTTAGTGGGTAGGTGGGGAGGGCCCGGAGGGAGGTGAGCCAAGCCTGTCCAGAGCTACCTAGATACTAACACTGAAAATGCCCAATTAGCACTCAAGCCAAAATCAACTATTTTGGGGGTGTTCTGCAGACAGTCAGCATTTAACTGGTTAAGATAATTGCATAACTAGGATCACGTACAAACACGGTCCTATCTTTATGCGGTTATTCACAGCTGGTTTGAGTGCCGAATATCGTACTTAACCAGTTCTGTTCTCGCTGGCTCTCTAGATCCAGAAATTCAATGCCGGACATTCAATGCTGGACAATGCCCAGTATTGAATTTCAATGCCGGACATTGCCCAGCATTGAATTTCCACGTATAACACCAGTGGAGGTGAACAAAACGCTGAATCACCGCCAACTGAATATCAGGCCCGTAAGATTTAAAACAATTGCTAAAAGTTTGATGATGGAATAAATAAATAGAAAAGTTCTGAAATCCTAGAAGCAAGACACCCGTGGTAATAACTTAAGGCACCGGATGTCGTTAAGTGAAGATGTCTGTTCATATGTTTGTGGCTGGCACAATGCTCACAGTACCCATATGATATCCACAACTGGAGCCATTTGTTTGCCCTCTCAAAGAAAGCCTGGGGTCCAAGCATCCTGTGTATGTGGATGGCTGATAGGATGAACCACCATCCCACCTACCCATGTAGCCGACTGTCCCCACTCTTCCACGGATGCTCTCGCCTTCAGGGATTTTGATCGCTAATCCCAGATCTGATATCCGGATATGCCCTGAAGAAAAGAAACAGCCCAGGAAGAAGCATTAGTGTCCATGGATGGTACAAGTGTCTTTTCCCAACCTCTAAATTTCTTTTCTTATCCTGGGAGAAGATGACACATGGACCTTCAGCCCCAGGGAGGTCCGAGGACAATGACAGATGTTTTACTATATGCAATATATCAAGTATAAATAAACTTGAAAAGTAAACTCTCCACCCATATAGCCAGCAATACATGATCAAGGAATAGCGGACAGCTATTAACCAACTACGCTCTAGATCTAAATAACCGCTCTCTTTTCTCCTATCATCATACCCCAGGAATAGATCTGTTCCAGATTAAAGCTACATCCTCATAATTTTGGACACAGAGGTAGATTCTGTTTTGGTTGAGCTGGATCACAGCACATCATTCAATAGAGCCGGGTACATCTTGCTGGGACGATAAGAAGCTTTGGCCCAGTTTATGGATTTTTTTAAAGCACAGTTATCAAAATCTGAGGTTAGGCCTAGCGCGGTTTCTAGGTCCTTCTCACTGTGAATCAGTGCTCTCCTTCTGTCATTTAACATTTATTTGGAACCCTTAGCTGCTTTTATGTGAATTCCTAAAGTCTCTTACCTAATTATTTCTGGATTATATTTAGTTTTGTGTTCCACTAAGGGCAAACCGCAGTGTTTTTAGATTGTTTGTAGGCAAAACCCAAATGATGCAGAATAGAATGAAGTACTGAGATGGAGATATTGTGGATTAGACCAGGTTTGGCATATCCATGGCCTATAGCGAACTGGCATAGGGCGCAGACTGTAGTTTAGGTGTGGATCTGGATTCTGGTTTGGCATTTGCATGCCATATGTCATAGTAGTTTGGAGGGAATTTTATTATCTAAAGCAGTTACGGAAAATTTGATATTTGTTTACAAAGACAGATTTGGCCCAAACAGTTTGCACAGTTATGTCACAATTACTGCAGTGCTAGTGTTTACGACTGCCAGAGAAAAAGTATTGTCCAGTTGTGGTGAGTGCAAAACCCTGCAGCCAGGTAACCAGCAAAGAGTGGTCAGAGGGACCACATTCCCCCTGTACTAAAGTCATAGTGATGGCTGCCTGTCGGTAAGCAAAAGTTTCAAACTATAGGTTACTGTATGTAAGTTACTGCAAGGGATGGCACCAGAGTACTTACTGTAATTCTAATATAAAAGTAAAGGTGGGTAGGGAGGGTGGATGGGTGGGGGGAGGGAGGGAAATGTACTTTGAGGAGTTAAATTATTTAATTACTAGCTTTATAGCCCGTTACATTAACGGGAGCTAAAATATGTGTGTGTGTGTCTGTCTTTATTTTTTTCTCTCTCTGTCTCCTTAGCCGCTTTCTGTATTTCTGTCTTTCTTTGTTTTGGCTGTCCACCACCACCCCTTGCGTGCTCCCCCTGTCCATTCTCCCTTCCTTTTACCTCCCCTGTGTCTGCCACCACCCCTTCACTGCTCCCCTTATCCATCAGCAGCCCTTCTCCCTTTGTTTTACCTCCCCCCTGTCCATCAGCACCTCTTTTTGCTCCCCCGGTCCGCAGTAGGCCTCCCTTTCTTTCCACCTCCCATCCATCAGCACCTCTTCCTGCTCCCCCTGTCCAGCAGTAGGCCTCCCTTCCTTTCCCCCCCCCTATGCATCAGCACCTCTTCCTGCTCCCCCTGTGCAGCAGTAGGCCTCCCTTCCTTTTTTCCACCCTATCCATCAGCACCTCTTCCTGCTCCCCCTGTGCAGTAGGCCTCCCTTCCTTTTTTCCTCCCCTATCCATCAGCACCTCTTCCTGCTCTCCCTGTCCAGCAGTAGGCCTCCCTTCCTTTCCCACCCCCCACCAGAGCAGAATCTTCACTCTGTCTATCCCCCCAACAGTCCAGCATCTCCCTTCTCTCTATCTCTCATCTCACCTCTGTCTCCTCCTGTCTGCCACTGCCGTTCGCCATGTGGTTGATCAGCTGCCGAGGCGGGGTCCAGCTCCGGCGAGTAGCTCGCACACAGCAGCGGGAGCAGCGCCACCAGCAGCAGCACCGCCATCGGGAGCCCTTCTCGAGGGGGCGGGACAGGCTGCTGAAGAGCTTCGGGGGCTGCTGAGATCTATTTATTCCCACAGCAGCTCCTTGTGACCTTCCACAAGTCATTTAACCCTCCAATGCTCTCAAGTACAAAAACTGGGGACAGGAAGATACTTAGTGCCTGAATTTAACTCACCAGGAAGTACTGCTGAAAAAATGGGCCAGCCAAATCCAAAATCCCTTCCCTGATGAACAAACATGAAGGCAAACATGGGTGACGAAATGAGGGGGGGGGGAGGAGATCAGCATTTTATGTTTATTGTTTGTTTGTTGTATATTTAGTTATGTTTTATTACCAATATTATGCTGTAATTCACCCTGGACATCTTGCAATAGGAAGAATAAAATACCAGATTAATAAGGCTCTTTACTTTTGTTATTATTTAACTTTTGGTATCATCTGAAGTTTGTTGGGTGTTTTTTAAACCTAGGTGAAGAGTGTGCTTGACAATTCTCTATGATTTCTAAGGATTTGATAACACACCCTATGATCTATTCAGGATTCTCCACTGTTCTCCTCTAGGGGTCGCTCATAAGCTGTCTATGTGCTCATTGTATTTTTTGAATCACTCCTTGTCCAAAACTGTTGCTAGTGTGGGTTCAAACCACAAAATACCACCATGCTCATGTTAAACTTGGAGGCAGAAGGAGTCTTGAAAATCATGTTATTATTGCAAAGCATAAGCTCAGGCCCAAACCTGAAAAAAAAAAATATTAAAGTCTGAATACTTACAAATTTGTTTTGGTTATTCTGGTTATAAAGACAAATACCCATTTAAGAGACAAAAATACCCAAGCTTTGCCTAGAAACCTCCATCAGACAAGAAAGTCCTAGCTCTCCTCTAGTGCCAACTAAAATTCAATGCAAAGAAATGCAGAGTAATGCATTTGGGGATTAATAATAGGAAGGAACCGTATATGCTGGGAGAAGAGAAGCTGATATGCACGGACGGGGAGAGGGACCTTGGGGTTATAGTGTCCGAAGATCTAAAGGCGAAAAAACAGTGTGACAAGGCAGTGGCTGCTGCCAGAAGGATGCTGGGCTGTATAAAGAGAGGCGAAGTCAGTAGAAGGAAGAAGGTGTTGATACCCCTGTACAGGTCATTGGTGAGCCCCACTTGGAGTATTGTGTTCAGTTTTGGAGACCGTATCTGGCGAAAGACATAAGAAGTCTTGAGGCGGTCCGGAGGAGGGCGCGAAAATGATAGGAGGCTTGCGCCAGAAGACGTATGAGGAGAGACTGGAAGCCCTGAATATGTATACCCTAGAGGAAAGGAGAGACAGGGGAGATATGATTCAGACGTTCAAATACTTGAAAGGTATTAACGTAGAACAAAATCTTTTCCAGAGAAAGCAAAATGGTAAAACCAGAGGACATAATTTGAGGTTGAGGGGTGGTAGATTCAGGGGCAATGTTAGGAAATTCTACTTTACGGAGAGGGTAGTGGATGCCTGGAATGCGTTCCCGAGAGAGGTGGTAAAGAGTAAAACTGTGACTGAGTTCAAAGAAGCGTGAGATGAACACAGAAGATTTAGAATCAGAAAATAATATTACATATTGAACTAGGCCAGTTACTGGGCAGACTTGCAGGTCTGTGTCTGTGTATGGCCGTTTGGTGGAGGATGGGCAGGGGAGGGCTTCAATGGCTGGGAGGGTGTAGATGGGCTGGAGTAAGTCTTAACAGAAATTTTGGCAGTTGGAACCCAAGCACAGTACCGGGTAAAGCTTTGGATTCTTGCCCAGAAATAGCTAAGAAGAAAAAAAAAAAAAAATTTAAATTGAATCAGGTTGGGCAGACTGGATGGACCATTCGGGTCTTTATCTGCCGTCATCTACTATGTTACTGTGCCTTTTCACTTACCATCATCATCTAATAATATGTTCTCTGGCTTCAGATCCCTAGACAGAAAAAGAACAGGGTTTGAGATAGTAAGAAAGACCCTGCCCAGCAGATCGAGCCTATGGGCATTGCAAACACAAAAAAACACTTCAAGTCTCCTGGCAGGCCCCGGTTGAGGAAGATTTTCTTTTTATCAGCTGGGAACACTCTTCTGTCCTGGGAAACTTCTCAGGGTAAAACATATGAAAAAAATCAAGAACTCTGCACTGAAATTATCCTATCTGTCCATTTTTCCTTTCTTTGGAAGTACCATAGGTCAAACACTGTTTCCAGCCTTGCCCTTCACTTCCCCAGTGCTGAAGATTTCCTGGGTTTCTTACATCCTCCCACTGTTATCAACTTTCCTGGGCCATGAAAAATCATTCCCTAGTTCACTTCACACCCTTGGAACCTCTGACCTCTTGCTCTAGAGATTCTTTTCCATTGCGTTACTTATCTTTCAAAAACTTCTCTCCTCCAGAGTATACAGAGTCTTTCATTTTAAGTCCATAAAGTTCATGGCAAGGGCTCACTATCATTTTTGGAAGACTTTCTCTGAAGTAAATGATTCTGTTTGTCATAACCAGAACTATCTAGAACGAGGCCCAAACTGCCTTAGCTGAACATTAATGACGTCCCAGCTGTATGAGGTGGAGTATGGAGCAAGACAAGAAGAGGAAACAGCCATACCCAAAATCTGACTCACCATATCCTCAGCCGACTCACTGTCACTACATATTTTAAATTACTGGCTGCCTCGTTCTACGGTATCCTCACCTGTATACAATCCCTTCCTGATGGAGATGGTCAAGGCCGCAACACAACTCCGCTGCATAAAAGATGACCCGCTGCTCATCAAAGCCTGTGTTACCCATGTTGTAAATGTGGAACTTCAGATCCCCTCCGTTCATGATGGTAAGCACCAGACACAGGGCATCTTTTGTTTCGTAGGCATAGGCCAAGCTAACCTGCAGCAGTAGCAGCAGAAAAAAAGTGATACAATATGTAAGACTCAGTTTTTGCCTTGTTGCTTTCCCAGAATACCTTTCTCAGGGGTGGAAGCAGGCCAGTGCTTCAGCACCATCCTAACCATGCGCAATCAAGGGGGCCAAAATCCAAAGCCAGAGGTCGGCCATGGCCCCAAGCAGCACTTACCACAAACCTGCTGTTCACTTTCTCCAGGATCTGCTTCTCGTTCAGTGCCATGGCTTCCCCCTTCCGCTTCTTGATTCGCTTTTTCTCCAGTTTTTTGCAGGCGTACATCTTCCCCGTGGCACGGACCTGGCAGGCACATACCTAAGAACAAAGACAAAATCAGAGAGGGAAATAAAGTTTGCCAAAGCTAATCCACTGTAAACCAGCAGCACCAAGGGCAGAACCTACACACACGACACTATAAAATACTCAGCCACATATCAGTCTATTTCTAGATCTGGAGACAGAGAAATACTGAGGGCTATACTATTTCCTCCTTCATTTCCAAAACAGAGAGAGGTATACTTCTCCCTACATATTCGCGGTTTCAGCATTCGCGGTTTCAATTATTCACGGTGTTTAGCTTGATGGCTCCTCCCCCCCAATTACATCAGCTTGCATAGAGAAATCACTGATTCCAACCGTTTACAGAGAAAATCGCTGATTCCCAGCACTTTCTTCACCGTGTTGTGCCTCTCCTTCAGGAACAGGACCAGGTCTCTCACCATGTTATTCGCAGTTTCACTATATTCATGATGGTTTTTAATAGAAAACAGCGAACAACATATGAAAAAGTTATTTGCGGTTTTTCTGTATTTGTGGTTCTGTTAATCCCCTATCACAGCGAATACAGAGGGAGAAGTGTAATGTCATTTTTTTTCTTTTCTTATGAACTGCTGCTTATTACAATAGTGACAGGAAAAAACAAAAACTCTCTAGAGGTGCTTAAGTGTGTGAGAACAGTATACAGTCCATTCTGGTTATTCACACGTTCATGATGTGTGATTTTGCACATCCATGGTTGCATCAATTGCAAATGATATTCCCCATTTGCGCTGCTGTTTGCATATTCATGGACCAGCACTTTAAAAAAACTCAGCTTTTTTGCTTTCACCTTGAAGTCAGGCTTTACTTCCAGATATGCCCCCCCACCAAGCGTCCATAGAGTGAATTACAGGTACTTCAAGTGCTGTCTCATGCAGGAACCTTACTCTATTTTCCCCCACAGGATCCACTGTTCACTTTCAGCAGTTTTGAGGCACAATGTATACTGCTGGAACTTAACCTCTATTTTCCCATAAACTCAGCATTTCGTTATACACGATTTTGCAGTTTGCAAACATTTTTGGAACCATACAACCACAAATAATGAGAATGGACTGTACATCTATATATATATTTTGTTAAAATGTGATGTGTAGGAAGAGACCTTCATATCAATGAAAGTCTCTTCCTACACATCACATTTTAACAAAAAATATATAAGGTGTACAATGTGCTGATACTGTATTCCCCCACTTAAGCACCTCCAGAGATTTTTTTTTTTTTTTTTGCTACTGTTATGTTACTATTTGCATTTAGTTATGGTTTTTAAAAAAAACTATATTTTAAACAGATTTTTTTTTGAGGGGGCGAGTTGTTTTTCAAGCTCTGACAGATCTGTCTTTCTGACACCATATGTTTGTGACTGCGGACTGAGGCTGTGCTAGAATTTAGATTTGACATAGGGATTAATGACACACTCCTGGAAAAAGATAACAAAAGAAAGTCACAGACTATAGGAAATCAGATTAGCATCACAATGGAAAAAGAGAAACATTGGACTATATTCTCAAAAAAATGCGTAAAAAACTGAAGGGCTGCTGTCGCAGCCATTATAGTAGCGATTTAAAAAAAAACGAATCATTCTCCCAAAAACGCTCATGCAAATGAGGTGGGCGGAGAGTAGTGAAGACTTACGATAGGCACACGCACAAAATAAACAACAACAAAAAACCACAACAGCAGGAGAGATGCCCAATCTCTCCCACTGCCAATCAACACACTTCCCTGGCAGCTCCTGCCACCAACCAACACCACCCCAACTCCCCTCAGCAGTGGGAGAGTTGCCCATGCTCTCCCGCTGCCATGCAACACCACTTCCCCCACCGTCCCTCCGATGACCCCCATCCTCTCTCCCTTACCTTACATTCAGATGGCTGGCCAGAGGGATGCCTACTCCCTCCGGCCAACTGGCCCACCTCATCAAAATGGCGGGCCTTCCCCTCCCCGGTGCATCCACCAGGGAGTGGCCTGAGGCTCTGATTGGCCCAGGTTGTTTAAAGCCCCTCCTATGGGTGGGGCTTTGTGTCTAGGCCAATCAGAGCCTTAGGCCCTTCATCCGGGGAGGGGCCTAAGGTTGGGGAGTGTGTCATTTGGCGGTGGGCAAGATTGGGCATCTCTCCCGCTGCACAGGGGGTGCTGGAGGTGTGTTTTTTGGCGGTGGGAGAGATTGGACATCTCTCCCACTGCAGAGGGGTTGCTGGAGGTGTGTTTCTTGGCGGCGGGAGAGATTGGGCATCTCTCCCACTGCCGAAAGAGGCTATAATATATGTGCTCAAGAAGCATGCTTTTACTACTCCCACATACAAAAAAAAGACAATTTATGATTCTTCCTGTAATTTTTTTATTTTTTTCATTAGCCATAGTCAAAATACATGCCACAAGATGCACTTTTAACAGTGCTGTCAATGTGCTGGTACCCCCAGACCAGTCACTGATTTTTGTTGCCAAAAAACAATGCCCCTCTTGAAGAATGACTTGGCGATTTTTAAGACTCCACCGGGGTGCTCATTTCAATATTGAATAGCCCATTTGCATGGCAGTGTCGGAGACTTCTAGAAAGCTCGCTAAAGACCACGATAAGCCTTTTTAATAATCTGACGCTAAAATGCATGCAGGCTAAACTCTCTGCAACCAGTTTAGCAACGGCATTAACGTTTTGAGAATCTGGCCCCTTGAAAAGATTTCAAGTCCCTTAGTAGCACACTGGGACAATGGGTTAGTCATCTTGGCTCAGAGTAAAAGGTGCCCTCTAGCAGCAGGCTGGGACAGTGAGTTAGTCCTGGCTCAGAGGGACGGGTGTCTTCTACTATCAGGGAAGTAGGCATCCTTCCGGCCGGATTTCATCAGCAAGGTACTAGCCTTCCTTCCCCTCTCTACTCGGCATTCACTATGCAGGTAAACTGGGAAAATCCCTTCTCTTCAAAATCACAGGACTTTGGAACGACCTCACCATCCCGCTGCGGAACCTGGGCTCCCTCCAATTATTCCGCAAACAACTGAAAACTTGGCTTTTCACCAAATTGTAATTATATCCTCCCCCCTTTTTCTTCCCTTCTACATATAAGTTCATGTAAACCTTTTCCTTCTCTACCTATATTTTTAAGTTCTTGTAAACCGTGTTGAGCTTCATATTCGTGGAGATGATGCGGTATATAAACTTAAGGTTTAGATTAAATTAGATTAGATTAGGGTGTCGGGGGGGGGGGGGAGCAGGAGGGAGTGGGCATCCCTCCTGCCGGGGGTGTCGGGGGGATTCTCAGAGATCATGGGTGGTGGGAGGGAGTTTTCATCAGTGGATTGTTTTCACTGTGGGTCATTGGGTCTCCCCATTTTTCTTTGGTGGGAGTGAGTGGCATCTCTCCTGCCGGGGTTATACATGGTGTTGGGGTGGGGATCTGGGGTTTTGGCGGGAAGGGGGGGACATTTCTTTCTGCTGCTCTCCCAGCCAGTTAATCGGCACAGTTCCTCCTGCTCTTTACTGGCAATTCTCTGCACAAATAGTGTGCATTTAATTTGCATGCTATTATACTGAGAATCGCCCGTAAAATAAAAGTCGCTCCTACTATGGGCACTACATCGACTTTTCTGATTTTACCGGCAAGTTTTGAGAATCTTCCCCTTAATCACTCTTTTTAACAAAAAGAATTACACCAGATAACCACCTACAGGTCTTCCAAGACTGAAAGCAGGTAGATATTTGCACAATGGCAGACATACTACGTGAGGAGAGGATGGTTAAATTGTTTCTAGAACTGTTACGATATAAATTAAATTTGGGTATAAGATACTCATAGTTTATACTTATCTATACATTTCAGGCATTATGCTCGGGCACTGAAGCCTGTAAGGCCTTCGAGGATGTTCTTGAGATGGAAACACTGGACATTTACCACATGACTTCAGAAAGCTTTAACAAAACTGGAGCAGACAGAGGGGTTAAGAGAACTGTAGAATAAGTGAGGGCAGGATCTGCAATTACACCTTACTCAGATGCAGTGTGCCTCATGAGAATTAAGACTGACAATAAGTAAGGGGCTTAAAGAAATGCTGTATAACATTTTAACAAGAGCTTATATGTGACCATCTCTTGGAAAAGGTGAGTAAAGTAGAAGATCCAAAATGTTGAGAATGGCCGTTTGTTCATGCCATGGGTCTATAAGTGGTCTAGATGAGACATGATTGAACTTCTGCAACTTTTTATATTTTCCCCATATAAAAATGACGAGGTTTGGGTGTTTTTGGTACACTGTACAGTCTCATATGTTCCAAAAATGAAAGAAACCCATCCCCCCCCCCCATTGTTTAGCCAGTGGAAGAATTCTTTGCCCCATCACTTGCCTATGGAAAAACTGACTCAAGCAGACACGAAGACCCATTTTGCACAGCTTATCAAGGAAGGAATTGGGACATCCAGATCCCCCCCCCCCCCCAGAGCTTTATGCAAAATTCAGGACTCCGGCAAATGCACATAAACAAAAAGAGTGACATCACTCAGCATCTTTCAAATTCAATTTATTTGATATGCCACAAATTTTTGAAAGGAATTCTAAGCAGTTTACAAAGTCTGATTAAGGAAAGGAGAAGAACAAACAAAATAAATGGGGACATATTTAGATGAATAACAGCACAAATTAAAATGCATAAGAACAAAAGAATAGCCATACTGGGTCGGACCATTGGTCCATCTAGCCTAGTATCCTGTTTCAGCAGTTGCCATCCAGGTCACAAGTACCTGGCAGAAACCCATTCCATACTACCGACCCCAGGGCAAGCAGTGGCTTCCCCCAAGTCTGTTTCAATAGGCTATGGACGTTTCCTCCAGAAACCCTAACTGTTGTTGCCACATCCTCTGGCAATGAGTTCCAGAACTTAAATATTTGTCGAGCGAAAAAAAAACATTTCCTCCTATTTGTTTTAACAGTATTTCTATGTAATTTCATTGAACGTCCACTCATCTTTGTGCTTTTTGAAAAATTAAAAATAAATCTATTCACTTTTCCTATTCTACATCACTCAGGATTTTGTAGGCCTCAATCATATCCCCCCTCAGACATCTCTTTTCCAATCTGAAAAGCCCTAACTTATTTAGCCTTTCCTCATACGAAGGGAGTTCCATTCCCTTTATCATTTTGGTCACTCTTCTTTGAAACTTTTCTAATATTGCTCTATCTTTTTTGAGATACAGCAACCAGAATTGATCGCAATACCTAAGGTGAGGTCACACCCTGGAGTTATACAGAGGCATTGCAATATTCTTGGTCTTATTTACCATCCCTTTCCCTAATAATTCCTAGCATTCTGTTTGCGTTTTTGGCTGCCGCTGCACATTTTTGAACAAAAGAGTTCAGCGTATTGTCTATGATGGGGTAATTTTGTAAGCCGAGTCTGGGTTATAAGAACCAACACCTGCATTAATGTTTTGCCTGTCTTGTATCTTTTGGGATTTAGGTCATTGTTAATGTACACTTTTGTATCAGTGTATGTGTGCTTGACTTGTTCATTTGAATAAATCATTAAAAAAAATTAAATTAATTATAAAGTTTATTTGGGAGCCTGTGAAGACATGATGAGTAAATCCCAGCTGATAATAAGCTAAAATATTGGTGCAGGTGTCATTGCTGAGGCCCCGGAAGAAAATAAAAAAGTAAAAATTAAAGGTATTAGAGCAGTAATACTATTGATATTAAGTTAATATACAGATCATACAGCACTAGATGTTGGTTGGGAATGCCAAAGAAAAGTAGTAAGCCGAGACTTGAGCTTGCTAAAACATGCTTCAGAATCAGATCTCAATCGGAGGAGAAAGGGCATTCCAGAAAAGTCAGACCAACCCCCACTAAAACATGAACGTTTGATGGTCTCCAGTAAAAAGCCTGGTGGAAGGAAGGGACTGTTAGAGGAGGCCTTGTTTTGCAGACTGATGTGCCAGGGCGTAGGGAACTGGCCAGAAAAGAGGGTAGTTCCAAATATCGGATCTAATCACAGAAGGATATTAATTTTATAAGGAACCTTGTAGGCTACTGGGAGCATTTGTTTTCAGACCAGAAGTGGAATGATGTGATTAAATTTCTTGTGGCCATAAAGAAGTTTTACCGCAGTATTTTGTATTCATTGTAATCTGACAAGCAGGCAGACCTAAAAGGTTTGATAATGCTAATGAATGTATACCCGGAGGATACCGTGCAGGAAGGGTCCAGAGAAGAGTGACTAAGATGGTTAAGGGGTTGGAGGAGCTGCCGTACAGCGAAAGATTAGAGAAACTGGGCCTCTTCTCCCTCAAACAGAGGAGATTGAGAGGGGACATGATTGAAACATTCAAGGTACTGAAGGGGATAGATTTAGTAGATAAGGGCAGGTTGTTCAAAGTTGAAAGGGGATAGATTCCGTACAAACATAAGGAAGTTCTTCTTCATCCAGAGAGTGGTGGAAAACTGGAACGCTCTTCCGGAGTCTGTCATAGGGGAAAACACCCTCCAGGGATTCAAGACAAAGTTGGACAAGTTCCAGCTGAACAAGAACGTGCGCTGGTAGGGCTAGTCTCGGTTAGGGTGCTGGTCTTTGACCAGAGGGCCGCGGCGGCAATTCTTACGTTCTTAATGCAAGGAGAGCAACACTCTACAAGAGAGTGAATGGAAATGATTTGCCTAAGAGTAAAGAAAGAAGAAGATACTACCTTTGACATATGGTAGAGGAAGGAGAGAGTATTATCAAACGTAGCAGCCAGGATTTTTTATTGATGTGCAGTATGGAAGAGGGTTACCATTACTATTAGTACTACTATTTATCACTTATATAGCGCTGAAAGACGTATGCAGCACTGTACATTTTGACATTTATAGAGAGTCCCTGCTCAAAAGAGCTTGCAATCTAACTTGGACAGACAAACATGACACTTAGGGTTGGGGATGCAGAACCCAAGGTGAGAGGAGTGAGGCGTCAAAAGCATTTAATAGTGAAATTTGGAATGTTGTAATACCGAGGGACCAAGTTAAATATCATAGCTACAGTTTAACTTGCTTTGAGCTAGAGACTGTTGTCAGCAAACCAGTCTGAAACAGTGTCAAGCTTCCCAGAGATCAAGGGGGAGCTGTTAGAGGAGCATGAATCAAATGAGAAAAGGAGTTGATTATCATTGGCATAAAGAAGGTAAAGACCAAGAATTGAAGTAAAAAAGTTAAAGGGGCCAAGAATATATTAAAGAGTACTGGCACCAGAACTGACCCCTGAGGAACCCCAGAGAGACGTAACTGAGAAGATGAGAAGGAGTAATGAACTACGTTGAAGTGTTCAGTTAAATGCGAGTGAAACCATTGGAGAGCTTGAAGGGTAATGTGCAAATCTTTAAGGTGGCTACGAATGGACTGGTCTACCCAAGAGTGCTCAGAGAATTGAGAGATGTTCTGGCGGAACCGTTGGCAGTGCTCTTCAATCTCTCACTAAGTACGGGGAAAGTTCCGTTAGACTGGAAAACAGCCAACGTCGTTCCTCTGCATAAGAAGGGTTGCAAGGCTGAGGCTGCGAACTATAGACCGGTAAGCCTCACCTCAATAGTGTGTAAACTCATGGAAACACTAATTAAGTATAAATTAGATACGATCCTGAACGAGGAAGATCTCCGGGATCCCAGCCAACATGGATTCACCAAGGGTAGGTCATGCCAGTCCAATCTAATCAGTTTCTTTGACTGGGTTAACAAGAAGACTGGACTCAGGAGAGTCTTTGGACGTCGTGTACCTGGACTTCAGCAAAGCGTTTGACAGCGTCCCACACCGCAGGCTGCTGAACAAGATGAAATCGATGGGATTGGGAGAGACTCTAACTGCATGGGTTAAGCATTGGCTTAGTGGCAGACTTCAGAGGGTGGTGGTTAACGGTACACTCTCTAAAATGTCGGAGGTGACTAGTGGAGTGCCACAGGGTTCAGTCCTGGGCCCACTCCTCTTCAACATATTCATTTGGGATCTGACTCAGGGGTTTCAAGGCAAAGTAACCTTATTCGCTGATGACGCCAAACTATGCAATATAGTAAACGGCTATAATCTACAGGATGCTATGGAGCAAGACCTGCATACTTTAGAAAGTTGGTCCTTGAACTGGCAGCTGGGCTTCAACGCCAAGAAATGTAAGGTCATGCATCTCGTTAACGGAAATCCTTGCAGAACTTACACCCTGAATGGAGAAACTTTAACCAGGACTACGGCAGAACGAGACTTAGGAGTAATCATCAGTGCTGACATGAAAGCAGCCACTCAAGTGGAGAAGGCTTCATCTAAAGCACGGCAGATGATAGGTTGTATCAAGAGAAGCTTCGTCAACAGGAAACCAGAAGTCATGATGCCATTGTACAGAGCCATGGTGAGACCTCATCTGGAATACTGTGTGCAATTCTGGAGGCCACATTACCGTAAGGATGTGCTCAGAATTGAATCGGTTCAGCGGATGGCCACCAGGATGGTCTCGGGGCTAAAGGGTCTCCCGTACGAAGAAAGACTGAGCAAATTGCAGCTCTACACTCTCGAAGAGCGTAGGGAGAGGGGAGACATGATTGAGACATTTAAGTACATCACGGGACGTATCGAGGTGGAAGATGATATCTTTCTTCTCAAGGGACCCTTGACCACAAGAGGACATCCACTCAAACTCAAGGGAGGGAAGTTTCGTTGAGACGCCAGGAAGTACTTCTTCACGGAGAGAGTGATTGAGCATTGGAACAAGCTTCCAGTGCAGGTGGTCGAGGCACGCAGCATCCTAGACTTCAAGAACAAATGGGATACCTATGTGGGATCCCTACGAGGTCATGCTAAGGGATAGGGTCACTAGGACTTGAATGAGCGGGTCAGTAGAGTGACAGTATAATTACAATTATATTTTAGGGGGTCAGTAGACTTAAGAGGGTGGGTAAATAGTGTGGGCAGACTTGATGGGCTATAGCCCTTATCTGCCGTCATCTTTCTATGTTTCTACTCCTGTACATAGGTTGAAATCCACTGGCCTATCCAAAGAGAATGGAACATCCCTCCTGCCATAGATATCAGTGATTTGATTATATGTGGAAGTGACAGTTTTTAATGCTTCTGCACAAAACTGATGGACGCTATGGGGCTCATAATCGAAACAAAATACGTCTAAAAACTCACCCAAACTGGCACTTAGACGAGGTTGCTGGATTAATGGTTTTGCTGAACCAATGGTAGTCACCTTTAGAACATGTTCTAACTACAGAATGACAGAGGGATAAATTTTTCCCATCCCCACGGGATCTCTCTCTCTGTCTCCATCTCATCTGCACAAATCTTGAACACTTTAAAATCATAAGTGTTCAAGCAGTGGTGTAGCAAGGGAGGTTATTAGTATCCTGGGCAGTGGTGCCCCGAATTGCCCTACTGTGTGCTCCCCCCCCCCACTCTTCCCCCCTCTGCTTGAGCACTCTCCCCACTCTTTCCACCACTTGAGCACCGCCCCCCCGATCGTTGGTGCGAGCATCTTCCACCTGCTGTTTGCGCCAGCCATGGATCCTTTCTGACATCACGTCCTGGTTCCACAACCAGGAAGTGATGTCAGAAGGGAGCCAAGGACAGTGCAAACAGCAAATGGAAGATGCTGCTTGCACTGATGAACGTTTAAGGAGGTACATGGGGAGGGGGGAGGCAGAGAGGAGAAGAGGTGCCAGCGTCCCCTGCGAAGATGGCCCCCTGAGCGGTCTCCTCCCTCACTCCCTCCACCTTTACTACATTAATGTGTTCAAGGCTTGTGCAGTTAAGGCAGAGCTTGCAGGAATGGGACAGGGACAGAATTCACAGAGACAGGATGGGAATATTGAGATCCTGCGGGGATAGGGACAAATTTGTCCCCGTGTCTCTCTAAACCCAGCATCTCTCCTTCTCGCTGCCTCTTCCTTTAAATCTTCGCTGGTGGTGAGCAGCTCTGCAACCTCCTGCTCATGCCAGCCTTGGTCGACAGACCAGGAAGTCACTTCAGGAAGAAAGCCGAGGCTGGTGCGAGCAGCATGCTGCAGATGCTTCTTGCTTCTGGGCTAAAAAAGGTGCTGGATCATCCATTGCTGGAAAATCGGTGGTGTACCTCTGATCTGGATGCTCTAATGGTGGCTGTTATGGGATTTCATTCAAAAAATCTCATGATTGGAATGTCACCATACCTGGCTATAGCCCATTCAGGAGGGACAGAGATGTCAACCAAAAAGGGAGGAGCAATGCTCTATGTAAAAGACAATATTAAAGCAGCTGACATGCAGAAGTGTGGGGGAAAGAGGAAGCCATGTTGGAAAGAGGAGACCAAGGTCTGTAGACTACACCTATGTGGATGAGTGCTAACTCAAATGGAAGAACTGGACAGTGACTTTGAATGATGACATTACAAAAGTTAGAATGAAAGAGGAGATGCCGAGAGTGGGTGACTCATCTACCAAATGCAGATTGGAGTATTCCATCTACAAATCTGGAAAAAGGTAGACAAATGGTGAGAAAACTCACTAAGGAAGGGTCTTTGTCAAATTTAATACTCACAAATGGAAAAAATGTCTCTAATGTCCACATTGTGCCCACATGGGTGGCAGTAATCATTGTACAGTATAGTTTGATATAAGAGTCAAAGTGAAGTTCAGTTACACCAAACTCAAAGTCCTGGACTTCAACCACACAGACTTCAGCAAAATGGAGTAGTGGTTAAAGGAGGAGTCGGAAGGGTGGAAGGAGATAAAGGAAGGAACAGAACTGAGAGGGGCTATACAAAGAGCAACAGATGTTTAAGTAAATAAAAACAAGAGTTTAAGTTCGGCTGTATCTGTTATAAGGTATCATCTGGTCTTACACCTAATTACCTTGTAGACTTGTTCACATTTGCCAACATTAAATATTCTAGACACTCGCATATACTAGTTACTTTTCCATCTGTCAAAGAGTGCAAATTTGAAAGACATCATCAACGTCTGCTGTCTTATCAAACAGCATCTTGGGACAAGGACTTAAATCTTTTAATCGCGGCTTCATTAACTATTTAGGAGACATTTGAAAACAAAATCTGTTCACTAGACACTTAAGCAACTCAAATACTTTATCTAATAATTGTAACTATTTTACTTTTGCATAGAACTTAACGGTACTGCAGTATAGAAGTAAATTTTTATGTTTATATGATTCTCCAAAGAGATGAATGCAAAAATGAAGGGGAAGAAATGGCAGAGCTCACAAAGCGAGGAACACAAAAGAACACTGCAGAAAGCCGAGAGAGATAAAGAAAGAAATTAGGATAGCAAAAAGTACTGAAGAAAAATGGCAAAAGATATAAAGTGAGGTAATGAGACTTTTTATCAGATATACTGGTTTATTTTTGTACACATCCAGGAAAGGGTGTGGGGGGGCTATTTCTGTCCTAATTTGACTTTTGAGTATGTTCACCTGGGATGGGAGGAGGGTGGGAGAATATTTTTAATCTGAATAGGGTAAGATTATTGGGATAGTCTGTGTTTCTGTGTTTTACTGAATAATCATTGGGTGGTGGGGTGGGGGGAGGGATAAAATGGTTGGTTATGCATATTTGTAAGTTGAATGTGCTTTTATTAACTTATTATATGATATATATTTGTGTATTGCACTTTTGAAGTTGATAAAAATCAATAAAGAATTAAAAAAAGAAAAAAAAGAAAAAGATATACTGGTAAAAGTACTGGTGAAAAGAGGAAGGCCAGAGGTTGAATTACAAAAACTAAAGATACAGAGGATCAGTGTGTAGATAGAGATAGGAAAAAAAAAAGCAGAATTGCTCATTTATTACTTTTGTTTAGTATTCATAGAAGAAAAACCTGGCAAAGATCTGCAGATAACTGACTCAGAGGGATGGTGTAGATATATCACACCATTCATGGAAGACACTGTCTACAGATTTTTATAAAGAATTTGCAAAACTGGGGCTGGATGAGATACATACTTAGACAGATTTTCTGGGGCCTTCAATTGTGTTTAATAGATCCTTGAAGACTGAGAAAGTGCTGGTGGATTGGAGAAATACTGATAAGGTTTTTCTGTATCGCTCCATGGTGCGACCTCATCTGGAGTATTGCGTTCAATTCTGGTCTCCATATCTTAAGAAAAACATAGTGACGCTAGAAAAGGTTCAAACAAGAGCGACCAAGATGGTAAAAGGGAAAGAACTCCTCTCGTATGAGGAAAGATTAAAGAGACAGCTGAGGGGAGATATGATTGAAGTCTACAAAATCCTGAGTGGAGTAGAACGCGTACAAGTGGATCGATTTTTCACTCTGTCAAAAATTACTAAACCTAGGGAACACTCAATGAAGTTACAGGGAAATACTTTTAAAACCAAGCCAAATATCTGCTAGGAATAACAAACTTCTCTTTATAATCACAGGGGTTGCCATACAATTTATATTGAAGAATCGGAAGAACTGGGATAGGTTAAAATTACACTTTCTGGTGAGAATCTCTTTGTTCTACTTTTAAAATGGAACATTTGATGGCAATACAGCAGGGAAGTTACAGGAAATTTCAGGATATTTGGGAGCCATTGGCTAAATTTTGTAAGGAATGATAACTAACTTTATTTTACTGACCTTTAAACATACACATCCAGGGTGGGAGGAAGTTTGCATTGGAATTGATTCAGGGATTTTTTTAGGTACTTTCTTGTGGGTATTTATTTTCTTGATTACTAGGTGGGAGGATGGGGATAATAATTGCTTATTAATATTTGTAAATTTATTGTGCTTTTTTTGTAATATTATATGTACATGAATTATTTGCATGCATAATTGTAGTTTGAAAATTTAATAAAAGATTTTTAAAAAACAAAAAAAAAACCCCAATTGGAGGAAATTGTTTTTTACTCAGAGAATAGTTAAGCTCTGGAACGCGTTGACAGAGGATGTGGTAAGAGCAGATAGCGTAGCTGGTTTTAAGAAAGGTTTGGACAAGTTCCTGGAGGAAAAGTCCATAGTCTGTTATTGAGAAAGACACGGGGGAAGCTACTGCTTGCCCTGGATCGGTAGCATGGAATATTGCTACACCTTGGGTTTTGGCCTGGTTCTAGTGACCTGGATTGGCCACCATGAGAACGGGCTACTGGGCTTGATGGACCATTGGTCTGACCCAGTAAGGCTAGTCTTATGTTCTTAAGACCACCTCAGTGGTGGGAAAGGTAATAGAGACACTGCTGTAAGAGATGATAATCAACTTTCTACCATCCAGTGAGTTACAAGATCTGAAGCAACATGGCTTTACCAAAGGCAAATCATGTCAAATGAAATTTGATGGATTTATTTGACTGGATGACTAAAGAACTGGGTCAAAGGCAGGAGATGAACGTAATCTGCTTAGATTTCAGCAAAGTCTGACATTATTCATCAGCTTCCTAAAGCACAAACTGGGCAGCTTGAGGATGAGTTCCAAGGTGGCAAAATAGATCAGAAATTGGTTGACAGAGGGTGGAGTGCTTCAGGGATCCGTTCAGAGGCCAATTCTGTTCAACATTTTTGAGAGCAATATTGCTGAAGGCTTAGAAGGAAAAGTATGACTTTTTTTTTGCAGATAACACAAAGACTTAGACACTCTGGAGGGACTGGAATTGAGAAGTGATCTTTAAGAATTTCAATCTTGGGTTAATGCTTGGTTGTTAAGCTTTAAAGTTGAAATATGGAGAGTGATGCATTCGGTGTGCAGAAAGTGAAAGCTACTGTATGTACCTGATACCTCGAAGCAATAGTGTCTTAGGAGCTCAAGGTGGTAAAACAACGCGACAGCCAAGTCTGAAAGGATGCTCTGCTGTATTGAGAGGGTCATGCCCAGAAGAAAAGAGGTGATAGTGCCACTCTAGAAGTGGATGGCTAGACCACACTTGGAATACAGTGTTCAGTTTTGGTGGCCGGATCTTGCAAAGAACATAAAGACTCAAATCCATTCAGAAAAAGCGCAACCAAAATGATAGATCTGTGCTGGAAGACATATGAGACTACTATTACTACTACTATTACTATTATTAACATAGTAGATGACAGCAGATAAAGACCCGAATGGTCCATCTAGTCTGCACAACCTGATTCAATCTAAAAATTTTTTGGGTTTTTTTTTTTTCTTAGCTAGTTCTGGGCAAGAATACAAAGCTCTGCCCGGTACTGTTCTTAGATTCCATCTACTGAAGTCTCCGTCAAAGCTCACTATAGTCCATCTACACCCTCCCAGCCATTGAAGCCCTGCCCAGCCCATCCTCCCCCATATACAGACACTGACCGTGCAAATCTGCCTAGTACTGGCTTTAGTTCTTCAATATTTACTATTATTTTCCGATTCTAGATCCTCTGTGTTCATCCCACGCTTTTTTGAATTCCATCACCGTTTTCATCTCCACCACCTCTCTCGGGAGCGCATTCCAGGCATCCACCACTCTCTTCGTAAAGAAGAATTTCCTTACATTGCTCTTGAGTCTACCACCCCCTCAACCTCAAATTATTATTTCTAGAGCGCTACGACATGTGCAGCATTGTACGTAGTCATAAAGGAGACGGTCCCTGCACGAATGAGCTCACAATCTAATCAATAAAGAGATAAATAGGATGCCAGGGTAGGGGTTACAGTTAGAAGGGATGGTGAAACAGAGGGCAGTGGGGAGTAGGATTATAAATTGAAGGCTATCTCAGAAAGGTGGGTTTTCAGCCTATTTCTGAAGAAGGGAAGGGGCACAGGCTGAGGTTGTTTATTCTAGGCATAAGGAGAAGCAAGATAAAAGGAAAAAAGTCTGGAATTGGCAGTGGAGGAGAAGGGTACAGATAAAAGCAACATATCTGAGGAACAGTGTTCTCGGGGAGGCATGTAAGGAAAGACAAGAGAGGAGAGATACTGAAGGGCTGCAGAATTAATACATTTGTACGTTAGTACTAGGAGTTTGAACTGTATGCAAAGGTGACTAGGGAGCCAGTGAAGTGATTTGAGGAGTGAGATAATGTGAGCGTAGCTAAGTTGGCAGAAGTTAAGTCATGCAGCAGAGTTTTGTACAGACTGCATGGGGGAGAGGTGGTTCAGCAGGAGACCGGTTAGAAGTAAATTGCATGAGGTGACAAGGGTGTGGACAAGGATTTGGGTAGTACGCTCCGAGAGGAAGATGTAGAGATAGAAGCGACAGACTTTAGCAGTCTGATGGATGCGTGTAGAAAATGAGAGGTCAGAGTCGAAGACGATGCCAAAGTTACGAGCGGAGAGACTTGAAGTCTTGAATTTGTATACACTAGAGGAGAGGACGGAGAGGCGAGATATGATACAGATATTTAAATGATTCAAAAGGTATTAACCCTTTCAGGACCATAAGGATCGTAGGCCAATTTTTGTGGTTTTGACGACATTTTTATGGTAAAAAGGGCTTGCAGATGCCAAAAAATTGATTTTTTTTTGTGAAATATCATTATTTTTATTTAAAAAAATCACACTTCTGGCTTATGGACAGTGTGGCAAGTGAATCTTCTCGTCAATCTAGCAACGAGGCTAATGAATGAATGTCGGAACCAGTTTGTTTACATAAAGGCAGTATCCTATGGAATCCGTACATATCAAATTTAGAACTGTAGACTATCCCAATCAAAATTTATAGGATTTTAAAGTTATGGGACAAATATGTCCCTTGGTCCTGAAAGGGTTAAGGACTAAAACAAGAGAGGCAACAAAACTAGAGGACACAGGAGCAGAGAGTAGTACAAAACCCATGCACTTTTTTAACATTTAACATTTCAGAACCACACAGGAGCAAGTATCCACGGAAAATGCAGGTGCAAATTTCTGCGCATACATTCTTCCATAGATGGTGCTCAAGCAAAAAAGTACATGTGCACTTGGTGCAAAGTATCCGTGTTGTTCTGAAAACGACCCGTTTTAAGTGTAGTGAGGTTGGATGCTGGGAGCGAAAGAATGGCACAAAGTTCTCAGTTGACATTTTCACTTCCTACCTCTCCAAATCCTCCTTTGCCCAGGACCCTGTACTGCCTGAATGTGTCCTTTGTAACCACTTGTCTGAAAGAGAAACAGGAGAGAGCATTAGGCAAGACAGCAAGAGGCGCAGAGCTCAGATCTACCCAGCTTCCCCAGTCAGAACAGATTTTTACCACTCTGATTAATACAGCTTGGTGTAAAAACAAAAAAAAACAAAAAACTTGCATCGCTGAAGAACCAAGTTTCATCATTACAAACCAAAGTATACAGGAGAGGAAAGCTGGGGCCCTCTACGCCACTTTGTTGTGAAAAATGCTTTCTCAGGAGAGGGAAATGCTACTGGAGTCCTCTCACTCTCCTTTTGCTGCAAGATGCTGTTAGCAGCATTTTAATTTTGCCATAATGTATACCGTATTTCCCCGCATATAGGCCACCCCTCTGCATAGGCCGCACCCATTTATAGGCCGCAGAAAAGGGTGGCCTATGTTTAAAAACTGGAAGATAAGCCGCCCTACGGTATTAGCCGCGGCTTATCTTCCGGTACCTCCTCTGCCTTTTAAAATCTCCCTCCCCCCCCCCCCCGATACCTTTTTCAGAGCCCCCTGGACAGTGAATCTCCAGCGGTGCAGGGCAGCTGCAAACTCTTCGGCATCCGGCCTGTCCCTGCACCACCCACTGAATGGCCGACGTCAGCTCTCGTGGGACTCACGAAAATTGACATTAGTCACTCAGCAAGTGGTGCGGGGGCAGGTCAGGTGCCAAAGAGATCACGGCTGCCCTGCACCGCTGGACTTTTGCCCTCCGCCGTCCAGGGGGGCTCCAAAAAAGGTACCAGGAGTGGGAGGATGATTAAAATTTTTTTATATAGGCCGCGCCCCATACATGGGTTTGTAAAACCCATGTATAGGCCGTAGCCTATATATGGGGAAATATGGTAATTTATTAATGGTTTTTCTGTTATACAAGCTCATTTTGTGTAACATGCACTTTTTGTAGCTTTATCCCTTCTCCACAAACACACGTTTTGTTGCAGGCCTTTGGCCACTCTATCTAGGTGAAATCAGACAAAAGGGCCAGCCTAACCAATAGGCAAGGCTAGGCCGTTGCCTAGGGAAAGGTTTTTTTTTTAAAGAGGGGGTCAGTAAAAAGAAATTGCAGTCAAAGCAAATTAATATATCCTGACATCCAAACAAATTCAAACAGCCATCAATCAATAAATACTTTTACCTGCAGGAAAGGTGGGTATTTTTTTTTAAAATAGTCCATTTATTTATTTATTTATTCAATTTTCTATACCGTTCTCCCAAGGGAGCTCAGAACAGTTTACATTAATTTATTCAGGTACTAAAGCATTTTTCCCTGTCTGTCCCGGCGGGCTCACAATCTACATAATGTACCTGGGGCAATGGGGGGGATTAAGTAACTTGCCCAGGGTCACAAGGAGCAGCGTGGGTTTAAACCCACAACCCCAGGGTGCTGAGGCTGTAGCTTTAACCACTGCGCCACACACTCCCCTGGGTAAATGACTTTTGTAAATTGTCCTCATAATTTTTATGTGATACACACAAAATAAATTGTAATATTTCAAATCTGGGGGTCTGAAAGTTAATATTTTTATTTTTTGGCCCTGGGGGGGGTTTATAGAGACAAGGCTGAAGGTTTACCTAGGGTGTCCAATACTTTTGTACCACTCCTGATCAGCACCATTGTTCGTATGTAACTACCATGGCTGATGGCTTCTAAAAGCCATGCTGAGGCACATGTCAAGAGGCCCTATGGAAATTAAATTCATTTCTTTGCAGGACAGACCCCAAAACAGTGTCAAGTTCTGCTCCATTGAAAATGCAGAGCACCTGCCTAATGCCAGTTCAGTACAATTTAGCACATTTGGCAGAAGGCCCTGGGATCAAGGCAATAGCCAATCTCCTGCTCACCTTTCTAAAGATTTCCACTGAAGAAACCTGTCAAAGTACATCCCCTCCTGGTACTCCTTGAACGGGACTCCCCGCAGATATTCATATAGAGAACTAAAATAAAAAGGGGGGAAAAAACCTTGAGTGTAAACAGATTAGCACCACAGATGAATTTATTTATTTATTTTTAAAAAAAAAAAAACCTACACAGCCAAAGCCCTGGCTCTGAGCTGAAAAGCTAGGCCTGAGTTTCCCAGTTTTCACCTAAGGACCTGAACATCTTCCTAACCTAAATTGTTGGGGATTCCATTCCTATGAAAAGGAACCATTGCAAGTCAATAACAAGTAGAAGATATACAGGCAAAAAGGCCACAGTGAACAACTGTCTATCCGGGCTAGCCCTCAAAGGGCTCTGAACATGCATCACATGGGGGAGGGGGGGGGCTACTTACGTCAAGCAGTTATTGAAGATATCTTTGCATGGGCTGTTCTCCAGGTTCTCCACACACTCCTTCATATAGGACTCATTAATTTCTTCCATGTAGTCTCGGGACTGGGGAAAAGGGTGGGGAGGTAAAAGAAAACACTCAGTTCTGAGCAGCAACTGACATCATAACTAGAGCTGGACAAGTATAGTAACCAGGGAAATCACAGCAGATTTTCAACTGAGCAGACGCTGTTTCCCATGGCACAAAATTTCCACAGGGAAAGCAAACTCTTCACTAATTTGTCAGACATGTGAGAACATGCCAGCATCACGCTGTAAGAACATGGCACTCACACATTACCCACTTCCTCTGCTATAGTGATACAATTATGAATTATATTTCTTCCTGAGTTAATAATTAAGATAGTGGAAACCATGTGAAAAATTACATTACAAGCGATGAATACATAAATTGGCCTTCCCTGGGTTCCTGTCACATTCTGGCCTATCACATTCTCCGGAAGCGCGTTCCATGTGTCCACCACCCTCTGGGTAAAAAAGAACTTCCTAGCATTTGTTCTAAACCTGTCCCCTTTCAATTTCTCCGAGTGACCCCTAGTGCTTGTGGCTCCCCACAGTTTGAAAAATCTGTCCTTATTCACTTTCTCTATGCTCTTAAGGATTTTGAAGGGGACATGATAGAAACCTTCAAAATCCTTAAGGGCATAGAGAAAGTGAATAAGGACAGATTTTTCAAACTGTGGGGAGCCACAAGCACTAGGGGTCACTCGGAGAAATTGAAAGGGGACAGGTTTAGAACAAATGCTAGGAAGTTCTTTTTTACCCAGAGGGTGGTGGACACATGGAACGCGCTTCCGGAGAATGTGATAGGCCAGAACTCTGTACAGGGGTTCAAGGAGGGTTTGGATAGGTTCCTGGAGGATAAGGGGATAGAGGGGTACAGATATAACTTGAGGTAGGTTATAGAAGTAGGCAGAAACCACTTCACAGGTCGCAGACCTGATGGGCCGCCGCGGGAGCGGACCGCTGGGCGAGATGGACCTCGGTCTGACCCAGTGGAGGCAACTTCTTATGTTCTTATGTTCTGTCTTTGCTCCAGGCTACCTCTCCCTCTCCCCTCAAAATGCTTCCCCCACTTAGGCCCTGCTGCAAGAGGAGCTCTCTCCCAATCCTCCACCTGAATAGATTTCTCATTATGGGCTAAATCCACAAAACTCTGGAAGCCCAGTAAAACATACCGGGTTGGGAGTGATTTTGGTTTTCCAGGGCATGCTCAGTACAAATAGAATGCAAATCATATGCCTGCTATTTAGAAACATGATGGCAGATAAAGGCCAAATGGCCCATCTAGTTTGCCCATCTGCAGCATCCACTATCTCCTCCTCTCCCTAAGAGATCCCGCATGCCTGGTCCACGCTTTCTTGAATTCAGACACAGTCTGTCTCCACCACCTCTACCAGGAAACTATTCCATACATCTACCACCCTTTCTGTATCTTTTTGAAGGTGCGGTCTCCAGAATTGTACACAATATTCTAAATGAGGTCTCACCAGAGTCTTATACAAGGGCATCAATGCCTCATTTTCTCCTACTGGCCATACCTCTTCCTATGCACCCTTCTAGTTTTTGCTACCGCCTTTTTAACATGTTTGGCCACCTTTAGATCATAACATACTATTACATCCAAGTCCTGCTCTTCTTTCATAGAAACATAGAAAATGACGGCAGATAAGGGCCATAGCCCATCAAGTCTGCCCACTCCACAGACCCACCCCCTAAGTCTGCTCTAGAGCCCCCGCTCTAACTGACCCATCCGTAACTTCACCCTCTCAAGGATCCCACATGGGCATCCCATTTACCTTAAAATCTGGAACACTTTTGGCCTCGATCACCTGTATCGGAAGCTTGTTCCAGTGTTCAACCACTCTTTCAGTGAAGTAATACTTTCTGGTGTCGCCCTGAAATTTCCCTCCCCTGCACAAATGTTCTTCACCCTCTAAACTGTACCATTCCCTCAGGTTTTTGCAGCCCAAATGCATGACCTTGCATTTCTTAGTATTAAATCTTAGCTGCCAAATTTCAGACCATTTCCTCCGAGCGATCTCCATTGACCACTACCCTCTGTCGCCTTCCACTCAACCAATTCCTAACCCAGGCCATCACTTTGGGGTCCATACCAAGGGCACTCAATTTATTTATTAGATTCCTGTGTGGAATACTGTCAAAGGCTTTGCTAAAATCTAAATACACCACATCTAGTGCACTCACTCTGTCCAATTCTCTGGTTACCCAGTTAAAGAAATTGATCAGATTTGTCTGACAAGAGCTGCCTCTAGTAAATCCATGTAGCCTTGAGTCCTGTAATCTACTGTGTTCCAGAAACATCACTATTCTCTGTTTTAAAAGTGTTTCCATTAATTTACTTACCACAGAAGTCAGACTTACAGTTCCTTGCTTCTTTCTTACTTCCACTTTTGTGGAGAGGGACCACAGCTGCCCTTCTCCAGTCCTCTGGTACCACTTCCGATTCTAGAGAAGCTCTGAAAAGGTCAGCCAGCAGAGCCACCAGAACTTCCCTATATTCCTTCAGTATCCTCAGATGTACACCATCCATCCCCATCACTTTCTACAACTTTAGATTAACTAGCTCCTCACAAACACAATCCTCTGAAAAATCGATCATGGTCTACCACACCTCCATCCCTATTTGTATGTGTCTTCTGTGGTCCCACTCCCAGAACTTCAGCTGTGGACACAGAACAGAAATATCTGTTAAGCAACTCAGCCGTATCTTTATCAGCTTCTACATATTTCTCCCCTTCACCTTTGAGTCTCACAATGCCGCTTTTGCGCTAGAGAGCTGCACGGGAACAGGAAAGACGGGAATCCCGCGGGTTCCCCCTTCGGGTCACGGGGATCCCGTGGGGATGCCCCCTAGGGTCGCGGAGTTCCTGTGGGGTTGGATGCACTCGAGCCGCGAGGCTCGTCTTCTTTTCCCTACCTGCCCTGCCGCAGCACACAGCTGACCCGGAAGTCTTCCACGATGTCTGGGACGAGTGGGATTCCTCACGGGGACGGGTGGGACTTTTACGGGGACGGGTGGGATTTCTGTCCCCACGCAACTCTCTATTTTGCATTTCTTCCTTTCACTAATATATCTTTAAAAAATGTCTTGTCCCCCAGCTTCCCCATTTTACCATGTCAGCTATTTTTTTCTTCCATTTGCATTATGCTTTCCTGACTACTCGACCAGCATCTCTTAACTTTTCCAGATAGTTTTGCCTGTCTTCCTCTTTCTGCGATCTTATGTAGTTTATGAAAGCTAACCTTTTGTTTCCTTATCTTTTCAATTACCACTTTTGAGAACCAAAGAGAGCCTTCTTTTCCTCTGATTTGTATTACTTTCCTTACAAAATGGTTTGTTGCCCTTATAATAGCTCCTTTCAGTTTTGTACACGGTTTTTCTACTTCTTCCAGACGTTCCCATCCAGACAACAATTCTTTGATATAATCCCCCACCTGAACAAAGTTACTTTGGTTTTTTTTTTAAGTCTAGAACCTTTAACTTTGGAATGAGCCCTCTCTACACCTGTCTTAATATTAAACCCATCATGCAATGATCACTGGATGCCAGATGATCGCCACCTGTAACATCAGAAACTCTTTTCTCGTTTGAAAGCACTAAGTCCAGTACGGCCCCATCGCACGTGGTTACATTACCAATTGCTGGAACAGTTCTTCTTGTAAAGAATCCAGGATCTCTCAGCTTCTAGAACACCCCACAACAGGGTTACCCCCAAATCAACATCTGGCATGTTAAAATTACCTATTAGTAATGCTTCCCCTTTTACCGCTATATTCTAAATGTCTACTATTTGTGCTGAGTAGCCTCGGTAAACGGGGGAGGAACTGTGCCTGTACACAAGAGCTAAGTGGTAGGCACAGCTCTTTTGCACAGGCCCAGTACAGTTTCCAATCGCGAGAGCGCCAGAGCTTTATTTTTGTGTGTGTGGGGAGGGGGGTTGTTTCTCAAGCAGTTGTGTAAGTATCCCGTGCGTATCAGCTGCGTTCTAACCGTAGGCATGGGACATATACTCACACAACAGACGCGCAAACAGATACCGGCAACTCCAGACCTGCCAGAAAATTTTGCCCCGTAAGAAGTAGGCGTTCCCTTCTGTACATTACAAAGAGGGCTCATTTTGATACCAATCAGCTCCTTGTAATGCATTTGCATAGGGTTCTCGGTGGCTGCTACCACTATTAGTAGAAGACCCCGAGAACCGGTGACGGGACTAAATTGTGCGAGACAACAGTGCACCGACAACTGAGCGCAAGGTTGATGGCGTGCCGAAGAAAAGCACTATTTTAAAGGACTCTGATGGAGGGTGTGGGGGGGGAACCCCCCCACTTTACTTAACAGACATTGCGCTGGTGTTGTGGGGGGTTTGGGGGGTTGTAACCCCCACCTTATACTTAAAACTGAACTTTTTCCCTAAAAAACAGGCAAAAAGTTCGGTTTCAAGTATAATGAGGGGGTTACAACCCCCCAAGCCCCCCACAACGCCGGCGCGATGTCTGTTAAGTAAAATAGGGGGGGTTCCCCACCAACACCCCCCGTCGGAACCCTTTAAAATAGTGCTTTTCTTCGGCGCGCCATCAACCTTGCGCTCAGTTGTCGGCGCGCCGTTGTCTCACGCGATTTTGTCTATGAACCCGAGAACCTCTTTTGAACATTGGAGGCTGAGCTGCCGTGGATGTTAAGACTGGCTACAACCAGTCTTTCTTCCACAGCAAGCTTTTGAGAATCTCCCTTATGTGTTCAAGGCGTGCCCGAGTCGACATCTTCTTCAACCTCTTGCATCTGATATTTTTCTGCCCTTTTCCATGGCAAACTTTTAAACACCACTAGTCAGAATCTTCCTTAGATTTTCATCTTCCTCATATACATTTCTTACCTTGGAGTTAAAAAATCGCCCAATAATTTCATCCCCCGTCTCTTTCCGTTTTTCATCTGGAGAAACTTCATAATCTCTCTGGTGAAAAGCAAAACAACAATAGAGGATTAATCCTGTAAATAATTTATCATCCTAGCAGGAGGTGCTGTAGGACCGGTGCGAGATAAACCAGCAGAGCCCTATGTGTAGGTCACTATTAGAACAGCAGGATGTGCTGCAGAGCTAGAGTGAGGTGAACTGGTAGCTCTGAGTGTATTTCACTACTACACTAGTGGGGAGGGGGGGGTGTTATGCAAGGCAAGAGTGAGATGTACCAACAGAACTCTGGGAAGGGAGGGATCTCAGTACTGAAATAGCAGGCTACATGGTAGGAATGAGGTGAACTGGTGGCTCTGGAAAGAGTGGGATCTAGCTATTGAAATAGCAGGTTGTGCTGTAAGGTAGGAATGAGGTGAAATAACAGGGCTCTGAAACAGGAGGATCTCAGTACTGAAATAAGTGAGTTGTGCTATAGAATAGGATTCCGATTTAAAGAGGAAATCCCTTCCTTAAAACTGTGTGCTACAGCAGAGATGGTTATTTTTCCAAGCTTTAAGCAGTTAGAATTGCTTAACCAGGATGCAAATCATTCATTGATATTCTTTGGACAGGGTCTGTGTCTCGCAGTTGGCTTCAGAAGATACTGTTTGCACTTTGGACTGGATTTTCTCCCCTCTGCAAATACAGCAAGTCCCTTCAGACCAGTTTTTGCATTTAAACAGCCACTTCTTCCTAAATTAGAGCACAAAGCAGTCTTCATGCATGCCAGGAAACCGATTCCTCTGCCTGTTCCAATCACACATCACAAACTGCTCAAGTCAGATTTCCCCAGGCAGTATCCCCGGAGTACAGAAAGGAATGTGAAAAAACAATAACCTGACCTAGATTAGCCCCTTCTGCTGTAGCTGTGCAAACTTTTCCTCAGTTTACCAGAACCAGTAGTGCTGAGAGCACAAAACCATTATGTTCAGATATAGTCTCTAATCCCACTGCAGCCACCATCTCACTACATCACCAAGGCAGAGAGCACAGAGCTCTCACACACAGTTTTGGTCTCCAGTCTAATCAGCAACGCAGTTTATGTCCAAGTGATGAGAGATGGGTTTGGGACTTTTTTTAAAAAAAATCTCTTCTTTTTGTATTGTTATTGTTAGCACAGAAATGGTGGAACATCTAAATGCAAGACCCCTAACCCTCCAGAGCAGTGGTTCTCAACCCAATCCTTGGGATACACCTAGCCAGTCAGATTTTCAGGATATCCAAAATGAGTTATGTATGACAAATCCACATACAGTGCTTCTATTGTAAACAAATCTCTCTCATGCATATTCACTGTGGGGGATTAATCTTTTGATGAGCCCTAGGCACACAAGTACATTGGGCCTCCTGGCCTTGCCCCGCCACCATCCATCTGGCTAACCTATTCCAGTTAATAAATTCCAAAATAAAATAACTCTTCTCTACCTTTGTTGTCTGGACATTTTGGTTTTCCATCACACCCACACATCTCCCAGCCACTCTGCTCTTCTCTCTAAGAGCTTGTTGATTTGGCTCTCTCTTGAAATCGGGAGTTGCAAGATCAACAGGCTCTTCTTGTACCTCAACACATATCAGTTACTGGAAATTGTATAAAGCCCTGTCTGATGTCATAACAAACTAAAATTATATTGAAACGTTTTGATATTACCTCAGTAAGGCCAAGACACAATCCCATCACTGCAAAACACTATGCACAAACTTGTGCAAATAAAAAGTTGCAACTTAACCCTATCATAACAGTACTAACTCCCAAGACTCAAAGAGCATCAACCTGATGTGCGAAAAATTGCACTGTAAATATAACACCAGGTCCTAAAATACTAACACATCACCTAGTGAGAAAACAGAACAATGGGACTACAGCAAGATTTCTACACAGAAACCACATACTAGCAGAATACCATACCCTGGTCACACATGCATGACACACACAGACCCTCAACAAATATGAAACAAGGGACACACATCAGTAATAGAGATATGAAGGCAAAAAACCTAACTGGAAACCAAGAAGTTAGACTCGGCATAAAGCAATACTAGAGAAACAGAAATTAAAATATGATATACAGTACTCCCCTGAAATTTGCAGGGGTTCTGTTCCCGGAACCCCCGCAAATGCGTCTTTTTAACTGTCAAAAGACAGGGGAGGCAGGAGAGGGCAGCTGGAGAGGCAGGAGAGGGCAGCAGGAGGGCCGGCAGGTGAAAAAAAATCACTCGCGGTCTGCTCCGACCACCTCTTCCAGTAATAAAGGCGGGCTACACCAATCAGGAGCTGCTTTGACACGCAGCTCCTGATGGGTGTAGTCTGACTTTACTACAGGAAGAGTCAGTCAGAACAGACCGCAAATGAGTGAGTCTGATTCGCAAACCGCAAATTTGTGGGGGAAACACTGTATCAGAAATGTGCATTCCCAATGCATTAAAATTAATAAATTCAGAATGAAATACTTTTTTCTATCTCTGTTATCTCGGTCTTATTGCTCGCAGTGTCTGTCTCTCTTTGGCTTTTCTCTATTTTTCTCCTACCTTTGCAGGGTGTCCTGTCCCTTTGACATATCTTCTCTCTCCATGTCCACTTTCTTTCCCACTGCTTCTCTATCTATCCTGTCTAGCATCTACCCTCTGCTTCCTTGTCCCTTCGTACCCCCATGATCAATATTGCACTTCTGTGTCCCCCATCCCCTCTCCATCCAGAGAATAGTTAAGCTCAGGAACACTTTGCCGGAGGTTGTGGTAAGAGCGGATAGCGTAGCTGGTTTTAAGAAAGGTTTGGACAAGTTCCTGGAGGAAAAGTCCATAGTCTGTTATTGAGAAAGACATGGGGGAAGCCACTGCTTGCCCTGGACCGGTAGCATGGAATATTGCTACACCTTGGGTTTTGGCCAGGTACTAGTGACCTAGATTGGCCACTGAAAGAAAGGGCTACTGGGCTTGATGGACCATTGGGTCTGACCCAGCAAGGCTGTTCTTATGTTTCCCCTGTTTGTCTGTCCCTGTCCTCCCTCCATGCACAGCATCTCTTTTCTGTGCATCACTTCTGTATTCTTTTCTGCCCATATATTTATTCATTCATTCATTCTCCCAGGGAGCTCAGAACGGTTTACTCCGGTACTCATGCATTTTTCCCTTTCTGTCCCAGCGGGCTAACAATCTGTCCAATTTACCTGGGGCAATGGGGGGATTAAGTAACTTGCCCAGGGTCACAAGGAGCAGCATGGCTGAAGCTGTAGCTTTAACTACTGTACCATACTCTCCCCATCCTGTGGCTTCTATGTCTTTCTCTTTCTTCCTTGCTCTCCCCCCCCGAGTCCAGTGTCCCCTTTCCCCCAATTCACTCTCTCTCTCCCCTCTTCTCCACTGCCCTCCCCCAGTCTTGCAGCACCTCTCCTCCTCCTCCTCCCTCTTTGCAGGTCCAGCAGCAGCTCTGTCCCTAACCAGCAGCAGATCCCCCTTCACCATCCTCCATTTCCAGTCCAGTGAGGTACCTCTCTATCCCCCCCTCCTGATGAGCAGAAACAGCTCCCCTTCCCCCCCAACCAGATCCAGTTCCCCCTTCCCCCCTTAACCAGCAACAACTCTCCTTTCCACTTCCAAATAGCGACAGCAGCGCCTTCCCCCTGCTGGGGCTAGCAGCAGCAGCTCAGGGTTTTAACTTGCCCGCAGCAGTGCTGGCAGCATCAGTGCAGCAATTCACTTAGGCAGCCTCAGGGACTTTGCTAGGTCACACCCATCTCCGGGGAGAGAGAAAGTTGTATCATTAGGGGAGGGCCATGATCAGGCAAAGGCCCCCCCCCCCCGAGGCTGCCTAATTGAATCACTGCACTGATGCAGACAAATTAAAACACCAAGATCTACAGCGAGGGAGGGGAGGAAGCCAATGCTCGCCTGGATAAGAACGCTATTCGGAGGGGAGGCGGGGAAGATAGGAAAGCAATATGGCAACTGCTTCACGGGAGGGAGAAGGAAGGAGGGCGGGAGACATGCAAGCGAGCAGCTCATCAGGCCCCCCTGACCTCCTCGGGCACGAGGCATGTGCTTACTGGGCTTACCCTTTAATTCGGCCCAGGGTATCCTGAAAGCCTGATTGGCTGGATGCGTCCCAAAGACTGGGTTGAGGACCCCTGCTCCAGAGCAAGGCGCCTAATATATTCCAGCGTGTTACATACTTTAGCCTTTTCTGTTTTGTCTTGGAATGCATGAGCCAAGGGCAGGTTTTACAACTTGCCAAACGTGAAGGATTTAGTCCAAGCATAATCATCCAAAAGCGATGGGGAATCTAACCACAACAAAAAAAAAAATTTTTTTTTTTTGCCCAAGGATAGTTCAGTAAAATAAATGTCCAAAATTCCCTCTAAAATGTGTGTGAAACTGCCAACAGCCGTGCTGTGGTTTTCATTTTGCAGGGCTTGCAGTAGTTTAAACCGTGGAACAGCTGGAGTACATCTGGCAGGGAAAAAAAGGTGTCGGTGGTCCCCCACATGCGTCTGAGGAACATTTTTGGATGGGTACAAAGTTCTTTCTATGGATCTCATCTTGCTAATCTCCGTCCTTTCGCCCAACATCTTCCGGTTCACTGGCCTGCCCTAGAACTGAACTTTTATAGTTTTTTATTATTAGTTTATAGTTTATTAAAATTTGATTAAACGCTTGACATAAAATTTCAAAGCGTTGTACATTAAAATCTAAAATAAACAAAAACTATACAAGACAGACTAACTTAGGGAGGGGAAAGGGTATAACAAAAGGATAGAAGGGGAAAAATTGCAATTCTTAAAAAAAAAAAATAAAAAAAGGATAAAAACAAAAGGGAAGGATTGGGAAATATTTTAATTTTAAAAAGCGAAGATAAATTAAAAAGGCATGGGATAAATCAGTCGTAGGCTTCTTTAAAAAGAAAGCATTTTAAGCTACTCTTAAATTTAGCCAGCACAGTAGAAAATGCTTCAGCCTTGATCATTAGTATTATCCTTTGATTTCTGTATGAATGTCAGTTATACACTTCCAGGAAGGGTGGGTGGGAGGGTGCGGGACGGGGCTGTTATGTACTTATTATATCATTTGATTGTAATGAGTGCTGTTTATTGTACTAATTGTTGTTATCCTGTTGTACTTTATGTTGGCTTTTAAAACTGAATAAAGATTTAAAAAAAAAAAAAAAGAAAATGCTTCAGCCTTCTGGCATGAGCTCTGCTTTATCTCTATGAAATTCTGAGCTTCTAGGGCAGGTACCAGGATCTCCTTGGTCCTCGGAAAGCTCCAGACAGGCATAAGGAGATGAAGGACACACTTGGTACAATGAACGGGAAAACAACAAACCAGGGCAGGTGTCAAACTTCTCCAGCTTTAGTTTCTTAGCAGGAAGGCTTGAAATAGGAACTTCAAGGGCTAAAATAGTGAGCATAGTTTTTGGGTCACCATCATTCTCAAGGATCAAATGACATCTGTGTTTTCCTTAATAAAGGCCACTGGATGGAAGCCATGAGAAATAAACAGGGTGGAAATCTCACAGTCCTGGAGAAGTAAAAAGCCCTTGAAGCCACTGTATTCTCCTTCCCCGGGCCCAGCACTACAGCATCTGCTGAAATGCATTACCACTGGGGGGGGGTTTCTAGTCTGTGTAGTTTACTGCTGCGCATTTGGGAACGCTCAGTAACACCGTAAATGACGGAAGATATAGATCCACACCGTCTATCCAGTCTGCACAATAAGGTGGACAGAGCCGCACCCACCACTCGTAGTGTGCCCCAGTCACCCATGCTTAAATAGTGCATCTATACAATACAGGCACACTGGAAACCATGCCTGTGTTCAGTTTTTCTGCAGCAGAGCAGTCAACAGAGAGATTAAAGATTATTTTTCAAACATGTGTTTCCTTTTAAATGCTCATTTAAAGGGATCTGTGAGTCTGCCACTCAGAAGCAGCAAGACTCCACAGACGAGTAGGAAGCTGAACTCTCCTGTACACATCACTGCATTTCAGGCAGAGCCCTAGCAAAGTGGTAGTAACACACTTCTCTCACAGGAATGGCTTCGGAACAGCAAAGGAAACCTCTCTGCATGGTGCCTGTGGTACTGCTCTACACTGAACCACCAATGAAGATGACTATTGGAAATTCCAGGTCCCAGTGTCCTGCAAGCTGGTTTTTTAAAAAAGTGTTCTGCACACTTGCTGGGCATCCTATTGTATTTTTCTTCTACAAGACTGCTAGAAAAGTTTTGTTTTTCTGTTCTTTTTTTTTTTTACTTTCCTGCACTCAGGAGGTGGTACTGACAGCAAGGCAGCAGTGAAAAATACCTTACATAAAAGATTTTACTAAACCTACTGCACAATAACCTCATCTGCCCTCAGCTCCTTCTGCCCTCTCTTCCCTGCCTCGTGCAGACCTCCAAGTGGGAGACAGCCTGGATGTTCCATGGCAGTTCTGTGCCTGCTCAGGTCTTGCATTGGGGCTGTTCTAAATTAGGGGTGGGCAAATTATTGCTTGCGAGTCAGAACCTCCACAGGGGTAAAAAAAAAAAAAAAAGTCTGGTCCATTGCATAGCCTCAATGAACAACCATAAATGACCTGTGAAGCCCCTCTTGCAGCCCGCTGCTGATACAGGGCTTCTAAGACAGTGTTTCTCAACTTGGTCCTGGAGTATCCCCTTGTCAGTCTGGTTTTCAGGATATCCACAATAAATATGCATAAACTTTATTTGCATACACTGTCTCCATTATATGCAAATTTCTTTCATGCATATTCATTGTGGATATCCTGAAAACCTGACTGGCAATGAGGTTACTCCAGGACTGAGTCGAGAAACACTGTTCTAATTGCTTAGTGTAATTATTATTGTGTAAATCGCCATGAACTGATGGTTTGGTGGCATATAAAAACAAACTATTATTATTATTATATCACACTGGGCTGACTAGTCCATTTTTAATGAAGCCCGAATGTCAGCATGTCATTTAATTAGGGCCTTCTGGATCCAAGCACTGATGGTAGTTTGCAGAGAAAACTGTAGGAGCGGCACTGCTAATTAGGTGCTGAAAACAATTGTGGGTTTTTTTTGGTTTTTTTTTTTAGTAATTGGCTGTATTGGGAGTCATGTCTGGGTTGGGAGACCCAGTCGCTCCTCATAATCTAGACCAGTGTTTTTCAACCGCTGTTCCGCGGCACACTAGTGTGCCGTGAGATGTTGCCTGGTGTGCCGCAGGGCCGCCATCAGGGCAGTACTACCAGTCCTGCATTCAGGGGCCCGGAGCTGACAGGGGGCCCGAGGCAGGGGCGCCAGTAGCTCGCCAAGGCAAAGTGAGTCGATCACCCAGGACTCACTTTGTCTTGGCGATCTAATCTATCGAGCCGATAAGTCTTCTTCTCCCCGACGTCAGTTCTGCAGTCGGAGAGGAAGTTCGGGCCAGCCAATCGCTGCCTGGCTGGGCGGAACTTCCTCTCTGATTGCAGAATTGACATCAGGGAGAGCATGCGTCAGCGTCGGCTTTGGGGCCTGTTATCCATTGGTGGGTCCTGTTCCCCAATGGCAGCGGCAATGGCAGTGGCTTGGGGAACGGCAGGGAGAAAGAAAGAAAGGGGGCAGGCAGGGAAACAGAAGGAAAGAAGAGAAACAGAAAAAAAGAAAGAAAGGTCAGGGAGAGAGGAAGAAAAAGTTGGGGGAGGGAATGAGGTGTGGAGGAGAGAAAGCATACAGGCTGATAGAAGGGAAGAAAGATTGGATGCACAGTCAGAAGAAGAAAGTGCAACCAGAAATCACCAGACAAGGTAGGAAAAATGATTTTATTTTAAATTTAGCAAAGTGGAGGCAGTATTACCACAGTTTTCAAAGGAATTTGCCCAAATAACTTAATAGTTAACTGGGTAAATTCCCAGAGATGAAAACTTCCCTTCACTTACAGTTCTGAATTTATATCTGCTGTCTATATTTTACAATATGGTCACCTTTTACTAAACCGCAATAGTGGTTTTTAGCGCAGGGAGCCTATGAGCGTCAAGAGCAGCGCTGGGCATTCAGCGCAGCTCCCTGCGCTAAAAACTGCTATTGTGGTTTAATAAAAAGGATGGAGGGTATATTTGTCTATTTTTGTATGCTATAAAAACCAAATACAGAGAGAGACTGAGAGCTGTTGACGAAGAGCTACGTGTGTGTCTTTCTTCGATTCCAGCCAGAATATCAGCTTTGTGTTCAGCCAAACAGGCCCAGGTTTCACACTGAATAAAGTATTTTATAATTTTTCACTATTCTGTTTACTTAATATTTCATAATAAAGTAATTATAAAATACTTTCTTTGTGTTTATTTGATTCCTATTCAAGAGAATTACTTTATATATAGTCAATATAGGCACAGAGTTAAATTTTTTAACATTTTCTAATGGTGGTGTGCCTCGTGATTTTTTTCATGAAACAAGTGTGCCTTTGCCCAAAAAAGGTTGAAAAACACTGATCTAGACACTACTCTCTGGGGCCCTTGGGACCATAGGTGAACTGGCCATTGGAACAACAGAGGAATTCCTGAAGGGCCATAGCAGCAAGGTATTCATTCTTCCCAAGACTCCAAGTTTAACCACTTTTGATGATGTCCCTTATTGCCCAGGGGCCCAGATCACTGTCAGCCCACTCATGCCTTGTACCAAAACATTTGCCCACATCTGCTGTAGACCAAGGCAGTGTTTGGCCTTTGGTGGTAGGGGAAGAAGAGAGAATGCCAATCATCACTCAATGGCAACAACTAATGACTGGATCTAGGATCCATTAACTGCCAGGTTTCAGAAGCAATCCTGGGGAAGTTCCTGGGCCTAGGACCATCGCTGCACTGACTGGAAGCTATTTGGGAGTACTGTAGATATCAAATACAGGAAGACACCCCCCACCCCCACCCAGTTTCTTAATAAAGCTGGAAAGCTAAAGAAGCAGGAAACCATTGGGTTAAAAAAAAAAAAAAAGAAAAAGAAAAAAAGACTGAGTGAAGGCCACATGTGGCCCTGCAACCAATCTTTCTCAGGGCTAAGTCCAGCCTCTCTGATCACTGTGTCCAAACCAAGTTCCCCTCCAGAAACCTGCTTAGGAGTATGAATCCCACAACTCCCAAGACGGACACAAAAAGAAAACACTGATCGATGCTAATGAGATACATTATATGAACAGGGCTATTTTCAAAAACACCACATCATCTGCTTTGAATGTCCCAGGCAGAGAGAGGAATTTGTTGTCGTTCCAGCTTATTCCCCTATGCACATATTAAAAAAAAAAAAAAAAGCAACAATCCATACACTCTGCGCTCTCGAGAAAATGTCAAAACTCAGGCCAAAGTTTCCTGGTCAAAATATGGATGATCTCTCATTAGCTTTTAAGATTTTTATATTGAAGATCGGAGAAAGTTCTACCAAAGGCCAACACAGATTTTTTTTTTTTTTTGCACAGGGGACAAGAATGGGGGAATGTAAGATAAAACAGGAGTCATGCCATTAAGGGCTCCTTTTACAAAACTGCTACAGTTGGGGCTTCAGTGCATTTGCCGCAGGAGATTTGCTACTGCAAAAGGAGCCCTAAGAGTGAGACCCATCCTACCCTATGTACCCAGGACCACAGCACAGAATTTAGGGACACTTACTAAGAAACGGTTTAGTTGTTGCTACCACAAGAATTAGCCTGTGGTAACACACAGCTATGGTGACTAATCCACACACTAAGGCAGGGGTGTCCAACCTTTTGACTTCCCTGGGCCGCATTGGCTGAAAAAAAATTTTCTGGGGCCGCACAAACACTAACACTAGCTGATGAGCCAAAAAAAGGTTGAGCAGGTCCCAAATTTGCAATCACTAATATAGAAGATGTACGTATCTAATAATAAACCTTCATTAAAGGGACACTGTGGAGAGGAACCCAAAAAAGCAGTAATACTTACCCTGACTGAGTGATCCTCCACGTGCACCGCTGATAGTGGGAGCAGCCACAGGCTTCCGCATCCCCATTCTGATGAGCAGGGATGTGCGCTCCTGGTTCTCTCATTCACTTCTATTACAGCTACGGTAAGCCTCTTCAGAGGTGAGCCTCATCAGAGCGGGGATGCTAAATCAGCTGTCAGCAGCGCACGTGGAGGATCGTTTAATAAGGGTAAATATTACTGCTTTTTTTGGGCCTCCCACTTTGAGCTTAGGCTCCCTCAAAATGAATATCTCCCCTGCTGTAGCTAGTAGGGATCCCCAAGCCTCACCAACTGATAGCCACCTCCTCCCCCTCCAACTTCCCAAGTTCTGCAGCTGGCAGCAATATTGCAGAGCTGCTGCCTTCCCTCCTCCCTGCCCCCCTTTGGCTTTCATGCATGCATGAAAGCAGTGGCAGCTTGAGGATATTGCCATTGGCTGCAAAGCTTGGAGATTTTGAGTTGCCAGACTGGAGGAAGATGTCTTCAGTTGGCAGGGCTTGGGAATCCCCACTAGCTCAAGTATTTATAAATTGCATTCAAGCAGGGAGAAACTTTGGCGCCTATCCACTAATTTTGGGCTTTAGTCCCTCCCCCAAATCAGCTGTATATGACTACGCCACTGAATACAAAAATAATTGTGATGCACATATCCCAAAGCTAACATATTCCAGTTAATAAATTCAAAATAAAACCATTTTTTCTACCTTGTTGTCTGGATGTTTTGTTTTTCCATCATCTTGGTCCCAGTTTCGCTTTCTGTTTTTTTCTCTATCTTCAACTAATTCTCTTTCCAGTGTCTGCTGTCCATTTTTTTTCTCCTCTTCTCTCATTCCATTTCCTTCTTATGCCTGTCTCCAACGTATTGATTTTTCCCTTTCAGCTTTCTTAACTTTTTCTTTTCTGCCTCTGTCTACTCAAATCTTGCCTTCTTTCTCACCCTTCTTCTTTTTAAATGTTCAGCTATCTCTCAATTCTCCTTCTTCTCTGTCTCTAGCTCTCCCATTTCCATCTCACTACTTTCCCAGCCTCCTATTCCCTTCTATCTATTCCCCATTACCACATTTCTACCACTGTACTCACTGCTCTCTCACTCATCTTGTCATCTCCATTTTGACCTCATCCACATGGCTCACCACTTTCAGAATCCCCCTCCCTCTCTCCACTGGTCAGACTATAACGCTGTCCCTTTCTTTCCATCCCCTAGCATCATCTTATCCCAGCTCTCTTCCCTCCTGCCCTCCAATGGTTCCATCTCTCCTCCTCTATCTCCATGGTCCAACATTTTGCTCTCTCTCTTTTCTGTTTTTCTTCTTCCCTCCCCCTTGATGTTGAACAATGGAATGGATGAAAAAAAGAGAGAGATGCTGCATCTCTCTGCCTTCCATCCACAGGCCTAACATTTCTTCCTCCCTCCCATCCCCAGATCCAACTTCTCTCCCTTTCTCTTCCCAACTGTCCTCATCCCATCTCTTCCCCTGCCTGCCCGCCTCCCTTCTCCAGGTCCACCATTTCTTTCTTTCTCTTCCCAACAGTTCTCCTTTCAAGTATCTCTTTCCCTCTTCCTCCACACTATCCCAGGTTTAACTTCTCTCCCTTCAGACCATTGCCTACCATCTTTCTCTGTCCTCTGTTTCTGGTCCCATAAGCTCTCCCCCCACGCCCAATCTGGCACTTTTTTAATACCCTCCCACCACAAAAAAACCCCATCTCTTAACAAATCCCCCTTGCTTTAATCATCTTGTCCTCACTCTCTTCTTTCTAGACAGCATCTGTCCTCACTCTGTCTTCCATGCAGCATCAGCCCCTTCCATCCACTATCTGCCCTCTCTCTCTCTGCCCCTTCCATTTATCTGTCTTCTCTCTCCCCGTTCCATATGATATCTTCCCTCTTTCTATGCTCCTTCCATAAACTGTCTATCCTGTGCCCCTTCTCTCCTTTGTATACAATTCATTTCAGCTTCACCCCTCTCCATTTTTCTGTCTCCACCTCGCCCCTATGCTCTGACATCTCTTTCTTCTCCTTTCCTTCCTTCCTAACCACTCCACCCTATGGTCAAGCATCTCTATCTCCGTCCCTTCCATCCCCCATGCCCTGGTACCTCCTTAATGTCACTTCTTCTCCCTCTGGTCTGGCATTTGTCTCCTTAGGTTCCCTTCCCTCCCCCATGCCCTGGCATCTCTCCTTTCCTTCCAACTCCCCCTTCCCCTCCCCCTCCATTATCTGGAATCCCCTCTCATTCCTTTCTCCTGCCCTGGCATCTGTCTCCTTCCCTCCCTTCCCCTCCCATGCCCTTGCATCTCTCCCTCCCATGGACATGACATCTCTCATTCCTCCCCCTTTTCCTTCTCCATTCTTCCCTCTCTCTCCCCAACTGAGTGCAGCAGCAGCAGCATTTCTCTTCCCCCCTTCCCTTCCCTGTGCAGAAGCAGCATTTCTCCCCCCACCCAAACACCCATCAGCAGCGCAGCATTCACCCCCAAATTACCCCTCATGGCCAAGTGAAGCATTTGCTTAATACTGCTGATCCCTTACCCGTTCTCCAGCAGGGTCATGCAGAGCACTGGGTTGTTGGCCTTGTACATGAAGGAGTGCTGTAGGTTCCACGTGGCCACGCGCAGCAAGGGTCGGAACTTGTGCACGCCGGGGAAGGGCTCGATGGGCGCACATGCCACCTGCAGCTGCCAACGCCCGGCTCACCCCCGGCAGGGTCATCAGCTCATTCTCAGTGGCCGCCTTGATGTTCATTCACTATGGGCTCCCCAGGATCTGGCTGAAGTTACAGGCGGCACTGAACTTGCGGCTCTTGGAGCAAAAGCCCTGCCTGTAGCGTTTGCTCAAAGCAGCGGGCAGCGCCTTCCATGCGCCTCCTGCGGCTGGATCTGGAAGCATTCCCTCTGATCTCGCAACGTCAGAGGGAACACTTCAGGGTCAGCCGCAAGAGGCACATAGGATTCGCTGCTCGCGGCTTTAAGCAAACGCTGCAGCATGACAGAGGAGGGAGCCGGCAGAGGAAAACACCGCATCGTGAGCGGGACTGCACAGAATTCATGGGGCCGCATGCGGCCCATGGGCCACGGGTTGGACACCCCTGCACTAAGGGATCAATTTTATAAAGTGCCCCAAAATTTAAGATTCTGCTATAGAACTCTAGCTTAAATTGGCATTTCCATGTTAGGGTGCCCACTTATGCCACATTAATAGGCGTCAATTGCCCACCTCCCCTCTACCCCAGTACCATAAGCTCATGCCCGCCTCTGCTTACCACAGCGTCCAAGAATCGAATACAGCGCAGCAGCTCGGGCTTCGTCTCACAATACTGGCGGAAGAGGAGGCGACCGATGGGCTGCTTGTCACAAAGGCTGGTGTAGTCTCTTTCTGGAAGAGAGATAAAAAGGGAACAATGAACCTGGCAAAGACACTGAAGAAACTGCACTGGTTACCCACGTGGTCATGTATTATTTTCAAGACATTAACCTAATGAACATGTATGAGACAGATTTACATGCCTGTCACCTCCATTATGGAAATCTCTCATGCAGGGTGGATAAAAATCAATGTTTTGGGTTTTGTTTTGTTTTAATAAAATGTTTTTTTTTAGGAAAAATATCTAAAAGATAGTTTTCTATTTAAGATAAATTCTAGTCCAAAAGTTATTCATCATGAAATAAGGATTAGTTTTTGATTATGTAGAATGAGGCTGTATATTCATGCAATGTTTGAACTTTTTGATAAATGAATTTCATTAATCCATTAATAATGTCACAGGCAATTTTTCTATCCAGAAGAAATGGTCACAAATGCTCGGTTTTGCATTTCTCAAAACTATGAATTTGTGCTTGCAGAGATAACATGCTGCTTCTTTACAGCAAAAATGTTATAAAATATATATACAACCACAGCTCTTATTATAGCTAATGACTCCTGGCAGCTGGTGACCTCCTCCACGGGCAAACATAGGAGACACCCCCCCCCCCCTTTTTCAATCTCTTCATCTTCTTCTTACAAACAGGGCAGCTATACATCAACCCCTCAACTCACCCTGAGGAACAGATTCCAGATTCTTCAGGAAGGAACTGCCGATGAGGAACAGGAGCAGAACAGGAGCAGGCCCAACACACAGCTCCATCTCCAGGGACAACTGACCGGCTCCCCCAAAGAAGTGCAGAGTAATAGTTATCGTGGATTCCATGCTGAGGGGCACCGAGGGACCAATTTGCAGACCGGATATGCAATCTAGGGAGGTCTGCTGTCTGCCTGGAGCCAGGATACGAGATGTCACCGCCAGTCTGGATAGACTACTCATGCCCCAAGACCACTTTCCTATGCTTCTTGTCCACATAGGAACCAACGACACTGCCAGGAACACACCGGAGACCTCACCAGAGACTTTGGAGCACTGGGTGAGAGGCTGAAGCGGACAGGAGCGTAGGTGGTTTTCTCATCGATCCTCCCAGTTAGAGGCAAGGGAAGAGCCAGAGATGAACGTAGCCAGAGATGAACGTATCCGAACGAGTGGCTACAGGGATGGTGCCGGGATATGAACTTCGGATTCCTAAACCATGGGGAAGCGCTACAAGGACTTCAGGGACCAGACGGACTCCATCTGACCAGTAGGGGTAAGAACATCTTCGGACACCGACTAGCCCGCCTGCTTCACAGGGCTTTAAACTAGGTAAGTCGGGGGAGGGTACCCATTCACATATTAATGCAGAAAGGAATTATCCTGATGAGGTGAGTCGAAACTCCGCTTCCATGTCCAAGGTAAGTACCCACATTGCAAACAGTTCTGTAGGAGTCACACCGACTCGGGTAGGATACGCCTCACAGGGACTTAGCAAACACAAGATATGGAGGGCCATGTATGTCAATACACACAGTTTAGGTAACAAAATTCTAGAATTGGAGGCTGAAATAAGGAATGCCGACCTAGATGTGGTGGCAATATCTGAAACTTGGTTCACGGACTCACATGGGTGGGATATGGCTATTCCGGGCTACAATCTACTTCGTCAGGACAGAGAGGGCAGGTTAGGAGGAGGGGTAGCTCTATACATTAAAGAGGACATCAAAACCACCAGGATCACAGATGTCAAGTACACCGGGGAGTCCCTCTGGGTAAACCTGGCAAGAGGCAGAGAAAATGCCTGTATCTAGGTGTGGTATACAGACCCCCAAGACAACTGGAAGACATGGACGCAGAATTAATTGAAGACATAGAGAATATCACTCTACGAGGAGAAGCTGTACTGCTAGGGGACTTCAATATGCCTGATGCAGACTGGAACTCATTTTCAGCGACAGCCAGCGGTAGCAGGAGGCTCTTAACCTCCATAAAGGGAGCACATCTCAAACAAATGGTAACGGAGCCCACTAGGGCCCAGGCGATCCTCGACCTGGTACTCACCAACGGGGAAAGCGTCTCAGAGGTCTCAGTAGGAGATCTTAGGAAAGGCTTCCCTAGATCAAACACGAAAACAAAGGTACTCAATTTCCAGGGCACAGACTTCGCACGCATGGGAGATTTCGTCCATCGGACGCTGCAGGACCAAGCGGAGACCGATGATGTAGAAGCTAAGTGGTTAACACTGAAATCAACCATACATGAAGCAACTAGCCACTTCATAAAATCAGTAAATAAACGACAAAGAAACAATAAACCCCAATGGTTCACCGCGGAGATCTCGCACCTCATTAAGGAGAAGAAAAAAGCGTTTCTCTCCTACAAGCGCACGGAGAAAAGAGAGGCAAAGGTAGAATATAGGACCAGGTCTACAGCGGTCAAAATGGCAGTTAGGGAGGCAAAACTTCGAGTGGAAGAAATTCTGGCAAAAAACATTAAAAAGGGGGACAAATCCTTCTTCAGGTATATTAGTGACAGAAAAAGGAACACAGGCGGGATAGTACGCCTTAGAAGACCGGACGGAAGTTACGTGGAAGCAGATTCCGATAAAGCCAAACTACTGAATGAATACTTCTGCTCAGTCTTCACCTGTGAGGCACCGGGACACGGACCGCAGTTGAAGGCAACACAAAACACAGAAGACCTGTTTCAGAATTTTGAGTTCACACCAGGTGAAGTTTACAGTGAACTGGCAAGACTCAAGGTGAACAAAGCCATGGGACCAGACAATTTACACCCAAGAGTGCTCAGAGAATTGAGCAATGTCCTGGCGAAACCGTTGGCTGAGCTATTCAATCTCTCCCTAAGTAAGGGGAAAGTTCCCCTGGACTGGAAATTAGCTAATGTCGTTCCTCTGCATAAAAAGGGTTGCAGGGCAGAGGCTGCGAATTATAGACCGGTGAGTCTCACATCAATAGTGTGCAAACTCATGGAAACACTAATTAAAAGCAAATTGGACACGATCTTGAATTAAGGGAATCTTCGGGATCCCAGTCAGCATGGATTCACCAAGGGTAGGTCCTGCCAATCCAATCTCATCAGCTTCTTTGACTGGGTAACAAGAAAGTTGGACTTGGGAGAGTCTTTGGACGTCGTGTACCTGGACTTCAGTAAAGCTTTTGACAGTGTCCCGCACCGCAAGCTGCTAAGCAAGATGGAATCGATGGGGTTAGGAGAGACACTAACTGCATGGGTCAATGATTGGCTGAGTGGCAGACTTCAGAGGGTGGTGGTTAATGGTACCCTCTCTAAAACATCGGAGGTGACCAGTGGAGTGCCGCAGGGCTCGGTCCTGGGTCCACTCCTTTTCAACATATTCATAGGGGATCTGACTCAAGGGCTTCAAGGTAAAATAACACTATTCGCCGATGACGCCAAACTATGTAATATAGTAAGTGAATGCAGTTTACAGAATTATATGGCGCAGGACCTGCTTACATTGGAAAGTTGGTCCTCAACCTGGCAGCTAGGCTTCAATGCTAAGAAATGTAAGGTCATGCACCTCGGAAGCGGAAATCCATGCAGGACGTACTTCTTGAACGGAGAAACTTTAACTAGGACTTCAGCAGAAAGAGATTTAGGAGTAATCATCAGTGCAGACATGAAAACTGCCAATCAAGTGGAGAAGGCTTCATCTAAGGCAAGGCAGATATTGGGTTGTATCAATAGAAGTTTCGTCAGCCGAAAGCCTGAAGTCATAATGCCGTTGTACAGGGCCATGGTGAGACCTCATCTGGAGTACTGTGTGCAATTCTGGAGGCCACATTACAGTAAAGATGTGCGCAGAATTGAATCGGTTCAGCGGACAGCCACCAGGATGATCTCGGGGCTCAAGGGTTTCTCGTACGAAGAGAGACTGAACAAATTGCAGCTCTACACTCTCGAGGAACGTAGGGAGAGGGGGAGACATGATTGAAACATTTAAGTACCTCACGGGACGTGTCGAAGTGGAAGATGATATTTTCTTTCTCAAGGGACCCTCAGCCACAAGAGGGCACCCGCTCAAACTCAGGGGCGGAAAATTTCATGGCGACACCAGAAAGTATTTCTTCACAGAGAGAGTGGTTGATCATTGGAACAAGCTTCCAGTGCAGGTGATCGAGGCAGACAGCGTGCCAGACTTTAAGAATAAATGGGATACCCATGTGGGATCCCTACGAGGGTCAAGATAAGAAAATTGGGTCATTAGGGCATAGACAGGGGGTGGGTAAGCAGAGTGGGCAGACTTGATGGACTGTAGCCCTTTTCTGCCGTCATCTTCTATGTTCTATGTTTCTATGTTAATCCTATATCTTTATACTAAAGTGCTCAGACCATATAACCTTTAATTAGGTGATAACACCTAACTGTGGTTATTATAGGGACCATCATTGCCTTTACTGTCCCTACTCCCTAACCCAACCCTTAAATTACTGGATGATGATAAAACCACTTAATCTCTGAAATCTCTGACGAGTTGGGTGTTCGATAACCACAGCTGCAAAACGTGCCAGTGCTCAAAAGTGCTCAACAGTGCTATTGTTTAAACTTAAATCCCCATATTGAAATCCATGGTTATATGGTCTGAGCACTTTACTATAAAGATATATGATTATATAAGCAAAGTCATTAGCTATAATAAGAGCTGTGATTGATTGGAAATACTGCTGATATTTTTATCACAGAGTTTAATTTTGATATCTCCCTATTTTTATGAAATAAAATATATATATATATATACAGATTTGAGAGATCTTAGCCCCATTGTTCCTTTGCAAATCGATGTACACAGAATCAACCCTTTACCTCTTAAGTGTTAAGATATTTTGTTTAACCACATCAGGTAACATGAATGTTTAAGCAAATGCAAGAATACATATGCTATAATGTTATTATTTTGGCTAAATAAATAAAACTATTTAAATTGTTAAGGTAATGATTAATTTTCTCCTTTTATAAAGTACAGCAGAAAAGTTGTCCAAATATGAATTATTAACCTATTAAACTGGAGATAGATTATTATGAAATTATTGCGAGGTGAACTATGTATTTCTAATGGTATGTTCAAATAATATTTACTGAAGTCAAGATAAAGGTAATACAAACTCTTACCATTTTCAAAATAGAATACAACCATGCCCCCACCAAAGAAAAACCTCCCCCCATCCCCCAATCTCCACCCCTACCCACCCAACCCCAGAGTCATTCTCTAGAAAACAAAACAAGGAATCAACAATGTGGAGGTTAACAAAATACACCTACGAGTATCAAGAAATATCAGGAATTCAATAGGCAACTCCGCGCTAAAGAAGTCATACCCCCCTCTTCTATTAAACTGCGCTAACAGTTTGTAGCGCAGAGAGCCACGCTGAATGGCCCGCGTGGCTCCCGACGCTCATGAGCGTCTTGAGCAGCGCAGGCCACTCAGCGTGGCTCCCTTTGCTAGAAACTACTAGCGCAGTTTAATAGAAGAGGCCCATAGTATAACAAAATGGTTCCCACACCAGTTGAAATAGGTTCCCTGAGGGGAGGAGATCTCCACAATATCTCTGCGTTCCCACATCATGAAAGTGATCACTCGAGTCCTCCATAGAGAAAGATCAAGTGCCTCTGCATCCAACCACTTCAGAAGAATACATTTCAGAGCTATCGCTATTGTCCATTTAAGAAAGGTGGAAGTACCCCACTGTCAGGGATGGTAACTGGGAAGAACACCAAAAAGTAACAAAGGAGAACGACGTAACTTTATTTTCCAAATATGTTCAATAAAAGTGAAGATGTGGTACCAAAAGGCCACAACCAAAGGGCAAGACCACACCATGTGGCCCAAACTCGCCTCTGGACAATGACATCGAGGGGTGCCAAGGCATGAAAACAAGCCAAGTATGCTCTCTTAGGAGAAATATAGAGATGCAACACCAATTTATAATGTTGCTCCCAAAAAATCATATATTTTCGATAAACACTCAACAGCTTAACAGCCACTGAGACCGCGTCTTCAAGTAATACCATTTGTAAATCCCGGGCCCAAGCATCCCGTAACTTGTGATGGTCAAGTAAAGGGGATTCATCCTTTAGGTAACGGTGATGAAATTTAAGTGGAACTAGCTGTTGAGATCCAATGGTATAAGCCGTGGACAACAATTCGTGACGACAAGCAGCTAGATCTCCCGAAGGGAGAGATTGTACATAGTGTCGAATCTGAAAATACACAAAACCATCAGAAGAGGGTATATCAAATTAATTTTGTAATTGGTCAAAGGATTTGATAGTCCCATTGTCCGCCACTAGTTGGAATAAGTAATGAATCCCCCTTGTTTCCCATCCAATAAAAGCAGCAGTATCAGTACCAGGAGGAAATGAAGTATTGAGACGTAAAGGCAAGAAAGGGGAGACACAAGTCGAAATACCATGAAAACGACAAATCCAATTCCAAACTCTCTTCAAAAAACTGTGTAAAACAGTGCAAGAAAGGTTCCCCGGACATCCAGAAGGAATAGCATGTAAAATACACTAAAATGAAAAGTCCGAAAACAAGAAAGTTCCAAGGGAGTATTAGTAAAGTAAGTGGTGCTATGAAATAAATCATTAATATGGAGCAAACCGCAACCAACAGTCAAAAAGCGAAGATTCAATAAGCCTAATCCTCCCTTATACCATGGTAAGGCTTCTCTCCAATAAGAAAGGCGCGCCCGTTTACCCACCCAGAGAAAGCATTCCACCAAACAGATGAGCCAAATAAAGAGGTAACACCTGGAAAACATAAAGTCAACAAGGCACAACAACCATGTTATATAAAATAACTCTACCCATAAGAGAAAGGGGATACCTCTACCAAAGGTGCAGCTGATTAGACAAATCTCACAATAAGGGCTCAACGTTAATGGCATAAAGGCACGACAGAGCCATAGGTAGAAGGACACTGAGGTGTTTAAGGTGAGTATCAGCCCACTGTATTGGAAAGACCCCTGGCCAAACAGTACGAACCGCTGAAAAAGAGGGGAGGGCCATCGACTTATCCAAATTAAGAGAAAGACCATAATAGAAGTCAAACTCAGAAATCAAATCCAACACCGTAGATAAAGACACCACAGGATTGGTAAAAACAAAAAACAGATCATCCGCAAAGGCCAAAGTTTTTATTTCCCCACCACCAATACGTAAACTGCTTACCTGATCAAATAATCGTAAAGTGCAGAGGAGAAGCTCCAACATAAGAAGAAATAAAAGCGGGGAAAAGGGACACCCTTGTCTAGTGCCCCGCAATATGGGAAAAGAATCCAAACGAGTTCCATTAACTAACAAAGAAGCCCGTGGGCTAGCATAAAGAGCCTGAATTGCTTCTAAATAAAAACCCCGGAGACCTACATGAACCAGAGTTGGAAACAGAAAAGACTAGTGAACACTGTCAAAAGCCTTAGAGGCATCTAAGCTAACAAAAAGGGCAGGGATACAATGATGGCGACAGTGAGCCATAGCTAACAGAACCTTGCGCACATTACATACTGATTGGCGTCCACGGACAAAACCAACTTGGTCATCATGTATCAAAGAGGGGAGATAAGCAAGACGATCAGCCAACATACGCGAAAAAGCTTAAGATCCACCTTTATCAATGAGATGGGACAATAAGAGCCAGGATCGTCCTCCCGCTTTCCAGGTTTCATAAGTATGGTAATAAGAGCCTAATTAGCAAAACAGGGGAATGAGCCCCGCTGAACAGCCTCATTAAAATAACACAATAATAGGTCACAAAGCTGAGGCATCAGCAACTGATAAAGTTCTCCCGAAAACCTGTCTGGACCCGGGACCTTTCCCGATTTCTGAGCTTTAATGGCTTTCTGAAGTTCCAAAGCCCGGAAGGGTTGATTAAAAAATACTCCACCACTCACTCAGGCAGATACGGCATCCCAGACGACTGCAAATAGTCTACAATAAGATCCGAAGACGCATCCAACTGTGAGTCATACAACTTGGCAAAATAATCATGAAGAACCCGTGTTACCTCAGTCGTCTGGGAGACCAACCCACCACCAGGAGTGTGGTGTGCCAAAATAAGTTTACAGCTATGGTGTGTCTCAATCAAATGATCTAACAAGCAGCCAAGTTTATTGCCAAAGCACTGAAAAACGATATGTATGGAAAGAGGCCCATTTCTGAATACGAGAATGGAGTAAAGAATTAAGAGAGGCCTGAGTTGTCAAATACTGCTCCCTAGTCTCTGCCGAGGGATGGGACAAATGTACCAGCTTGGCTGCTTTCAAAGCCCGTTCTAGTGTAACTATTCCCTATTCAAACAACAGGCCCGTGAACATGTATACGAAAGAATGTGTCCTCGCAGAACCAATTTAGCGGTCTCCAAAAACAAAATGGGATCATCCTGATGTTGAGAATTATGTCACAAAAAATCATCCCACTGGTTTAATAAAAATTTTTTAAATTCTGAATCCTGCGTTAAGTATTGGGGAAAGCGCCAAAACAAGTCTCTTGAATAAGAGGTATCTAAATGAATGTCAATTCAAATTGGAGTATAATCGGAGATACACAGAGAATCAATCTTAAGTTTGCACCACATGGGGAAAGAGTTCTGGAGATAAAAACAAGTAGTCAATCCTGGACCAAGTATTATGAGCTCTCGATAAGTGGGTGAAATCACGAACCTCAGGGTTGAGAAGATGGCAGGGATCTACCACCGGAAGCGAAGAACAAAAGTCTGCAAGAAGTTGTTCCCGTACCCCCAAAGGCGTGGCCGGCCTAGAAGATTTGTCAATGTCAGGATCAGAGACTATATTAAAGTCTGCCTTTATTAACATGGGGTCTGTCGGGTAACGAGAACGAAGCTGAAGTAATCTTTCAAGGAAGGAACATTCAGCAACATTAGACTCATAAACAACCAAAAGCAAATAAGATTTAGCCCTCAAAGTAATATGGAGTAATAAATGACGGCCATCAGTAGCCTTATTCAAAACTTGAACCCCTAGTAGGGATGCTTTTCAGAGCTTGGATCCCTGTGACATCTGCATGGTTTCTTGGGGTAGACCCTGTGCCTTTTACTAAAAACCCTGGTGCTACCTCCGCCAAGGCTTCCACAGGGTTAGACTGACTTTTGAAACTTAAAAAGGCTTCATACATCATGTGTATGAATTTGGGGGCGAACCACTGCCCATGTTGCCCAGGTGGTCCTGGCAGGGTCTTCTGTGCTGACTTTTGGTGTTTGTCCACTGGCAAGCATCTGCTCTTTGCTGGGGACGCTCTTGCTGGAATTTATGGCCCAGAAAATGTTCCAGCTGAGCACCTAAGCTACCAGAAGCATAAGAGGAAATGAAGCCCAAAGCTCCTGCCCCACCTCCCACCCACTCCACAAAGCACATGGAACAATGACTTCCTTCAAATAAGCATCCACTGCAAAATTGCCACAAATCTGAAGTATTTCTACCTGAGTTCATCCAAACTGTTTTCTGTCAAAAATAAGGGGTATTGAGGCAGATGGAGGTTTTTAAAACAAAACTGGAAAATTGAAGATGGCCACCGCAATAACTATTCTGGTGCCTAAAACAGCCTATGGAGAAAAAACACAAACACAAAAAAATGCAGGGACGTGATTTTGGGAAGTGGGTGACCCTCATAAAGCTTTAAAAATGCTTTTTAAAGGAACCTTCTCCTCTCCCCCCCTCCCCGATTTTACAGATAGGCTGTTATAGCCTTACTCACTGTGGCATGCTTTTGTGCTGGAGCTGCACAGAGAAATCTCTGATCAGATTTCTGCCTCAGACAAGCCTCGAGTCCAACAGATGGCTTGTTTCCTCTGACTGCCGTTCAGTCCCTGCCATGAAACTGGACCCTCAGACCCTTGCCAGAGCCACGCAACATCACAAGGGGAGGAACGCAGTCGGCCTTGATCGTGGATAAAGCCGCTATGGGAACCGCTCAGTCTGTGCTCAAGCCCACTGTGGACAGAACCTGAGGCAAGCTACTCAAGCCAACTGCAGATGAACATGATACAAGATTGCTTCCAAGGGTGCATACCCTGAGCTCTGAGAACTCCTGATGCAGATGGCCACACAGGAATCATGTGAGGTATGTGCCTGTGGGCTACAGACCTCAGCTCTGAGAGTCTGTATCTTCTTGCAGCCAGAGATGCCCCGGGGTTACTGGGATCCCCTGCAGCACCGAAAGCCTCCGACCATATAATGAAAAACCTGAAAATAATAAAGATTACACTCAAGCAGAACAGACAGGCTCCCTACTCTTCCCTTGTAGAGAGTAAGACTGAGCGGTGGAGCTCATCCCAGAGTGATGGGAGTTGGTGCTAGAAAAAGAAACAAACAGTGGACTTTCTACAACCCTCATAGCTAATGAAGGTTTAACCTGCTGGTCAAGACTATAGTTTATAGTTTATTAAAAATTTGATAAAACACTTAACATAACATTTCAAAGCGTTGTACAGTTAGAATCAAAAATAAACAAAGAACAAGAATACGAAAACAGATGTACTAAGGGGGGGAAAGGAATAAAACAGAAGGGAAGAGTGGGGAAAATTACAATTCTTAAAAAATTTAAAAACAGAAAAAAAAAACCAGAGGGAAAGGATTGGGAAATATTTTAATATTGATAAAAATAAAAATGAATTAAGATTGCATGGGATATATTAAGAAGCACAAAGCCTGAAGGTTTTGTTTATGAATAACCAAATTTAAGAATCACAGCTTTATTCATTACAGAAATTTGCTATACTACCATTACTATCAAAAGTGAATTAAAGTGGTGTATGATAATTTTTTTTAAAAGAGAGAGAGAGACGAGGGGAAAGAGGAAAAATGAAGGGGCTTTATGAAGAGATGGAAAAGAGAAAAAAAAGCAAGGAGGTGGGGGAGTAGCAAGAATTTGGAGGGAGGAAGGATGGTCCGAGATCTTTATCAATAGTACTAATCAAAGGTGAACTGGAAGTGCTAGGTTTCGACATCTTTTACAAACTCAGAATAAGACAATTCCAGAAGAATGGGAAGGGAATTCCAGCAACAGAGACCAAGATATGAGAAGGCCATGTCGCCAGAGATGTCAACTAGCAGGAAAAACAGTGGATATGACACCAGCCAATAAAAGATAACGCACATTCTTTATTGGGATCTTCTCTGGTTCAACACTAGAGATGTCAAGCCAAAGGCATAGAGGTGGTGATGAGAAGGAGAAAAAGCAGGGCTGCCCATGACAGGTGGACAGAGTGCAGGCTCAGAAAAGAAGCAAGATAAGGTGAGACTTCAGCAAAGAATGGTACGCATTTAGGGGCCCTTTAACACAAACTTACCACAGCAAAAAATGGCGTACCATGGGGCACACTGAGGTGACCTGTGGTAATTTTGCCATGTGCAACTATAGCAACAATTTATTATTTCTATACCGCAACCAGGCGCATGCAGCGCTGTACATTGTGCATGCAAGAGACGGTCCCTGCTCAGAAGAGCTTACAATCTAATTATGACAGACACACAGGATAAAAAGGGAAGTCTGAACTTAGTGCTGAAGAAGGGAATAAGAGGGGGCTGAAGAGGTGGTAGGGGACCACTGATGGGATGAAAGACAGATATGTTAGTAGGATTAAGATTTAAATGCAGCTTCAAATAAGGATACCCTGACGAAAGCACGCAGGACATTGGCATGCCGACAATCCCATGCTGACATCTGCAAACAGAACCAATGCGTGCCGCTTTCACACCTTAGCGGTAGCGTTCAGAGGGGGAACCCCCCAGTATTCTTAGAACTGGTTGCGGTCCCATGGGGGGGTTTGGGAGGGGGAATCTCCCCAAGTACACTGAAAACTTCCATTCTCTCGCTGTTCGGGAGTTTTCAGTGTAGTGGGGGGGGGGGTTATCCCCCACACCCACATCCCCAGCAGAAGCACGAGTAGTTCTAAGTGTAGTGAGGGGTTCCCCCCCCCTCAGAACGCTAACGGTAAGATGAGAAAGCAGCGTGCGTCAGTCCTGCACGCAGATGTCGACGCAGGATTGTCGGCGAGCCAATGTCCAACACACTATTGACGTGCCACCTCAAATAAGTGGGCTTTCAGTGCACACACTACCCACACATTAAAAAATTTAAAAAAAATTGGCAAAAAGAGGGTATCGAGGGGGATGGCACTGCGGTATAAATGGTCTTAACGCATTATGAAAGACTTACGTAAGGGCATGCTAAGGCCACTTTCTGTCACAGCTTTGTAAAAAGAGCCTCTTAGAGATCACCAGGACCCCTGATGCAAACATAACGTTGGGGGTGCCAAACCCCCCCCCCCAAAAAAAAAAAAAAAACTTTTAACTTCTTCTGGCTGAATATTTACCCTTATGTTTGTTTGTTTCTGGATAAAATCCTGCATTCCTGGGGCTATTTAAATCCAGAGATCAAATTATATGTGTGTGAGGGTTTCCAATATGCTCCTATTCAGTCTACAGAATTAGTGAAGACAGGGTCTGTTGGTTCTTTTCTATCTAAGCAGATTTTTGCAAAATTTTCTGCCCAAGTGAATGGTCGCTAATATTCCATCGCCCTCAAAACGTACCTAGGTGTCTTGCCACCAAGTAACTTACTTGAAATTGACCCCTAGTTTACTGTCATCATCACTGTAATGGCTCATAACTCTTTGGCCTTCTCCTGATTTGTCCTGCTACCATGAACTCAAGTGTCAAAAACAGGAGCAGCGGAAGAGCATTAGCAAGTCAGGTGGCCACTGATGCACCCCAGCTTGCAGAACATACTTTTAGCAATAGCTGTGCCAAAAACATTACCACATGAGACTGCTCTCCCCACTTTCTTCGCTTCTCCAGTAGTCCCCATTATCAGCAGTGACAATGGGTTATATAGCCTGTGGACATAGTAAGCTATACACTTCTCCCTCCTCTGTATTCACGGTTTCAGCAATCCCGGTTTCGATTATTTGTGGTTTTTAGCTTGCTGGTTCCTCCCCCCCCCCCCCCCCCAATTATATCAGCTTGCATAGAGAAATTGTTGATTCCAAGCGTTTACAGAGAAAATCACCGATTCCCGGCACTTTCTTCACCGTGTTTTGCCTCTCCTTCAGGAACAGGCCAGGTCTCTCACCATGTTATTTGCAGTTTCACCATATTCATGATGGTTTTTAATAGAAAACAGTGAATAACATATGAAAAAGTTATTCGCAGGTCTGTTAATCCCCTATCACAACAAATACGGAGGGAGAAGTGCTCTTCATTTCTAAGGCTGCTTCCTGGGTAGAAGAACCATGGGGGAGCAATAGGAAGACAGGGAAGCATGTAGAGGGAAACCTGGATTGTGTAACATACCATACTAAATGACAGCAGATAATGGTCCATCCAGTCTGCCCAGTAGGTACACGCATTACAAATTCATGAAGGTTTGGATAGGTTCCTAGAGGATAAAGGAATTGAGGGGTACAGATAGGAGTAGAGGTAGGTCATAGGGATAGTCAGGGACCACTGCTCAGGAAATGGGCCTGATGAGCCGCCGCGGGAGCAGACTGCTGGGTGAGATGGACCTCTGGTCTGCCTCAGCGGAGGCAACTTCTTATATTCTTATGTTTCTGGTCCTAGACCATAGAAGTCTTCCCAGTACTGTGCTTAGGTTCCAACTCCTGGAGTTGCCATCGAAGCTCACTCCAGCCTACCTAAACCATCACAAATTACTTGAGTTCCCATCAAAGCCCTTCCCAGCCCATCCTTAACCAAATAGTCATATATGGGACACAAACTGTGAAAGTCTGACTATTACTGGTCTTAGTTCTTCAATTTATACTCTTCATTTTCTAATTAGAGATCCTCTGTGTTCGTCCCACGTTTTTTTAAATTCCGTCACCGTTTTCTTCACTACCACTTCCCTTGGGAGGGCATTCCAGGCATCAACCACCATCTCCGTGAAAAAAAAGAATTTCCTATTATTCCTAAGTCTACCAACCGGCAACCTCAAATTATATTCTCTAGTTTTACCATTTTCTCTTCTCCGGAAAATAATTTGGGTCTGTATTAATACCTTTTAAGTATTTAAACGTCTGCATCATAGCACCCCTGCTCCTCCTGTCCTCTAGAGCAGTGGTTCCCAACCCTGTCCTGGAGGACCACCAGGCCAGTCGGGTTTTTGGGATAGCCCTAATGAATATGCATGAGAGAGATTTGCATATAATAGAGGTGTCAGGCATGTAAATCTTCTCCATGCATATTCATTAGGGCTATCCCAAAAACCCGAATGGTCTGGTGGTCCTCTAGGACAGGGTTGGGAACCACTGCTCTAGAGTATACACATTCAGGTCTTCCAGTCTCTCCTTGTATGTCTTTTATCGCAAACACCCTACCATTTTTGTCACCTTTCCCTGGACCACTTCAAGTCTTCTTACATCCTTCACCACATACTGTCTCCAAAACTCCAAGTGGGGCTTCACCAATGACCTGTACAGGGGCATCAACACCTCCTTTCTTCTAATGGCTACGCCTCTCTCTATACAGCCTAGAATCCTTCTGACTACAGCCACCGCCTTGTCACATTGTTTCTTCACCTTCAGATCCTCAGAGATAGAAATAAAACAGGGAAAGGAGAAAGAGCAAATGAGATGGAATAAACAGATGATGATCTAAGGAGTCATTTGCACCCCCCTTTAACAACCCTAGACCTACCCATGTGTGTCACAAGTGAAAATTCAGCTAATCACCAGACTGATAGAGAAGAGAGCTGTTCATCCAATTCTTGTACAAGTAGCACCCAACTCCCTTGAAAATCTGCATAAAAGCAGGACACCTGGTCACCCTTGACGCGGGAAGCAACATAAAAACAGTCAAACATACAAAGGCTTTATATCTGCTAGACCAGTGTTTCTCGACACGCAGTATGTGGGCCGCTTGTTGGGGGTATGTGGCCTGGCAGCTGCAGAGAATATTTCCTACCCATCAGTAGAAGCCACTGCCGCCGGGGATCCCTACCTGCCCCCTTCCTGCTGAAGCTGCTGCCAGGGATCCCTCCTCCCCCCTCCCCGAAGCCGACCCAGTCACTTGATGGAGTTGCATTCGCTCCCTCTGCCCCCCAGTGAACTCTGTGCAGGGACGGACTTACATGCTGCATGTAAGTAGCTGACCCGGAAACCTCCTCTCCAATGTCAGAGGGAAGGCTAGTGGGTCAGCCACGTGCATGTGGATCGCTGCTCATAGTGTCCCTGCACGGAATTCGCTGGGAAAGGAGGGAGCAAGTGTGGCTCCAACAAGTAACTGGGTAAGCTTCGGAGGGGGGGCGCAGGCGGGCAAGGAGGGAAGGATCCCCGGCACTGGCTTCAGTGGGGTGGGCGGGCAGGCAGGGATCCCCGTCATACAACTTAATGTTGGAACAAAGGCTGGAAGGCAGGGAGGGGGGCACGAACTCAACACAGAAGGAAGAGAGGAAGGGGGCACTAACTTGGGACATAGGAAAGAGGGAATAGAAAGGGAGAATTGTTGGGCATGAGTGTGAGTGAGAGATGGTGCACATTGGGAAAGGGAAATTGGGCAGAGAGAGAGAGAAGTGAGAGAGATGCATGGGGAATAGAAGGATGAGAGGGAGAAATGTTGGATATGGTGGTGGAGAGGGATCAGAGGGACAGACTGAAGGGGATGCAAGGGGGAGGAATGTTGGACATAGTGATGGAGGGAGAAATGTGGCATTGTGCTGGAGAGGCGTGAAGAGATAGGCATGGGGCTGGTTGGCAATGGTGAAAACTGCTGCACATGATCCGGGGGATGAGAGAGGGAGACTTATTGGATGTGACAACTCAAGACGAACAGTGAGAGAAGGAGACTTGTTGCCAATAAAGGTGGAGGAAAGAGGAAGAAAAGTTGAACTCATGGAGGGACAGAGAAAGATGTTGGTTGGGGAAGGGAATGAGGTCTGGAGGAGAGGAAGCGTGCAGGAGGCAGACTGTTTTAGACAAAGAGAGAGAGACAGAGACAGAGAGAGACAGAGACAGAGAGTTTTAGACAGAGAGAGAGACAGAGAGACAGATGGGGAAGGAAGAAAGGAGGGAAGGAGAAATGTCACACTCAGGGGAAGGGGGGAAGGAGGAGAGGGCAAAGAGTAAAAAGTTGAACTAATGGAGGGAGAGATTGAGGGACTGGAGGAGAGGATGCGTGCAGGAGGCAGAAAGAATGAAATATTGGATGCACAGTCAGAAGAAAGTGCAACCAGAGACTCATGAAATCACCAGACAGCAAAGGTAGGAAAAATGATTTTATTTTCAATTTAGTGATCGAAATGCGTCAGTTTTGAGAATTTATATCTGCTGTCTATATTTTGCACTATATTTGTCTATTTTTCTATACCTGTAGTTGTTACTGAGGTGACCTTACATATTTTAAAGTCATCTGCCTTGACCTCTTTGGAAAAAAACGAACATAAATGATAATTAACATTTTCTCTGCGTACAGTGTGCTTTTTTAATTTTGTGGTTACCATTATGTGCTAATAAGATTATATTGTGTGTATATGAAAAATGGATGGATGAAATTGCATTACAATTAGTATTATTATTATAAGGGTGGAGTCAGGGGCAAAGCTTTAGCGGGGTACTCGGTTCGTATTTGTTAGGCTTAGGGGGTCCTTTACTTGAAGAAGTTGAGAAACACTGTGCTAGACCGCACAAAGCAGGGCATACATAAATCTTAAAATGCTATTTTATGGGGCAACGGCAACGACGCTGTTACAAGCCTGAGATACAGGAAATAGAGAAATGTATTAACTGCAGCTTGCATTCATGTAGCATTAAATTACTAGGAAGCAGGGTAGGTAAAAAAAAAAAAAAAAGATACTGAAACTGTTGTTTTTTGGTTTTCTTTGTTCTTTCCATCTCAACCAAATGGAAAGAAACAAGACACAAAGGGCCAAGAATGTCTGTCCGGCCATCAGAAGGCAAAACAACTGATAAAAATTTAGTGCAGAAAAAAAAATAGTGAAAAGGCAAGTTTCAAAATAGGCCAGATCAGACTAGAGGTTCCAGTGAAATAAGTCCCCCCCCCTCCAAATGGCCCAATGCATTTCTATTGGAGCAGTCCCAACGTATGAAAACAAACACAGATACCATAACACACAGCAATTAGAGAAACGCCCCTTTCAGACCACCTTGCCCCTCTTCTCTATTCTCCTGGCTTAACATCCACACCTCTCCCCTCTAGGTCCCTTCTCTGGAACTCTACCTCAAAGATCACCACCATCTCCCTTTCCCTTCCCTATCCTCCCTAGGTCTCTACCATTCCTCCCCCTCCCAGGCTCGCCATTTTCTCCCCTCTCCTATCCCCATTAATCCCTGGATTCAATAAATGGTGCCCAAAGTTGCATGTGCAAATTTGGATGTGCGTAATTTAACTTGAGTAATGAATCAATTTGTGCCAATAATTGGGTGCTCTCAATTACTGGGCACCTACAAGAAAATCCTTAAAAAATTGAGTAGTTCAAAACACTGTAGTCCAACTGATTTTTGGCCTAAAAAAAATGGGAGCACATTACTCCCTTTTATTAGAAACTTCACTGGTTGCCGATTGAGGCCAGACTCTTGTTTAAATTTACATGCATTTATTATAAATCAATCTTCGGCATGTCACCAGGCTACCTTGTTCCCAGGGCAGGATTAATTTGTCGCGGGCCTCTAGGCACACAAGTACACTGGGCCCCCTGCCCCGCCCTACCCCACCATGCGCCCAGGCAGAAACAGGAAGCTGCGTCAGAGGGAAGCTTTGGGCAAGCAGCACCACTTGCACAATTACAGTTCCCGTTGCCTTTCTTATCCACGTTGCCTGCTTGTCTTACTTTCTGTCGATGGGGGGCAGCCGCATTGCCGATCGATGCTGGAGGGGCCCATCGCCATTTGGAAAAAACAATGTTGATGCTCTCCTTCATCGGGCCCCCTTGACCATTTCAGGCCCTAGGCACGTTAATCCTGCCCTGCTTCTTCCTCAACTTTATTAGAACTATTCTAATAAGCCTACACGTAGAGTTCATTTGTTTACATATTCTTCTATTAAATTATGTCTTTATAAGAGGTTTCTTGAGAGAGCCTTCTCTTTTCAGGCTGCTAAATTGAATGTTTGGTTTGGAAAAATCATGCTAGGAGCTTCCTCTTATTTCTATTTTAGAAAATTATTAAAGACACAACTATTTGATGAGTTTGTATCCTAATGCACTCTTTGCCTTTAAAAATAAATTATTTATTTCTTATATTTTACAATTTGATGTACATTTCTATTATGAATTGTATTTTCCCTGCATGTTCAGCTCTATTTGTTGTGAACCGCCTAGAACCATTTCTGGTCTGGCGGTATATAAGAATAAAATTATTATTATTACTAGGGTTAATTGGCAACAATTTGAATTTGCATGCACATCTTGTTAAGCGCCATTCATTCTATAAAGAGGCGCTACAAATCTTTTAGCCTGCAACTAAAAAGAGGGTGTGGCCATGGGTAGATCAGGGGGGTTCATAGACAACGGCGCGAAAGACAAAGGCGCGCCCAGACAATTGAGCGCAGCGCGGAGGCGCACGCTGCTCAAAATTACTGTTTTTAGGGGCTCCGACGGGGGGGTTTTGTTAGGGAAACCCCCCCCCCACTTTACTTAATAGATATCGCGCCGGCGTTAGGGAGGGTTTGGGGGGTTGTAACCCTCCACATTTTACTGTAAACTTAACTTTCTCCCTAAAAACAGGGAAAAAGTGAAGTTTTCAGTAAAATGTAGGGGGTTACAAGCCCCCCCTAACGCCGGCGCGATGTCTATTAAGTAAAGTGGGGGGGTTCCTCCCCAAGCCCCCCCGTCGGAGCCCTAAAAACATTAATTTTGAGCAGCGCGCACCTCCACGTTGCGCTCAATTGTCTGGGCGCGCCTTTGTCCCGGCGCACTTTTGACCTGACACCGATCAGGGGTATGCAATTTATTTATTTATTTTAAAAAAAATGAACATACCGCCTAAAAATCTAGGCAGTTTACAATTAACAAACTAAATAATTAAAGCAACATCTCATATCTAACAAAGCTAAAGATGTGTGCAGTATTACAGAATTCAGGGGACCTGTGCCTAATTTACATCAGGTTTAGTAGGTGTAAATCCTGGCACCCAATCCGGTGCTGTGTGTTCTATAAAAGGTGACCAACTCGGACAGCTGTTAAAAGGATAGCACACAGCATGCACTTTTAGTGCCCAAATGTGGGCTTCATTCACTTGAATCTAGTCTTAGGGCTAGATTCATTAAGGCCACGGATCCGATCCGATCCGTGAGGGATCCAATCCGTGGCCGGGGAGCTGATTCATGAAGCACCCTCATGCAAATGAGGGTGATCAGAATCATGCCCCCCCCCAACCGACCGCACGGATCGCTCTCCAGCGATCCCGAATCATGCGCAGACCATCTTCTTTGCCTGTAGATGGTCTACGCATGCGCTGGCCCTCCGTGCCCGGCAGAGCTGGAAACTTTTTTTTTTAAAACTTTTTAATTCTTTGCGAGCCCGTGGTTTTAACCCGTTTTAAACCCGTGGGTTAAAACCACAGGCTCGCACTGCGGGGAAGGGCAGGAGAGTCGGGGCGGCAAGAGGAGGAGACTCGGGGTGAGAGAAGAGTGGCGAGTCAGGGCGGCAAGAGAGATTCAGGGCAGAGAGCAGGGCGGCGAGAGGAGAGTCGGGGCAGAAGAGCAAGGGAATCCGGGAAGGGAGCAGGACATGCAGTCGGAAAGCACGTGAGCGACTGGTCCCCAGCAGTCGCTTTTTTTATTGATCGGCCAGCCCAGTCAGTGTTCCAGATTTGTTTAGTGAATCGCTGCCTGCCTCCATTTGCATGCCGTTCCCCCTCATTTGCATGCGCGGATCGGAGGTTGCTTGGCACCAAGGTTAGCGAATTGGGTTGGGGAACAATCGGGCCGCAAAGTGGTCGGGACACAATCGGTGTCCTTGGTGAATCTAGCTCTTAGTGCCTTACTGTCGCCACTGCTGTCACCGCGCACCAGGCCAGCCCTTAAAGCAGACACGCGTGCTTAAGGCCTGCCTTCTTTGAACTTCCTACCTGACACCAGCTGCTCTTATTTTGTTTTAGCGTTGTTCTGCTTTTGCTGACTGCTATGCCAGCACTGTCCACCAGATTTGTGCCACACTAGGCAGTCACCGCCTCCACCCACTAGAAGGGTCTGTTCTGCACGGAGACTCTTACAAACACATATGCTTACAAGAATTCCATGAGCTATGCTCTACATACTTTCCCCAATTGTTTTAATTTAAATTCGTTTTTAGAATTTTCTTTAAAACGTTTTGAAAAATAAAAACATACGAGAACCCAGCTCAAATACATCATCATGTATATTATCTAATTGCATTCCATGAATATGATTGTTAATAGCCGTATATAGAGAGGAAGGAACAAACGTGGATTGACTCCTGTAGACTAGTGCTGCCCAATTCAGGGAAATAATTTTCGATTCTATTTCAATAACACAACTTTATAGTTTAAACATTTTATTTAACCAAGGCAATATCATGTCAAAGACCGGATGTTCCTATCTATAACACAGCTTTCAAATTAGCTAGAAACATAGATTAAATGAATTACATTTTCCAGTTCTTATTTAGAAAGTATATATCAAGATTTAACTTTCAAATCTCTGGACATACTGGACATATGTTTGCACTCCAATAACTTAGAGTTTCTTCCTCCCCTCCATCACCATGTCCAACATTCCTCCCTCTTGAATCCCTTCCCATCTGTCCCACCCTTCTCTCTCCAACACAACATCCATCCTGTCAGATGCTACAGAGAGAAAATTTCCAGGGCCAGCAAGGAGAAGCTGTTTTGAGAGCAGATGCATGAGAACTGCAGTAGCAGAGTTTGGGATGAGAGAAAGTGAATGAGATGCAGGATCATGGGAAGGAGGGAAGAGAGAGACACACCATACCATAGGAGGTGAGAGGGGAAAAGGAATTACACGACTACACACGGGGGGGGGGGGAGGAGAGGAGGAATGTGTTGTCGTTCCCAGTCTACCTCTGCCACCCCCACCCCCAAATTGGAGGGTTGGCTATGCCCCTGCAAGTGAGAATTGATTTAAATCAAATCTTCACTACTGGAAAACAACCACTGAACCTGGGGTGCACCATCACACAGGAGTCAGGGTTAGACCCCCTAATAAAATAATGATTTTTCTCAAGGTTATGCCGATAGTAGCAAAGTAGAAACTGAACTCAGAATCTTGTGATATCTCCAGAGACAATTCTAAAAATCGCCTGGTCAACAAATTCCCAACAGTCAAGTGAGCTGTACAAACGAGGAAGTTTGAGCTGGTGAGTAACCATTCCAGAGGCGGAAGGATACAGGAACCAGATGTGACTGGTCTCACCACCACCTTTTGCCCCTCTCTGATGCTAGAGATATCCGCAGGCCAAGGCCTGCATCACTGTACACCTCCAGCATCTGCACCCTTGAACCTACTCATACAGCCTCTCTTAATGCCTATAAAAGGTAAAGAGATGTTTTCTAGAACCTAAATACTTGAGTCCTTGCAGTCTATACTGGATAGTTCTGCACCATTGGGGGACGAGCAATCCCTGACCTTTAGGTTAAAAAATCAGGCCCCATTATGGCACCCATCCCAGCAACTAGAAGACAGACATCAGATAAGCCAACTCAGAATTTCAAGCCAGTGGTCCCAGGAGATCCTACACTGAAGAAGTTTCCTGTGGTAAACATCCTTACAGCACCCACTGTCAAGCCACAGATTTCTGTCATATAGTGGCATACCTAGCATATTCAATACCTACAGTGGATCATTCTTTCATATACCCTCCCATCCCCCCCCCCCCCAAATTTAACATTGCTGGCACTTGGCAATAAGAAAGCAGATTGAAATTTTAGTTCGTTTTATTTTAATTCTCCACATCCAGGGCAGACCGCTCCTTCCATCCCACCCTTGGTGTACCACTGTTGCTGGGTCCCTTCCTTTATGGCATTGTCTCAAGCTTTTTTAGCTCTGACACACTAAATAAAGCTAATTTTTTCATGGCATACTAAACAGAGCAAATGCTTTTCGTGGAACATTATAACTGAAATTATAAAATTGCAAAACCAACAAAAAATTAAATTTGAGAGTTATTTATTTAAAGTTCTTTAAGCTACATATGTGAAATTAAAATAGATAGAATTGCTAATCAATGCGATGGATGTGCTTGTTTTTGAGTGCAAATTAACTCAAATTGTGGCTCGATAGTTGACAAGTAAACATGCATTTCAATTTCACCATCTGCAGTTCTTTTTTTTTCCCCCAATTTAATTTCTGAAACTCCAAGTTTGCAAAGATAAGATCCAAATGGTAACAAAGCCTTGATTGCTTTGTTGCTCAAGTTAGGATAACTACCGCACAAAAAATAAAAATAAAATTACTTGCTGTTAGTTTTCAAGGACTAATCATGTCAAAGAAAGATGCTTGTCTGGGCGGCTGTATATTTACGCACACAGATGCTCATAACACTGACAGACTCTTGGATACATGACATACATGTCATCTATTCTAGTGTACCAAAACACACTTTCACAAGAAAAATACAAAAAATGTCATATACAACATAAACAGTACTGCTTTGGTTTAAATAGGATGTGTTTCAAAAAAATGGAGGAAAAAGCCTCGGACTGAAGCCCTCCCACCACCACAATGGTGGTCCAAGGTGGTTGGGTGATAACCTCCATTACACTCCCAAAGTATAAAAGCCTTAAGCAGGGCTGTCTGTGCAAGGCGATAGAGGAAAGAAACTTTCAACTTATCTTCTGTTGATCGGTACACCGACGGTGGCCAGCGTTTCACGAGTCTGCTGCCTCAGGGTGTAAAACAATCCGATCAAACTTTTAACGGGAGGCCGAAAGATCAGGAGATGCGTTTCAGCGTCCCATTAAAAGTTTGATCGGATTGTTTTACACCCTGAGGCAGCAGACTCGTGAAACGCTGGCCACCGTCGGTGTACCGATCAACAGAAGATAAGTTGAAAGTTTCTTTCCTCTATCGCCTTGCACAGACAGCCCTGCTTAAGGCTTTTATACTTTGGGAGTGTAATGGAGGTTATCACCCAACCACCTTGGACCACCATTGTGGTGGTGGGAGGGCTTCAGTCCGAGGCTTTTTCCTCCATTTTTTTGAAACACATCCTATTTAAACCAAAGCAGCACTGTTTATGTTGTATAGTTTCAAGTTTCAAGTTTATTAGGTTTTTATATACCGCCTATCAAGGTTATCTAAGCGGTTTTACAATCAGGTACTCAAGCATTTTCCCTATCTGTCCCGGTGGGCTCACAATCTATCTATCGTACCTGGGGCTATGGAGGACTGAGTGACTTGCCCAAGGTCACAAGGAGCAGCACAGGGTTTGAACCCACAACCCCAGGGTGCCGAGGCTGTAGCTCTAACCACTGCGCCACACAGATAGAAGGGTAGGTTATGTCATTTTAAAGGATTATTCTGTGAAGGGGTGATGAGATGATTGTTAAAAATTTAGTGAGCGAGTGAGTTGTGGGGGGGGGGACTAAGGCTGAAGGTTTGTCTAGGGACAGTGGTGTAGTGCGGGGGGGGGGGGGTATGGACCGCCCTGGCTGCCATCTTGGTGGGGGTGCCAACTCCTCTCCATGCCCCCCCCCTTCCATTCCCCTGTACCTCTTTAAAATCTTGCCAGCACCAGTAACTACTCTGGCCTGGCTCCCTCTAAAATCATTTTTTGTATTTTTCTTGTGAAAGTGTGTTTTGGAACCTTATTGAGTTTTCACATATCCGAGTTTATCTTGCATTGATCTATTCTAGTGTATACAGTACTCCCCCGATATTCGCGGGGGTTCTGCTCTAGGAACCCCCGCGAATGTTGAAAAACTGCGAATACGGTTTTTAGCGGGGGAGATAGGAGAGGGCGCTGGCAAGTGAAGGAAATCACTCGCAGTATGCTCCGACTGCCTCTTCCTGTACCAAAGTCAGGCCAGTGTCAAAGCAGTTTACAGTGTTCAAGATCCCTCTAAATCAGTGGTTCCCAAACCCTGTCCTGGGGGACCCCCAGCCAGTCGGGTTTTCAAGATATCCCTAATGAATATGCATGAGAGAGATTTGCATACCTGTCGCTTCCATTATATGCAAATCTCTCTCATGCATATTCATTAGGGATATCTTGAAAACCCGACTGGCTGGGGGTCCCCCAGGACAGGGTTTGGGAACCACTGCTCTAAATCAAAGTCTTGGACTATATACACAAGTGTAATGTGCCTCTGAATCTTCAAGCTGGAGCCAGGTCAGGTTTTCAGGATATCCACAATAAATATGCATGAGATAGATTTGCATCTCAAGGAGGCAGTGCGTGTAAAATCCATCTCATACATATTCATTGTGGATATCCTGAAAACCTGAACTGGCTCGGCTTTAGAGAACCAGAATTGCTTACCCCTGTCCTAGGGGGATGACTCAGAATGAGGTGTATCAATGTCCTGTTCAATTCCCTGAAAGAAAAGACAGATTCGAGGCCCTTCTCCCCTGAATGCAGCCCACTTCCAAGTGCTTACATTAGGTATGGGGATCTTCTAATCTGGAGGGGGGGTGTATCCAGCTTAATCACCAAACAGGATACAGCTCTCTAAAGCTAGTCACAATCTTGACAGAGTTCGATTAAAAAAAGAAGTCTCATCTAAAACCAGTTTGTTGCTGCTTATAACTTGATTCTTCATATGCAAGTGGACTTGTGTGGCAATCACAGAGCTTCATTCATAGTAAATAAAAAGAGGCACATGACATTCAATTCTGAGCATGGAGTCAACCCCAAGGACTCCTGGATTTTGATAACACTGCTGGTGAGAGGGAGAACTAAGAGAGGAGACAGAACTACAAAAATGTCTTTGGCCTTAGCATTAGGGTCTAAAGAGAGATAAAAATAAAGATAAGTAGGCAGGGTGAAGGAGAAAATACTCAAGTTCACCCTTCCCAATCATCTCTCTCTCTCTCTCTCTCTAGTCTAGACCCTAATGCTAGGCCCGAAGCATTTTTAGTTCTCTCCTCTTGGTGTCCCCCTCCATGGCAAGATTACCAAAATCCAGGACTCCTTGGGGCTGATCCCAGTCACGTGAAACTAATGAATAAGGCTTGTGGTGCTGTGGCCCTGGAAAGGCTGGTTCTGATTGAGCTCAAGGCCCAGCGCAGCCAGAGGAAAGCTTTCTGGCTCAAGTGCACTGACAAGGCAAAATCTCAGGCTATTTTTGCAGTTTCCTCACTGGGTATTTTTGTGGACATAGCTCCTGCCAGCAGAGATAAGGGTGTAAGAAATAAGAGATAAGGCTCTGGAAGTGTTTGCCACGCTCTTTCCCAAGCACTGCTTTAGAGCAGAGTTCAACTGCGAAGAAATGTTTCCAAAATGAAAATTATTTAGGCAAACAAGGAAATATTTGGTTTGCTGATAGGTAGGGGTGCCTGCTCTTGATAAGGGCTCTGCCCTCTCAGCTGGAGCTGCCTCGCTACCACATTGCCCAGGTCTTACCAACCTCATGTGGCTGGAGAAATACCAGCGGAGTCTCTCTAACAGGAGGTTAAAAATAACTTTCCTAGAATATATAACATGGCAGTGGTAATAACCTCTTTAGCTAGTTGGCTCAGATGTCAAACTGTCTTCAAGCTTGTGAATGGAGAATATGTTTAGATCCTGACAGCATTTTCATTTTTAAATGCTTATATCCGCTGCCAGACACTCAACATGGGATTTGTGGTGTCTTTGAAGGTAAATGGAAAATAGGTACTGTCCGGGCCATAAGACAGGAGCCTCACAGGATAAACTCATAAGCTGCCATTTGTTTTAATGTCTCACGACCAATTCTCATTTGATAGAAATGAAAATCTACCGCTTCCAAAATCGATATTATTTGATTTACGGTATTCCCTAAGATCCATTATTTCCATATTGTGCTGCTCCAAGGAAATGGATGAGGAAGCTCAAGCAGTGTTCTCTAGATGCTCACCCCCTTCTTAAGAGAACCAAGCAGAATGCACACACCCAGAGCGTGGGAAGTTATACTCCTTGTACAACTGCCAGAGAAAAGAATAATCATACAAACAAAGATATAGCTTGGAAAATTCAGGGAGGGATGATTATTATACAACTAGCCAACCTTCCCCCTCTTTTTTTTTTTAAGCACAAATAACATTAATGAGGCTTCACAAAACCAGATGTGTACAGCTGCTCTACAATGGGAACATTAAGAGGGTCACTAAGATTAAAATTAGGATTGCATCATCCATAATGACCTCTCTCTAAACACAAGCAAATACCAATTTTTTTTTTTTAATGAATTTTTAAAACACTCCAGTATCTTTCCGTATTCCTTCTAATATAGCCTTCTTTTACAAAAACTGCAGTAGCAGTTTCTAGTGCGTTCCTATGAGCGTCGGGAGCAGCGTGGGCCATTCAGCGCGGCTCTCTGCAGTTTCGTAAAAGATGGGGAATAATTTCTATTGTTTTATTGCATCATGACCACTGTATCCCTAATCCAAATCTTATAGCTTCCATTCCCTGAAATTTTGAGGTGTGGGACAAATTAAACATAGGAGGTCATCTCTGCAGGAAGGAGGTCGAAACTGCCCAAAACAGGCCACAGTGTCTTCTAGTCACATGAGATATATGAGAGCTGAAACCTCTGGATGTTTGAACCCATAGTTCTGAAAGTTTTACAGAACAGAGGAACAAGGAATTTTTTTTGGGCTCTAACTTGACTTCTATCTTCTTTCTCCTCTCATGACTGATCTAGGTGCCCAAAACGCTCCATCTTTCCCAGCAGGCAAGCAGAAAAAAAGCCCGCTCTAGGTTCAGTTGCTAAATGAGCGCATGATAAAAGCCTATGAAGTAGGAAGGCAGCTTTGCAAGACGTTCAAAAGAACAGGGAACAGGAAATGCAACACCAACGAAAGCTGTAAATCAGGGCTGTGCCGAACACATCCCACCATCTGGAGCGTGTACAATGTGATCCTTGGCACAGCACAGGCACATTAAGTGAAATCAGACACATTCTTTACTTTTTAATAGAGGAACAGAGCTTCCCTTCCAGACCTCAATAAAGGGAGCCCAAGCAACCCTACCCACCCTCCTCCCCTACTTCACAGCTGGGGATCCAGGGGCCCCTTCACTAAGCTGGACTGTAGCCCATTCAAGACAAGCAACAGAACAGAGCAGCACACACAAAATAAAGGTTTCAGTGGGGGGAAAAGGCAGGTGCTTCCAGCTCCTGGGCACAAACAGCAACCGAACCAGTCCAGGCTTTCCTGCTCCTGATTCAAATCTCCCCTGCCTTCCACACAGAAGCTGGCAGGACAGCTTCAAGTGGGAGCTTAAGCCAGGAGTGGTTCAGCAATGATGGGGGGAGGGGTTAAGGTCTCTCTAAGTGCAAATGCTAAGAAGTACACCAGTATCCTTTACCATATTTGTATAATGACTGCATATTTTCATCTTAAAATAAATCAGATTAACTTTACAATGATTTGTTTCTTTTTATTGATCCAATAGTCCTCTCTCTTCTTCTTTCAGCTCTACGGGAACCACGGAGATTTTTTATTTATTTTAAATTGACCCTTTCACTGTTTCTAGCCTGGTCTTAGCAGCAATGGTTTCAAGAACGGGGAGCACTTAGCATGGGTGTTGAATCCAGCCGCCATGAGTAGCACCTACAAACGGTTAAGACCCCTCCCCACTAGGGCACTGTGAATGCTGCCTGTAGCATCTTCACCCCAGCCAATCTAATAATAATAATAACAACAGTTTATTTATATACCGCAAAACCGTGAAGTTCTATGCGGTTTACATAATTTAAAATACATTTAAAATACAATAAAAGCAGAAAAGATTAGAGAGTAAAGAACCAATGGCTAAAATCCTAAAAAAAAAAAAAACCGAATAGTTATATAATATAAAATTTTACAGATTAACTACCTAAGTACTTCAAAAATAAATGTGTTTTTAAATGTTTTCTGAATTCCCCATAGATTTCAGTAGAAAGGAGCAGTTGATCTAAATCTTTGCCCCATGCTGCTGTTTGATATGAGAGAAGATGCTGATGAGATTTTTTTTCAGTTTGCATCCTTTAACAGGCGGAAAAGCAAAAATCAAATGTGAGCTTCTTTTATGTCTATTAGTTGTAAAAGAAAAGAAAAAAATCATTTATATATATATATATAGAGGAGTCGGACCAAATAGAACCTTAAAACAAAAGCAACTGAATTTAAATTTCACGCGCGCCTCCATTGGCAACCAATGCAACACCCGATAAAAGGGTGTCACATGGTCATATTTCTTTAATCCAAAAATCAACCTAACCGCTATTTTGCACCATCCACAGTCGTTGCATATGTTTCTGAGAAATTGCTGGATAAGCAACATTACAGGAGTATTGACTCAGTATAAGAGATTGCACCAAACTTTAAATGATGAAACATCAAAATATGCCTTAATGGTCCGGAGCTTCCAATTCAGAAGCTAAAATGCGTCATCAAGCAGGCTATTTATTTTTCAACCACACATTCAAGAGTATGAGTGTCCGAAGATTTAAAAATACAGCGCCGGGAGGAGGTGGATGGGGGAGGCAGGAGCTGGTGAGAGGTCATGTTGCAGGACTCTGCTGGGGCATAGGGTAGAGTCACTGGCACCCCCCTCCCCCCTCCAATCCACAAACAGTGTTCCGCTGCCTATGATCAGGAGAGATTAAGAAGCAGGAGGGATGGACTGTTTGAAACAAATATCATTTGCCAATAATAATGTGCACTATGGTCCCGATTCTATAAATTTCGCCTAAAGTTAGGCACCCAGATCAGCATGCCTAGTCAATCTAGAACAGGGATCTCAAAGTCCCTCCTTGAGGGCCGCAATCCAGTCGGGTTTTCAGGATTTCCCCAATGAATATGCATTGAAAGCAGTGCATGCACATAGATCTCATGCATATTCATTGGGGAGATCCTGAAAACCCGACTGGTTTGCGGCCCTCAAGGAGGGACTTTGAGACCCCTGATCTAGAAGATGCCTAACTTATGGTTCAATCGGCATCGATAATTATAAATTAGAAATCTCATCTATATATGTAAAATCAGATGTGTGTGTGTATATGTATGTCTGGGTTTTTATTTTGTTTTTTGCAGTTACATACAATTAATCATCCTGTTTGAAAAACACATCCTTGATATTAAATATTTATGAATGCATGAAAAGTTTGCAAACTATCTATGTGTGGAGTTTTTTGGGGGGTTTTCAGACCTATGATGATACAGACCTCTTTGGGTGCAGTGCAGTTCCGGCGGTCTGTGTATGAAGTCTGTTTTTCTCCACTTTTTTGTCTTTATTATTTTTTTATATTTTTTTAATGGGTGAATTATATGATTCTGCAAGAACAGTTTCACAGCGCGTTCATTTAAATTTTACTTTTTTGTATGTATGTTCCAGCATAACTCTGAAACACATGGACAGATTTCAACCAAACTTGGTATACATATCACTTGCTATCTGGAAACAAACACTTGAGGGTGGGAAGGGGGTGACGTAAAAATTATTGAATGTGACAGATTTTAGTGTCTACCCCATAGTGTTATTGGGCTCGCTGAGATGAATACTGACACTCCCAATGCCATTAAAGTCCAAGTACAGCCCCATAGAGAGGGACATGCATGTGGGACATGGGGGGGGGGGGTATTTTGAGATAAATAAATATCCGGGTGCATGTGAGGGGTGGGACATTTTGAAATAAATATCTGGGTGAATGTGGGACATGGGGGGGAAGGAGGGACATTTCGGGATAAATGAATATCCAGGCAACGCCGGGTAATCTGCAAGTAATTAATATAAATTGCACTTAATTGGATGGTAGGCATCTAACTTGGTAGTTGCCTTCCAATTTGAGGTAGGTGCCTAGCCCAAGGCACCTACCTGAAAGTAGATGTGCTGGGGCAGATCGTGGGCATGTTTTTCATGTAGGTGCCTATTTTGGGCTTAGGCACACCTTAAATTAAAACATTGGCATAAATATGGTGCACCAAAGGTTTGGATGCCTATTGAAGCCTAAGCTCACTTTAGGCGATGCTAGGCATGATTCTATAAAGGGTGCCTATCTTGTCTAGAATCACGCTTAAGCGTCACAGTACTCGGCACCTAAGTTTTAGGCTTCATTTACAGAAATCAGGCCCTATATGCATACTGTGAGCACTCTCAGCACATACACCATGGTCTGGGCACGCACAAACTATCGAAAAGAGAACGCAATATGTGCAAAGAGTGCATACTCTTAACAAAAGTGCACCTATATCCCAGGATCCTATATATGGCTCCTAAAACTGTGCACCCAAAACTTGGCAGCTCACTCAGATTATGCAGGCAAATTAATTGGTTAACGAGCTCTTAACTGTCAACAACTGGGCTGCCAACAACCAATAACTGATGTTAATTAGCACTCAGAATTTGCATGTGCATCTGACTGCATGCCAGTCTAAGGTACAGCGCTTCACTTTCATAGCATGGGTGTTGAGGTCCTGGGTGGGGAGGGAATAAATTTATGTATTTACGATGACAATAGAAAGAAATTCAAGTGATGTGTAAAAGTTTTAAATGATGTAATATTGTGTACTTGTTGTAAGATGAAAAATGAATAAAGAATTTGAAAAAACAAAAAAACTTTCATAGCATATATTCCAAAATGTGGCGTAGGCATGTCAGGATTCCAAAAAGTTACGCCTGTTATTGAATACTGCCTCAGCACATCTGACTTGCATGCCAGCATTTACACCAGGTTTCAGTAGGTGTACGTCTAGCATGCAAAGTTAGATGAAGGAATCAGCGATATTTGCCCTATAAAGAATAGCATTGATTCTTGGTATAGGAAAAGTGTTTGATATTGCTATTTTTGTCAGGCTAGTATTTTATTTTGATTTTATGCTGAATATGATGTATATTGTTATAAGATGTCTGAAATGTCTGTGAAGTACTATTATGTGTGTGCTGTTGTACTTCACCTTGAAAAAGACGGATTATCCCCCCCCAAAAAATAGCGCTTACCACTGATTTTTTTCAGCGCTGATATCTGAACACCATTTATAGAATTCCCACCTGAGTGACAACTAATAATAAATGAACATTTGTTTCACAATGGCAAACAATAAAGAAAACTTTTTAGCCACCCATCCCTGTGAAACTAACCCACACTATGACATCACTACTGCCCTGCTATTGGACGATGCTTCATGACAAGTTGACCGTCTGCTACAGGATTTTGATCACATGATGCAGTTTGACAAATCGTATTGCCTCGATTTTGTTTTGCCAGACTTAGGGGGTCCTTTTATCAAGCTGCGGTAGGGGTTTTAACGCGCGTTAAACTACCTGCCGCACTAGCCGCTAACGCCTGCATTGAGCAGGCATTAGTTTTTTAGCCAGCCGTGGGGGTTAGCGTATGATGAAATGTCCGACGCACTAACCCCCCCGCTAGCGCGGCTTGATAAAAGGACCCCCTACTGCATTCCATCTCGTTGGATCACTGCTGCCCTTTCGCTTTGCTAAGCTTTGGGTCTAAAGAGGAAATCCTTGTTTGCAGCCTCCCACTTCTACTATTGAGAAACTATTCAGTTACCACCCTTGTATACATACATGGAGGGCAATTCTATAAAGGAGTGCCTATTTGTAGTCTATTTATAAAGGAAAGACAAGTACGTATTTATTTATTTGGATTAATTTACAACCATTTTGAAGGAGTTCAAGGTGGACTTATAACTGGAAAGATACCCTCATTCAACGTTAAAGTTACACTATAGCTTCTTAAATAATACAACTTATCAGGAAAATTAAGTTTTCCAAAGCGTTTATATGTGAGCATTTACACCAGTCATAGAGCTGACATAAATGCTTGTGCCAAGGCTGGGGAGCTGTACAAGGGCTGTTCAGAAAGTTCCAGGACAGTTTGAATAGCGCGTCAACGGAACATTCTTTTGAGACGAGCTAGGCAGCGTTAAGTAGCTTGAAACCTCACGAGTAACCTCCTTCCCCCCCCCCCCCCTGGTTTGTTGATATCGTCTCCGAGCTACAGCAGTTTTTGTGAAAGTGTGTTTTTGTGATCGGCTATTTTTCATCATGTGCGACCTCAATGAGCAACGCTACAGCGTGAAGTCCTGTTTTAGATTGTGTAAGACCACCACAGCTGGGGCTGTTTCAAGCCCAAAAAAATTTGAAGGAGAGCCGACAAATATCTTCCTACTTGGGGCCATGACACCAACCAAAGATTCTGGACTTCTATCCCCATCAGAGCAACTGGCCTCAGCCACACATGCAGAAAACAGAAAAAAAAAAAAACCAACCCCTCTTCAAATACAAACCCACAAAGTAAAAGTACTATCGTACACAAACGAAATCCTAATAAGCTAGACTCTGTACACCAGGGGTGTCCAATACATCGATCGCGATTGACCGGTAGATCAAGAAGGCAACGTGAGTCGATCGCGGATAGACTTGTGTTGCCGTCCTGATCTACCAGGCCGATCAGTCTTCCTCTGCCCCAAGCTCTCCCTGCAGAAGTGTCAGACCAACCAGCATTCCTCTCCCCGACGTAAAGTTCTGGGCCAGCCAATCGCTGTCTGGCTGGCACGGAACTTCATCTCCGACATCAGAATTGATGTCGGTGAGCGGAATGCTGGTCAGCATGATGCTTCTGCAGAGAGAGCTTGGGGCGGTGGTGGCTTGGGGGCCTGTTCCCTGATGGCTTCGGCAGCGGCGGCAAACCTAGTGGCTTGGGGGAGGGCAGGGAGAAAGAAAGGGGGCAGGCAGGGAAACAGAAAGAAGGGGGGGCATGGATACAAAGAAAGAAGGGAAACAGAAAGAAAGGGGGAACAGGGAGACAGAAAGAAAGAGGACATGGAGAGAGAGAAAGAAAGAAAGGGAGGCAGGAAGACAGAAAGAAAGAAGGGGGCAGGGAGAAAGAAAGAAAAAGTTGGAGGAGAGAATGAGGTCTGGAGGAGAGGAAGCATATAGGAAGCTGAAAGAAGGGAAGAAATATTGGATGCACAGTCAGAAGAAGAAAGTGCAACCAGAGACTCATGAAATCACCAGACAACAAAGGTAGGACAAATTATTTTATTTTCAATTTAGTGATCAAAATGTGCCGTTTTGAGAATTTATATCTGCTGTCTATATTTTGCACTATGGCTCCCTTTTAATAAACTGCAATAGCGGTTTTTAGCGAAGGGAGCCTATGAGCGTCGAGAGCAGCGCGGGGCTTTCAGCGCAGCTCCCTGCGCTAAAAACTGCTATCGCAGTTTAGTAAAAATGGAGGGGATATATTTGTCTATTTTTGTATGGTTGTTACTGAGGTGACGTTGTATAGAGTCATCTGCCTTGACCTCTTTGAAAAACCCCCGGAATATGAATGGTAATTTTTTTAAATATATAAATCTTTATTAATTTTCATAGCTAATACAAAGTGCCATGAATTATATATACATTAATAACAAAATAAGCACTTAAATTCCATCCAACAATTTAATAAAGAAATGAATCAGAAAAATATCCCCCCCCATCCACCCCATCCTGGATAAGTATAAAAATAAATTAAAGTTTAAACAAAGACAACTATGTTGAATTAACAAAGGACGTCAACAGGCCCCAAATCAATTTAAATAATTCGCTATTCTCTAATATATCTGCATTCATCTTTCCATATTTGTAACTTAAACATAAACTGGCCCACCAAAACAGAAAGTTGAGGCGGTCACAATTTTTCCAGTTATACGAATGATAATTAACATTTTCTCTGCCTTTCAGTGTGCTTTGTGGTTTTGTTTTTTATTTTATTGTTGGTAGATCATTTTGACTTGGTCATTTTAAAAGTAGCTCGCAAGCCCAAAAAGTGTGGGCATCCCTGCTGTACACAAGACAAACAGAAAAATATGCATTTCTTTCTGAACAGTCCAAATATAAAAACAACGGATGTAAATTTTCAAAAGTTGACATATTTCAATCACTAAATTGAAAATAAAAACATTTTCCCTACCTTTACTGGCGATTTTATTTTTCTGATCTTCTTGTTCCATCTGTGCTCTTAACTCTGTTTCCAAAGCTTCTTTATGCATTTGCTGTTTCTTTCCTCTCCTTCACTTTTTGCATTACATCCATCTTTAGCGATAATTTTCATATTCAGTTTTCTTCCATTTTTCTGCCTCCATCTCAGATCTCTTTCCAACCCTTACCCTCTCCTCTCCCACTTCCCTCTGTCCATGTGTACACTCTCTTTGCTTTTCTTCCACTTCCCTCCGTCCATGTGCACCCTCTCTTCTCTTTCACTTCCCTTACTCTCTGCCCCTCCCATTCAGCATATCTTGTTTTTTCCTTCCTTCCCCCGGAGGCTGTAACTTTAACCACTGTGCCACACACAAATAAGAGAAGAGCGGGACTTAGATGTGATTGTATGTGATGATCTTAAGGTAGCCAAATAGGTTGAAAAGGTGACAGTAAAAGCTAGAAGGATGCTAGAGTGCACAGGAAGAGGTATGGCTAGTAGGAAAAAGGAGGTATTGATGTCCCTGTATAAGACTCTGGTGAGACCTCATTTAGAATATTGTGTACAATTTTGCAGGCCGCACCTTCAAAAAGATATAAAAAGGATGGAGTCGGTCCAGAGGAAGGCTACTAAAATGGTATGTGGTCTTCATCATAAGGCATATGGGGACACACTTAAAGATCTCAATCTGTATAATTTAGGCCTTGAGGGCCGCAATCCAGTCGGGTTTTCAGGATTTCCGCAATGAATATGCATGAGATCTATTTGCATGCACTTCTATGCATTGTATGCTAATAGATCTCATGCATATTCATTGGGGAAATCCTGAAAACCTGACTGGATTGCGGCCCTCGAGGAGGGACTTTGATACGCCTGCTTTAGAGGAAAGGCGGAAGAGGGGAGATATGATAGAGACATTTAAACACCTACGTGGCATAAATGCGCATGAGTCGAGTCTCTTCCAATTGAAAGGAAGCACTGGAATGAAAGGGCATAGGAGGAAGTTAAGAGGTGATAGGCTCCGGAATAATCTGAGGAAATACTTTTCTACAGAAAGGGTGGTAGATGCGTGAAATAGTCTCCCGGAAGAGGTGGTGGAGACGATGGGCCTGGGATAGGCACGTGGGATGAGAGAGAATGGTTACTGCGGATGGACAGACTAGATGGGCCATTTGGCCTTTATCTACCATCATGTTTCTATGTATTTTTTCCCCCCTCAATGAACAGTTAAGCTCTTGAACTCACTGCCAGAGGATGTGGTAAAAGCAGTTAAAATATAACTTGGAACTTTGATTTCTTTAAATTTGCATAGTCCTTTCGCCATGCAAGATAAGCTTCCTCTCCGTGCACTGTTCTAAAAGCAATCTTATGTGATGGCGCATTGTAAACTATGGCTGTAATATTGTGACCTGTTCTGAGCTTTTTGGGGAGGACAAAATATAAAACCAAATTAATTAATTAATTAAAAAAAATCCAAACTGCTATTAAGGTAGACATAGGGAAAATCATTACCATCTCTAGCATCGGTAGCATGGGATTTTGCAGGTACTTCTGACCTGGATTGGCCTCTGTTGGAAATAGGATACCACCCATCTGACCCAGCATAGCAATCTTTATGTTGTTGGGCATCCATGGGGGTTCAGAATAGAGAGTTGCACGGGGACAGAAATCCCACCCATCCCCGCCAGGATCCTCTCCGTCCCCACCCGTCCCCATCAGGATCCTCTCCGTCCCCACCCGTCTCTGTCAGGATCCTCTCCGTCCCCACAAGGAATTATCTCCATCCCCGCCCGTCCCCATAAAAAGCAGCAATTACTTCCGACAGGATCATCAATTCCACAGTTTCTTTTGTGTTTGCGCTGCTGTTTTCCTTGTGGAATCTCTTTGGTGGAACCCTTATTTTGTTTTCTGTTCAGGTAATTAACTTATAAACCCCCTCTTTTACTAAGGCTGACGTGTCCATTATATTATATGGATGAACCCTGCTTCCAAAGCCTTCCATCCCTGTGGGAGTCTCGTTGGCTAGAGTGGGGTCCCCGTGGAAGTCCCGTGAGCCAGAGGGGGGTCCCCGTGGGAGTCCCATGGGTTAGGGGGGGATTCCCGTGATCCCCGTTCCCGTGCAGACCTCTAGTTCAGAATAGACAGAGAAGGGGGGTTGGCACTTATTGGGTGTACTTCATAAAAATACATACATATGCACCTATTCTTCCTGTGTACTACTTTCCCTAAGGGTAATTTTATAAAGGAACATATGCTCTTATGTGCCTTTATTTAAAGCTACTTGCAAAGTCTACAATGTATTCGAGTCTCCACAGATCTGATACACTGTTGCATTCTGCACATAATCTGGCTGTGAGGGATCACCACAAGTACTTGGAAACGTTCATAGTGGAGTTACAGCATACAGAATCATCATCAAATGAGTAAAAAGCCTTCTACAGCAGTGGTCTCAAACTCAACCCCTTTGCAGGGCCACATTTTGGATTTGTAGGTACTTGGAGGGCCTCAGAAAAAAATAGTTAATGTCTTATTAAAGAAATGACAATTTTGCATGAAGTAAAACTCGTTATAGTTTATAAATCTTTCCTTTTGGCTAAGTCTTAATAATAATATTGTCATTTATAGCTAAAGAGACATATGATCAAGAAACTGTTTTATTTTACTTTTGTGATTATGATAAACATAGTGAGGGCCTCAAAATAGTACCTGGTGGGCCGCATGTGGCCTCTGGGCCGCAAGTTTGAGACCACTGTTCTAGAGGGCCCCCAAGCCCATGCCTCTTCTGTTCTCCAACAGAATAGCCAAAGGAAGAGCTCTGCCAGCTATTTATTTATTTAACCAATCTTCTATACCGTTCTCCCAGGGAAGCTCTGAACGGTTTACATGAATTTATTCAGGTACTCAAGCAGTTTTCCCTTTCTGTCCTGGCGGGCTCACAATCTATCTAATGTACCTGGGGTAATGAGGGGATTAAGTGACTTGCTCAGGGTCACAAGGAGCAGTGTGGGTTTGAACCCACAACCTCAGGGTGTTGAGGCTGCGCCACTCTAGAAATCAAAATGTAGTATAAGTGAGCCAAGAAAAGGTCAATGAAGCCATTGCGACATCACTGATGGGGTTGGCTCTTATTGGTGGAATGAGGCATTGTGACATCACAGTATCAGCTCTGGTTACCAGAGACAGAAACTTTTCACACTATTTATTCAATTTTCTATACTGTTCTCCAAAGGGAGCTCAGAACGGTTTACATGAATTTGTTCAGGTACTCAAGCATTTTTCCCTCTCTCTCTCTCGGTGGGCTCACAATCTATCTGGGGCAATGGGGGGATTAAGTGACTTGCCCAGGGTCACAAGGAGCAGCGTGGGTTTGAACCCACAACCCCAGGGTGCCAAGGCTGTAGCTTTAACTACTTTGCCACACACTCCACCAGCTATGGTCCTACCCTTTTTTCCTGCATGCAAGATACAGTCCAGTATTTTATATTAGGGAAAATTGAACCTCGTCTGTCTGAATGCAGCCGGTTCAATCACGGAGCTTTCTGCTCAGCCTATCCATTACTTCTTGCTTTCCTTGCCAGGCCCATTCAAATGCCCAGTGCCTACTGTATCTTGTTAGTTTTTGCTGCAGCAGGATTGTAAGCCATGGAGGAAGGACTGCCAACTGACTCCCGATCCACCTAACACAACTGATCCAGTTTTGGTTCCATCTCACTGTATGCAGAGAGCTTTTGATCAAGTTTCAAGGTTCTTTATTTTTGATATACCGTTTATCAGTCAAGTATCTGAACGGTTTACAATGAAATTAAATTTAAAAGAAAAGAATTAAAAAATTTTAAATACATCATATCTAAAGTTAAAATTAACGAAAATAAAAATAAAGAAAGCAAACGTGAGCATAAACAGACTGACGTACGTGACATGAGGGGGAGGAGAAACAAGGTAAGTTAGTAAATACATTGAGATAAAATGAAAATAAAAGGGAGGTAAGTGGGAGGGGGGGAGATACATTAGGGTAGGGCTCACTTCAAAAGAAGCATTTTGTTTTTTCCAAAATACTTCAATTAATTATATGAGGATTATTAGAGAGAGCTGGGATTAGAAGTTGTAGGTATCTTTAAAAAAAAAAAAAGTCGAGTTTAGATTTAAATTTTTCTAGAGAGTTTTCTAGTTGGAAATCCAATGGGAGAGCATTCCACAGAGTTGGGTCAGTGACCGAGAAAACGGATTTGCCAGTACACTTCTCCCTCAGTATCCACGGGGGTTAGGGGCAGAGTCGGCCCGTGAATATTAAAAAAAACAGCGAATAATATTCAGGCCGGCTCTGACCCACCCCCCCTCCCCCCCCCCCCCCCTCCGGCATCCCTTAATATTTACCTGGTGGACTAACGGGTTTTCGAGGCAGGCGTGATCTTCCTACGCTCATGCCGCGTGCAGATCACTCATTGGCGAGGCCCGACTTTAGTGCAGGAAGAGACGGTCGGAGCATACCACAAGTGATTTCCTTCACTCGCCGACGCTCCGGCTGCTCTCTCCTGCCTCTCTGGCTGCCCTCTCCTACCCAGTCATTCACGGTTGGAATATACCGTGAATGACCGGGACCGCGTATCACCGACTGCAAATGACCGGGGGAACATTGTATCTCAAACAGCCCAGAGAAAGGCCTATACCTTAATAAAGATGCATTCCAGGAGAGTGGAAAGGAGCCATAAAAGCTGGCAGGACCCGAACATAATAGCCTTACTGGGCCAGACCATCAAGCCCAGTAGCCCGTTCTCACAATGGCCAATCCAGATCACTAATACCTGGCCAAAACCCAAGGAGTAGCAATATTCCATACTACCAATCCAGGGCAAGCAGTGGCTTCTCCCCTGTCTTTGTCCTCCAGGAAATTGTCCAAATCTTTCTTAAAACCAGGTACACTATCTGCTCTTACCACAACCTCTGGCAACACGTTCCAGAGCTTAACTAATACAGATTTTGAGACACCCTCCCAAGGAAGGCTGCAGCTCCACATAAGCATGAGATCACAATGCCGTAATTCCTCACTATGCCACTAAAAAGGCTCTCCAGTATGGCTATAAAAAGGCATACCTCATTTTTTTAAACTCAAGGCCTGGAGCTCGAGCATCAAGAAGCCTGTGGGAAGATGCAGCCCTACCCAACCGAGGCTGCTGCTGCGAGTCGGACGACTAGAGACAGCCAACGAAAAATACCTCTGCTCCTGGTCCCGACCGTCGAGAAGGGAAAACATTATTGAGGCCTCAGAGAGAAAGACAGCCTCACTAAGGAATTACCACCAGGAATTGTGCCAAAACCATGAGCCGCTGGTCAACTTGAAACAGCAGTCACTAGATATACCATGGGGTAGGTGGACCGCTGCTCTCCCTGAGTGTACAGAGAAGAACCGAAATTCAAAACTTTTTTTTTTTTTTAACAGCTGCCACAAGGGCAGGATAAAGGGAAAGGCCCCCAAAACAGACCCATTAAGGACTGAGGTTCTCCCACGACCGAGAGGATAACAGACTAAGTCCCCCCACCCCCAGCCAAAACACAGGAGACAACGTGGGAAGGAAGCCTCAACAAATGGAAGAGTACTCTAAAGCAACATACTCACTGTGATTAGCTCCAAAGCATACACACATACAGTTGGCTGCTCGTTTTTCTAGTGAATGCCTCCAGACCACTGCATTCCCTGGGCTTTATCATTTCTTCTTTTTTTTCTTTTTTTTTAAGTGAGGAGGGAGTAGGAGTGCAGGGCAAACACCATATGAGGCTACAGCAGGACATGGATAGGGAACTAGCACCACCAGCTGTACCCCGATAGGCACCCAAAAAGCCTAATCCACTCATTCACTGAGTTAGCATAGCCAAAACAGAAGCCTAGGCAAGGCTAGCAGAGCCAGACCCAGCAACCTCTTGCAGGTCACTCTACCCAGAAGATAAAACTAGGAGCAGAAGAGACCATTCATCTACCTGAGGAGATAGAGAATACCAATTACCAGTGAGCATACCATCATATATAGGACAGAGCTCAGCTTGGTACTCTCTATCTCCACCTGCTGGTAGATGGACACAACCCACTTGTCTGGATTCATCTGCTGCTGATGACAAGGAAGAGAGTGTTGTTATCCACAGACATAGATATTGGGGGAAGAGGAAAGGAGGGTGAAGCTCAGTCTTGCAGGTTCAGTTTTAAACAGGCAGTGAGACATCCAGGCAGCAATGTCAGACAGGCAGGCCGAGACTTGGGCCTGGTTTAGAGAGGTAGATCTGGGAGTTGTTAGCATAGAGATGATACTCAAAATCATGGAAAGAGATCAGTGCACCAAGGGAATGAGTATAGATGAAAAAGGCAGAGCCTTGAGGTACACTGACCGACAGTGGGATAGCTCTTTGTCGAAACAATCTAATCAACATATGATACAACAAGTGAAGTGAAGTGCCGATTCCATTCCGGGGTAACACAACAATGGGGTCGTGAGGATAGATGTCAAGTAGTCAGCCATGGGTATACTGTTCTGGAGTCACTTTATTGATAAATTTGCTATAAAAAGCCTAGAGACTCGACACTGGCAGTGTTTCGGCGTCTGTGCCTTTATCAAGAGTCTTGAAGAGTAGACACGGTGCACCCGGACGCTCTGGTTGAAGCGCTGGCAAAAAGTCTGAAGGAACAGTACATGAACAAGTGTCCAAAGCAGAGCTAAGGAGAGCGGATATGAGAACAGAACGTTTAAAAAAAAAAAAAAAAGCACACGACTCCAGACCAGTATACCCGTGGTTGACGACTTGACATCTTATCCTCACAACTCCATTGTTGTGTGTGCTTCCCTCGTCATCGTCGAGGCCTCCCTTTGGCTTCCTCTTCAATCTATTCAGGGTTCACCTACTAAAGCTGACCCTCCCTCAATTACCATTTCCTATCATACCCTAGCTATCGGAGAACTTTTGTGTTTCTCTCCCTGGGTCTGATCTGTCTTGACTAGACTAAGCTCCAGAGACTGTGGCCTGTCCATTGTGCGTATCTGTACAGAGTTGCATATATCTAATATCTAAAATGATAATTATTATTAAATGTCATTCATCAAAAAGGCTCTATGGAACACTGTGGGAGAACCCCCTTACTGCCTGGACTCAGCAGTGCATGACATTTGTCTTTCCATGCCACGCTGATCCTCAAAGAGCCACATTCAAATGTCATTTTATTTTAAGTACCAAACAGGAAGTGTCAGTTCTTTCAAAGAGAGAGAGAAAACAAAAAACACAGTGAACATATTGCACTCATTTATTGACTCTGCTCTTTCAAGCCAGCATGGCATTTAGCACAGAAGGCAGCTCAGCAAAAAAAAGCTTATAAATAAGAAGATGGGTAAAGAGTGATGGAAAAGGAGATTGGGCAAGGCCTGGGGAGGAGTGAGTATTAGGTCCACCCTGGGAGTTGAGGGAATAACCTCCCAGGAAATCAAGCCGACTGGGAAAAATCAACCTCAACTGTATTTATGACATGGATGTACAGCCCCCATCTCCTCCCCTTAAAGACACGGTTCTTTTTTTTTTTACAAGCTGCTCATCCTTAAGTAAACATTTTCTCAAAGATTTAAAGGGCTTAGGCCCAATATATGTAATATAGTACTGATAATATATTACTTTTACAAGTAATGCATCATTTTTCACAGTAACCATTAACACATTCCTGTTTCCTAATAAAACTAGTGACTGTTTTATATCACTTTTGGAAAGTAATTTATTCAACAGTGGTTACTCTTTTTTTTTTTTTTTTAAACATATTTTTATTGAAAATGAAAAAGGTCACAACCAGACTCATATTTTTAAAAGTAACATATTACTAGTGATACATCGCCAGCAGGAGTGTAGGAAGATCGCTCCTGCCCCAAAAGACCGCTAGACCACCAGGTAAGGTCCGGGAAGGCGGGGATGAGTCAGAGTCGGCCCCCAAAGTTATTCGTGAATTTTCAATATTCGCGGGCCAGCTCTGTCCCTAACCCCTGCGAATATTGAAGGAGGAGTATACAAGGACACACTACAGCCACCTTTTACAAGAACTTAATAAAAAGACCCCTAGGTTTCCTCTATGCACAGAGCTCCCACAGAACCATAAAGGTTGCAGACAATTTATTGGAATAGAGGCAGAAACATATATACAGTATATATATTTTTTTAATAAGTCTTTATTGAAAGTGGCACAGAGAACGCATGCACAAATGGCAGTATAACAAAGTGTCATTATAGATCAACCGATCAACATCAAACCCCCCCCCCCCCCAACTGAACAAAGTGGGAAACAGTACAACCAAATGTGCAATGCATCCTCCCCTGCACACCCATTTTTCTATAGAGAACACAAATATGCAAACTTAGGCACCAGTCCAAAACTTTCAGGAGCCAAAGTTTCTGTTACTCCTTTTTTTTCCTCTTTTTATTCTTACTGTTTTGCTTATATATAAAACTGAACCAAAAACAAAATATTTTGCTTTTCTGAACTATAGGTGCCAAATTCCTGGGTGATCCGAGCTCGTGGGATTTTTCCAGCCTTGCACTGGATGGATTAGTTTTGGCTGCCAAAAGAAGTGTACGCAGTGGACATTTCTGGTTCCCATTAGCTGTGTGTTTTATTTTGAGAATATCAAAGTTGAATTTGAAAAAGTAGTTATTAGTTGGGATCATCCACTCTATAGGGCCAACTGTTGATATGGTCAGAGCTAAGCAACAGTCGGTGGCAGAGGGGGCATGTGTCCAAGGTAGGGACCAAGCAAGAAATGATCTTTAAACGCTACTGGCCTGAGATATTGTTCTTAATTGTAGGTAGGCTAGGGAACCCACATTGCAATTCCCTAACTCTTGCCAACAGTCTTCTCAATGTTTGCTGCCAGCACTACCTCCGAAACAGTTTTCCCATTTTCTGACATTGCATGACTAAGCTAATTTGAGCCACTGCATCCATGTAGCTCAAATGTAAGAGCTCTGTGATATTGGAAGGTGGTACCCAGCAATAAGCCTCCATTGAAGGTGAGAAGAAATTGGCAAACTGGGAAGAGAGGAAGTGTGAAGGAGCTGAGAGCAGGTATGAAGATGATGACATGGGATGGGGGTTTGAAAACTGTGTTTATTGGGAAAACAAGAGTATGAGGGGAGATGAGACAAAATGCCACCCAGTCAACTCACCTTTGTCACTTAATTTCACCAGATGCTACTTAGTAAATATGTTTTATTGTCATGTCTATATTGTAATTTATGTAATCAGTCAACTATATTGTAATTTATGTAAAATGTCATCTCTGCTCTGTCTGGATTATTATGGATGTACTTTGTAACCCGTTCTGGGCTCTTTTGGAAGGATGGGCTAAAAATCGAATAAATAAATAAAAATGTATCCCCAGCACTACAATGCACAGAGAATGTGGTAAGACTAGCAGATCAAAGTCTGGGTTAGAGAATGACACGGTGACAAAATTCATCACCGTTCCCGTCCCCACGGATAACCGCGGGAAACCATCTTCATGTCATTCTTTAAAGACAGAGGGAAGAGTCAGAGTATGAATGGCCACAACCACTGACCCGCAAGCTTTGCTTTCAAGAATGCTGGTGTAGAAGGACTGAGGTTGAAATAGACACTAGAAAATGACATGGGATTATTTCCCGCGGTTATCCGCGGGGACGGGACAGTGATGAATTTTGTCACCGTGTCATTCTCTAGTCTAGGTTACATGTCACTGCTCTGGATAACTTCTCCATAGTAACTTAGTAAATGACAGCAGATAAAGCCCTAAATGGTCCATCCAGTTTGCCCTGTAATCACATGCATTACAATTTCATGATTAAATTAAAATATTTTTATTTTCTTTGTTATTTCTGGGCCATAGACCTCAGAAGTCGACCCGGTATCGTCCTTAGGTTCCAACTACTGCAGTTGCCATTGAAGCTTGCTTCAGCCTATCCAAACCATCTCATTTGCTGGATTCAGACTGTGAAGGTTTGCCCAAACCAAAATCAGAGGTTTTATTTACTACACATAGGATTAAAACCACTCAATATCTCCATTACACAATCTGCCAAGGTCATCTTGGAAAACTTCCAGTCTTCCAAACTCCAATACAGTAAAACCTTGGTTTGCGAGCATAATTCGTTCCAGAAGCATGCTTGTAATCCAGAGCACTCGTATATCAAAGCGAATTTCCCCATAAGAAATAATGGAAACTCAGACGATTCGTTCCAAAACCCACAAACTTTAATACAAAATACTATACATACTTGCATTGCAAGACCTCGCTCATTTAGAACAGTCACTACACTCCTGCAGCGTCGGAAAGAGAAAAAACCATTGGCTCAGTTGTGATGATGTGACGCGTGTATACTGTATGTACTCGTATTGCAAGACTTTGCTTGTTTAGAACAGTCACTACACTCGCAGTGTCCGAGAAAGAAGAATCATCGGCTCAGTTGTGATGTGTGTGTACTGTATGTACTTGTATTGCAAGACATTGCTTGTATATCAAGTTAAAATTTAATAAAATGTTTTGCTTGTCTTGCAAAACGCTTGCAAACCAAGTTACTTGCAAATCCAAGGTTTTACTGTACTTCTAAATAGAATGAATTATCAGCAAAAAAAAAAGTATCCATGTAATAAAAAGAATAAATGCAATATCATCATTGCAATATTGCTGCTTTTTTCCAGTGAATATATGTTTACTGTTCTTTTGATGCACATAATCATACTTTGTCTAGTGCGATAGAAGATTGAACTCCCGAGAAGGCACTATATGCTGTAACATGGACCATGTTGGGGTCTTTCTCATTACCGCCTTTACAGTTGGTGCTGTGCATATACCAAGAGCTGCAATCAAGTTCTTTGTCAATAAAGCCTTTATACAAAGTAATTGGCACGCGTTATGAATTCATGATTAAATTAAATCGTCTTTTTATTTGTTATTTCTGGGCCATAGATCATAAAATCCAAACAGTACTGTCCATAGGTTCCAGCTACTGGAGGTGCTGTTGAAGCTCACTCCAGCCTATCCAAATGATCTCTGTTTGTGGGATACAGACTAAAGTCTACTTATGAGGAATTTAGGAAACGTCTGAAAACACACCTGTTCCTAAAGTATCTAGACAACTGATCCTCTCTTCGCTCTCCCCTCTATAGCGATTAACTTGTTCTATTGATCACTCTCTCCTCAAAAATGGATTTCCTGTCCTATTAACCCTCTTTCTTCCTCCCCTCTTAAAGTCAATCAATTTGTACCTTTGCTTAATCTTTGTAAACCGCATAGAACTTCACGGTATTGCGGTATATAAGCTGTTATTATTATTATTAAAGTCTGCCCAGCACCATCCTAAACTGAGTTGCCATATACGGGTCATAGAACATGCAAGTCTGTCCAATACTGGCCTTAGTTCATCAATTTAGACCATTTATTTTCTAATCATAGATCCTCTTTGTTCATCCTATTCTTTTTGTTTTTTTATTCCGTCACCGTTTTCCTCTCCACCTCCCTCAGAGGGCCAATCTAGGCATCAATCACCCTCTCCATGAAAAATAATTTCCTAACATTACTCCTAAGTCTACCACCCCACAACCTCAATTTATATCCTCTAGTTTTACCATTTTCCCTTCTCTGGAAAAGATTTGGTTCTGTATTAATATCTTTCAAGTATTTAAACATCTGTATCATATCTCCCCTGACCCTCCTCTCCTCTAGAGTATAAATATTCAGGTCTTCCAAGTCTCTTCTCTTAAGTCTTTTGGCGCAAACCCCTACCATTTTCAATGCCTTCCTCTGGCTGCATTGAGTCTTCTTATATCCTTCGCCAGATTCAGCCTCCAAAACGGAACACAATACTCCAAGTGGGGCCTCACCAATGACCTGTAGAGGGACATCAACATCGCCTATCTTCTGCTAGTTATACCTCTCCCTATACAGCCTAGTATCCTTCTGGCTACAGCAATTGCCTTGTCTGAGGATTTGAAGGCAATGAAACAGTGTGACACTATCACCCCCAAGGACCCTCTCCCCATCTGTGCATATCGGCCTCTCACTTCCCAGCACATATGGCTCCCTTGGATTTCTATTCCCTCAGATGCATCACTTTGCATTAAATTTTAGTTTCCAGACGTTAGACCATTCTAACTTTTGCAGATCCTTTTTCACGTTTTCTACTCCCTCCGAGGTATCCACTCTGTTACAAATCTTGGTATCATCCGCAAAAGGGGCAAACCTTACGTTCAAACCCTTCAGCAATGTCGCTCACAAACATATTGAACAGATTCAGCCCCAGTACCAATGCTTGAGACATTCCACTACTCAACTTCCTTCCTTCGAGCAAATTCCAGTAACCACCATCCGCTGGTGTCTGTCCATCAGCCAGTTTCTAATCCAGTTCACCACTCTGGGTCCTAACTTAAGTCCATCAAGTTTATTCACGAGCCTCCTATGAGGAACCATGTCAAAGGCTTTGCTGATATCTCAGTAAATTACATCTAGTGCACATTCTCGATCCAATTCTCTAGTCGCTCAGTCACAATTTATTTTAATCATTTCTGTTGATCTTGTGCATATACTGAGAGCTGTAATCAAGTTTTTTGACAACTGGTCCTTTTTGATCCATCTGGATACACAGTTTTACTTATCTCACTCCATTTTGTTTCTGCCTTGACTTGATTCCTGTCGTTGTCCAACATTCAAATTAACGTCTATTGGAAACTCAAAGCCAAGCACTTCCCTTCTGAAATAATTGCTAAGAACAAGGGTTTTTAAAGCATGAAAATAATCTACTTGATTGAAAAGTACAAAAGTACTTGATTGAAAAGTACAAAATATGCAGAACTTTTGCCATCATTAGCAAGAGTTGGTTCATGTATCACCTTTTACAATCCATGAAAGACAATATCCATCCAAATCTTACACCAAGTAACATATGAAAGCCCACATATGCCTGGAAAGGTTATTTGCAGGGACTTCCCAGAAGTAGTTTATAATGTACAAATGGCCTTTTATTACAAATAAAGAGCCCAAGAGACCCAAGTTTTCCTGCTGAAACTCACAAATCCTCTTTCAAGCAGGATTTTGTAAGTTTGCACAGTCCACAATGGCAGGTTAAGTCCTCTGTCTAACGCTTTGAGATTCATTTTTCATTTTAAAAAGATCCCAGTTAGGTTAAACCCCCATGGGAATGAATGCAGAGAAGCATTTATTAGTTTTGGTAATGCAGGAACAAGGGATGGATCTTGGAATCTCCCTTTCTTCCTGTTATCTGTGCCCTCCCCCCCTTTCTCTGTTTTTGCTCTCTGATATCTCTAAGCCATAAAATGAATGTATTGGCATTGAACCAGGCAGCCCACATATGGTGGGCTGCGATGACTGTATTCAATCAAAGTCTATTAACCTTAATATGGAGGCAAAATTCCCTTTACAAAGTACCAGGAAATGAAAAAAAAAGGGGGGGGGGAATCCCATCAGGCTATAGCTGTTCATCAGACCTCCAAAACCATAGCAACTGACATAGATGTGAATATTTGCCATTCTTCTAATATAACCATGGATTGGAAGCCTAGTCGTTAAAGCAATAGGCTGAGAAATAGAAAAGACAAGATTTAAATCCTATATCTACACTGAAGAACCCTTTGACCTTGGGCAAGTCACTTAACACGCCATTGCATCAGGTACAAACCTTTGCTTATATATTTTTATTTACATTATTTTGAACTCACATTCAAATAAGAATGAACACAAAAATCTGCTTACAGAAAAAATACATAATTGAAAAAATAAATAAATAAATAAATGAGGCACAAAAAAAAAGGAAAAACAAACTGTATAGCAGTTCATATCGAGAGGAGAATCAATTATGAAACGGGACAAGGAAATTTTTTAAAGCAAAAGAGAACCACCTATATTTACAAGAACCCCTAAACACCCTCAGGGGCAGGAGCCAAAATAAATCAGTCTCTTCAAAGCCAAAATGCCATTAGTTGAGAGCAAACAAAGAAAACACTTTGTAGACTAAAAGTTTCCCAAACAATTCTGCGGAAGCTTCAGGTACAAAATTAGATTTTAAACCCTTGGGGGGAGGGGCAGAGAAATTGTTATTGCACCTCAATGCAACCCACCTTGACCTGCCAATGAAAAGGCACAAGGTAAATCAATAGGAGGAATTTTTTTTCACTCAGAGAATAGTTAAGCTCTCGAACGTGTTGCCAGAGGATGTGGTAAGAGCGGATAGCGTAGCTGGTTTTAAAAAAGGTTTGGACAAGTTCCTGGAGGAAAAGTCCATAGTCTGTTATTGAGAAAGACATGGGGGAAGCTACTGCTTGCCCTGGATCAGTAGCATGGAATATTGCTACTCCTTGGGTTTTGGCTAGGTACTAGTGACCTGGATTGGCCACCGTGAGAACGGGCTATTGGGATTGATGGACCATTGGTCTGGCCCAGTAGGTGTCAGGTCAAAAGCACGCCGGGACAAAGGCGAACACAGACAATTGAGCGCAGCGTGGAGGTGCGCGCCGCAGAAAATTACTGTTTTTACGGCTCCGACAGGGGGGAGGGGGAACCCCCCACTTTACTTAATAGAGATCGCGCCACGTTGTGGGAGGTGTGGAGGGTTGTAACCCCCCACATTTTACTGAAAACTTCACTTTTTCCCTGTTTTTAGGGAAAAAGTTAAGTTTACAGTAAAATGTGGAGGGTTACAACCCCCCACAACGCCGGCACGATCTCTATTAAGTAAACTGGGGGGGCTCCCCAACAAAACCCCCCGTCGGAGCCCTTAAAAACTGTAATTTTCTTTGGTGCGTGCCTCCGTGTTGCGCTCAGTTGTCGGCGCGCGCCTTTGTCTTTCGCCGAGTTGTCTATGAACCGGCCCAGTAAGGCTATTCTTATGTTCCAAATCCAAAATAAATACAAAATTGAGGCCTCTTATTTTCTCCACCTCTGGAATTAAAAAAAAAAGAAAAAAAGAAAACATGCTTGAATCCTACGCGACGATGAATCTGGCCAAACATTTAATTTCCCTATTGGCATCATAACTGTAATAATTACAATTCATAGGAAGATGGGGGAAGACCAGTTTCAAAGCTTCTTACCCAGCTAAATCACAATTTACCTGAACAAACAGAGCTCACAAAGGCACAAATATTTGTCCACCTTTTATCAAGCTGCGTCTGAGCTTTTACCACAGCGACTTGCGATTTAAAAAACAAACAAACAAAAAAAAACCCCAAAAACCTTAATGCAGCTTCATAAAGGGGGCCATTGTTTTTAAGAGCATAGCTTTGAAAAAAATTTTGACAGTAGATTACATTTTCAAGTTTACAGGCATTTTCATAGAAAACCACACGGCTGCAGGTCCTTTGTATCTACAGCAAATTTCAAAGCACAAGTGGATCTGGCGTCTTGTCTGTCAACCAGCTTCTAATGCAGTTCACCACTTTGGACCCTAACTTCAGCCCATGGAGTTTAAGAGCCTCCTATGAGGAACCGTGTCAAAGGCTTTGCTGAAATCTAAGTAAATTACATCTAGCGCACCTCTTTGATCCAACTCCCTGGTCACCCAGTGAAAGAATACAAGCAGATTCATTTGGCACAATTTACCTTTAATAAACCCATGTTGCCTCGGATCTTGAAATCCATTAGATTCCAATAAATTTCACTATCCTTGCCTTCTATAACGTTTCCATTATTTTTCCAATAACTGAAGTGAGGCTTACTGGCCTGTAGTTTCCCGCTTCATCTCTGCGACCACTTTTGTGAAGAAGGACCACATCTGCTCTTCTCCAGTCCTGCGAGACCTTTCCCGTCATATAAACAGGGAAACCTGCATCATACCAGTGGCACACACTGCATCCTCCTATGCAACATCTCTGTTCAAGCTCCATGTCAAGCCTTCTGTTCCCTAATCACGCCTAGTAGCTCACAGTTCTAGGGCTCTGGAAAGGAAACTGGTGCATGGACAACCAGTACAATGAGCACACTTTGTATGCTGGGAATGAGGATGTGAAGAGGGGATTAAAAAAAAAAACAGAGAGGAAAAATACCCAGGATGTTGTGAACGCGTAAGTGCCAGATCCCAGCTCTGCACAAAAAAACAAAACTTGAATGGTCGATGGGTATTTGATGTGTCAACTTGTGTTTAGAGGGTGACTCTGGCTGTGAAGTGTTAAGGCTTGTAAGGTCTGTCTGTGTCTCATATAGGGCAAATCTGGTTTAGGATGGACAGGAGAGGACTTTAGATTGGAATATGGGGACAATGCCAGGCAGACTTCTATATCTATGTCCCAAAAATAACAAGATGGATTCAGATAAACTAGAGTGGGCATCAAAGGCAATTCTAGTAGTTGGAACCTAAAGGACAGAGGTTAGGCAGACTTCTATAGTCTATCCCAGAAATGAAAAAAAACAAACAAACCCCACAATCAAGCAGTTGACAATCACATTCATTGCTGTTATAATCATGAATTGATAATGAGTGTGATTGTTGGGCAGACTGGATGGACCATTCAGGTCTTTAGAAGAATAAAGTTGTTATTATTTATTTATTAATTTAATTTGTTTTCCAACGAGCTCAGAACAGGTTACAGGATAAGATACAGTCAAACGGTTTACATTTTGCCATATATACACAATTCAATGTGATTATCATACACTTGACATATTTATAATACAATGTATTTATCCTAACTAATCTGTAAAGAGAATCTTATTCCAATAGGAAATAAACAGGGGGGGTCAGGTGAAGAGGTAAGTTTTCTTGCTTTCCTTAAATCTGCCGTCATTTACTATGTTACAATGTAATGAGTCAAATTCCCCTCCCCACACACACAAAAAAAAAATCCTCCAAGTCACACAGCACTTCATGGGCATTTTTCATGACTGCCAGTAACCCACTCCCGGGCACGATATAAAGAAGTACACTCCTTTTCACTTACCTAGACTCTTTCGTAGCTCCTCACATTGGCTGATGTGAGGGAACTTGAGGATTTCCTTCCACTTTTTACTCCTCCCTTTCCGCTTCCCTCCGCCACCTGTGACAATGCAAAAGGAGAGAGAGAAAAGAATGAACTGAGGTAAGCATTTCCAAAAACAGAAGAGGAAGGAGAGAAAATGTAATAGCAACACAGCGATAAGTAGCTGCATTGCAGAATAAAATAGTCCCCAACCCACAAAACAAGGTTAATCAGACCACTTCACCTTTCCATTCTTAATGGATGCAGAATCTAATGTCATGCTAATATTAACATACTTATAGCCCGTTACATCAATGGGTGCTAGAATATATGTGTGTGTGTCTGTCTTTATTTCTTTTTCTCTCTCCTTAGCCGCTTTCTGAATTTCTGTCTTTTCTTTTTTTTTTTTTTTTCCTTGGCTGTCCACAACCACCCCTTGCCTGCTTCCTGTCCATTCTCCCTTCCTTTTACCTCCCCTGTGTCCTCCACCACCCCATCACTGCTCACCTTATCCAGCAGCAGCTCTTCTCCCTTTGTTTTACCTCCCCCCTGTCCATCATCACCTCCTTCCTGCTCCCCCTGTCCAGCAGTAGGCCTCCCTTCATTTTTCTGCCCCCCCCCCCTGTCCATTACATGGGCTCAGTTCCATAGAGAGCAATGGAGAAACCATAGCATTCAAAAGCTGCTCCTAACAGTCTGGAACACAGTCCCACTACTTTTCAGACTCTGGAGCAGCAGGTGTCATCTGCTCCTGCACCTCCCTTCCAGACAGGAAAAGGGGCAGGGAGGCTATGAACTGGAACAAAAAAGAAAACAGTTTCTAATCCAGCCACTCTTCTTCTGCTGCTTCTGTCCCCTGGCCAAATGGCTGGCTGGCTGGCTGGCCTACTCCCCTGGATCGGCGTTCTGTGCAGGAGTTGCGGCCATTTTGAAGATCGGTCTGCCCTGCTCCTTGCCTTAGTATATTTTTAAGACGCGGCGGCTCCTCTCAAGATCCCCGACTGCATCGGACTTCCGACGCAGGTGGGGATCCTGAGAGGAGCCGCTGCCTCGTCTTTCAACTTAAAAATATACTAAGGCAAGGAGCAGGGCAGACCGAAGAACAGCACGCCCGACAGCCGCCGCGTCCGACATCCACCTTGGGGGAGGAGAGAGAGTGTTTTGCGTGCATGCGCACTCCTATCTGCGGTGCCCTACAGCGCACGGAAAACGGAACACGCGATGGGAGTGCGCATGCGCGGCTTAGGCTTTTATTATATTAGATACATACCATATTGTACTGAAAAATATACTGTGAATTTTGAGCCAAAAAAATGACCCAAAAAATTACATTTGAGTCATCCAGGTAGCCAGTACTTCTGTACTCCCTTTACAATGACAGGTGCTGCTTTCCTGCACTCCCCTCCCCTCCCCCCCCTCCCCTCCCCCGGTGACTGGAACTGCTCTTCTGCACTGCACCCCTCCCTCATGACCGATGCCGCTCTCTGTACTCAGCCCACCCAATGTCCAGAGGTGCTCTCCTGCATTGCTCCCCCCTAATGACCGATGCTGCTCTCTGTACCCCCCCCATACACCCGATGGCTGTTATTACTCTGCACTCTACCCCACTGTTGCCACATTCTCCTTACCAGCTCCGTTGGTGCTCCAGACAGCTGATGCCATAGTGACGAATAAAGCTCTTACCGCTGGTGTATGCTGATCTGGTGTGGAACCTTGAGCATCTGCGTATGCTCAAGGTCTGCAGGAGCCCAGATGCTCAAGGCCCCACACTAGACTAGCATACACCAGCGGCAAGGGCTTTATTCATCATTGTGGCATCAGCTGTCTGGAGCACCAAACAGTAAGGCTCTGTCTGTATTAGTGGAACCACATCCCGATCCCTGCTGGGCTGGCTCTTGGGTCATTCCGATGTGAAATTCTTTTTTCCTTGTTCTTAATTCTACCATTAAACTTGCCTTTCTTAATAGCTTACACAATGAAATCCTATTCCATAATTCCCTATCTTATTACAGATATTATAACAATGTGATAATAGTGCTTCATCATCAAACCATATCCACACCGGCAACAGTGTCTTATGATGATGGTATATTCAACATCATTGCACCCACCTGCCTCCTGTTATCTTTAACTAATGCTGTTTTTTTAGAATTATATCTACCTACCTACCTACCTACCTACCTACCTACCTGTGGTTGATGATTCGACAAGCGGGTGGAGCTCTATAAATGACGATTTATCTTGGCACTGTTGACAGATCCCCTGTGAAAATTTCTGTGTGCTGGATCAAAACCCCTGTCAAATCCCTTTATAATAGTAATAATAATAATAACAGTTTATATACCATAGGACCGTGAAGTTCTATGCGGTTTACAAAGATTAAAAGATGGTACAAATTGATTGAACTTAACAGGGTGAAAGCTAGTGATTAACAGCTCAAGGGATCAGTTATTGAGGAGAAAGAGTTGTACGGGTCCAAAATAGTTCTTCTGGAGTAAATCCTTTCGCCTGTCGAATCATCCACCACAGATTCAAAGATAAGTAGGAAATTTATATATAGAATTCTAAAAAACTTTAAAAAACAGCATTAGTTAAAGATAACAGGGGGCAGGTGGGTACAATAAGAACTGCCGCAGCTGGGTCCATCATGCCCAGCAGTTGGCACGTGGTGGACCTCTGGTCAAAGACCAGCGCCCTAACTGAAACTAGCCCTATCAGCGTACGTCCTTGTTCAGCAGGAACGTCTTGAATCCCTGGAGGGTGTTTTCCCCTATTACAGACTCCGGAAGAGCGTTCCAGTTTTCTACCACTCTCTGGGTGAAGAAGAACTTCCTTACGTTTGTACCGAATCTATCCCCTTTCAACTTTAGAGAGTGCCCTCTCGTTCTCCCTACCTTGGAGAGGGTGAACAACCTGCCCTTATCTACTAAGTCTATTCCCTTCAGTACCTTGAATGTTTTGATCATGTCCCCTCTCAATCTCCTCTGTTCGAGGGAGAAGAGGCCCAGTTTCTCTAATCTTTCGCTGTACGGCAGCTCCTCCAACCTCTTAACCAATGATGTTGAATATACCATCATCATTAGACACTGTTGCTGGTGTGGATATGTTATGATGACTGAGCACTATTATCACATTATTATAATACAGTATTTGTAATAAGATAGGGAATGATGGCATAAGATTTCATTGTGTATGATATTAATATAGGGAAGTCCTGATTATTTAATTATCTCCCAATCATATATTATTTCTTCATAGCTGCCACATAAAAGTGACACCTATGACTGAACAATGCGGTCTGCTAGTTGTTGCTAAGTCTCCTAGTGATGGAGAAGCAGAGCAATACTTGACTCGGGACAACAGAGTTTACAGTTTAACCACAGGATGCTATCTTCTGAAAGCTGTAGACCGTGACAGGTGATAAGTTTGGCTTTTTTAAATTCTTTTTCTCCAAATGAACAGGGCTGCCCAAGTCTGGTCCTCGAGATCTACTGGCAGGCCAGGTTTTTGGGATATCCACAATGAATATGCATGAGAGAGATTTGCCTGCACTGCCTTCTTGGTATGCAAATCTCTCTCATGCATGTTTTCCTGAAAACCTGGCCTGCCAGTAGATCTCGAGGACCGGACTTGGGCAGCCCTGGTTTAGGTATTACTCCATTCAACCTAATCATAAGCACTTTTAACATTCACCTTCATTATCAAACTGTACAGTTCTTATTAGGCTGAAAATATTTATGAAGAGATATGGTCTTTGTTTATGACAAAGAACAAAAATTGCTCATAAACGGCCACAGGATAGTGAAGAAAAAGTATCTTCATTTCATAAATTTATTATAGAACAATGAAAATTATACAATTTTGATCTTGGAGAAATTGGAAACATGGATGAAACTCCAATAACGTTTGACCTTCCCAGCAATAGAACTGCAGCAAATCTAGGAGATAAAACAGTTGGTTGTTTTTTGTTGTTTTGTTTTTTGGGAGGGGTTAGGACAACCGGGAATAAAAAGAACCATTTTACTGTTTTCTCTTGTTTGGTGAATTGAATCAAGTTGAGGCTTGTAGTCATTTTTTAAAAGGAAGACATTGCCAAAAACATTAAATTTCCACCATGAATAACTGTGCCTGTACATGCCAAAGGCTGGATGAAGAAGGAACCAAAATGTGACTTGACGAGATCTGGAATAGACCAATATTTCTCAATTCGGTCTGGAGTACTCTTTTGCTAGTCATGTTTTCAGGATATTCACAATGAATATGCATGAAAGTAATTTGCATATAATAGAGATACTGTATGCAAATCAAGTTTTTGCATATTTATTGTGGATATCCTAAAATCTTGACTAGCAAAGAGGTACTCTAGGACCGAGTTGAGAAACACTGGAATAGACGACTGGCTATTCTTTCAAGCAAAAAAACATCCTTGCTCGCTTGGGACATGTTTAAAGCCCATATATCTGAAGACATCAAACAGACATAAACTATCCTTCCCCTCTCTACACGGCATCCTCCACGCAGGTAAACTGGGTAGATCCCTCCTCTCCAAAATCACCGGCCTCTGGAATGACCTCACTGTCCCGCTGCGGAACCTGGACTCCCTCCAACTATTCCGAAAACAACTGAAAACCTGGCTTTTCTCTAGCATATAATAATCTCTTCTCCTGATTACATCCCCTCTTTTATGCTTTATAAACTCTCTCTTCCCATATTTTTTAAACTCTGTAAACCGTGTCGAGCTCCACTTCAGTGGAGAAGATGCTTTATATAAACCTAAGGCTTAGTTTAGTTTAGAAGGCAAAGTCTCTTCAGAGTAACATAACATAACAGATTTATAGACCGCATAACCGTAAGTTCAATGCGGTTAACAAAAAGCTATGCTCTGAAGACAAATTATATTAGAAAAGAACGTGATAATCTAATTGGTCAGGAATTCAGAAAAGTTTAGCAGTTTTCTCAAGTGTTCATAAGAGCTTGACTTGAATATCAGTGGATAAATATCTTTATCATAGTAAGCTGCTTGGTATGAGAGTATATGCTCATAGTATGCAAATTACAATACCTCCCCTGATATTCGCAGGGGTTTCCATTCCAGGAACCCCCCGAATCTTGAAAAACCGCAAATACGGTTTTTCGTGGAGGAGACTGGAGAGGGCAGCGGGAGACGCAGGAGAGAGCAGCCGGAGCGCCGGCGAGGGAAGGAAATCACTCGCTATATGCTCCGACCGCCTCTTCCTGTACTAAAGCAGCTCCTGATTGGTGAGGCCTGACTTTAGTACAGGAAGAGGCGGTCGGAGCATACAGTGAGTGATTTCCTTCACTCGCCGGTGCTCCGGCTGCCCTCTCCTGGTCGGCGGTTCGTGGTCAGAAAATACCGCGAACTGCCGACCGTGAATTTGCGGGGGAGCACTGTATACCAGGTCATCTTACATATGTTTTACAACCACTAGATGTTTGTTTGAATAAACCTTTCAAGGATAATGTGTGAAAGATATGGCATGAACGGATGTCTTCTGGTAAAATACGCTTGACAAAAGCCCAAAATCTGATAAAACCAGACATTGAAACGATTGCAAAATGGGTCAGAGATGCCTGGGAAGACATTCCAGAAGATATGGTAATGTGACATAAATAAGCAATGCCTTTGATGAAGTGAAGATGATGTACTGTATGAAAGCAACAACAGCAGTGATGTCATTGATAATGACAATATATATGCTGATGACATCACAGAAGCTGACTTCCACTGTCTGTTTGGGAATTCTGATGAGGAATCCTGTTTTCAAGGATTTAAAATCATTTATTGATGACGATAAGCTACACTGTGAAGTTAATTGTGTTAAACTTGGGGAAGGGGGGATAGGATGGTAGAGAACAGGAGGATTATGGTGGGAGGGATTGTTTATCATGCTGTTATTGTACTAAATGTTTTGTGGTTTGGACTAATAAAAATATTTAAAGTTTTAAAAAAATTGTGTTAAAACTTATGACAAAGAAGTATAGTCTTTGTAGATTCTCTCACCAGAATCAACCAAATTTCTAATCTCAGTTTTTATTCAAGTCAACATTTTTTACCTCCTTTTGGGGGGGAAAAAGGGCACCTCGGTTTATATTTGGATCAATTTATATTCAAGTCAACATTTTTTACCTCCTTTTGGGGGGGGAAAAAGGGCACCTCGGTTTATATTTTGATCAATTTATATTCACGTATATATGGCATATCAGTATTCTGGAAAAATTATATAGATCCTTTATTGGCAACATCTTTTACCAGATCATTATGAATTGCCCAAAAACAGAACATTTGAGACAATCATCAGTACAATCCCTGTACAGTCCCAAAATTCTGAGTACTTTGTCTCTGGCCAATTTCAGCTTGACTCCAAAAGTTGAACCAAAGACTGGATCCAGTGGGCTTGTACTTACAAGCTTGTTAGGTGAATTGAACAGTCACTCAAATAGATTCACAGTATGTTTGATACCATCATGGCTTTTTATATATTTATTTGATATATACACACATGCCAAACAGATCATTTCAGGAACCTGTTGGAATATAGGACTACACTAGACAATATGAAAAAGCCAACAGGGCACAATCAGAAGCAGCAGGGCAAAGAAGAATAATTTTATGATTAGGGCAATCCTGATCACATATGCAATACTGATAACACAGAAAAGACTCCGATTTAAATAAAGGAATATACAGTCAAACCTCGTTTTGCAAGACGAGCAAAACATTTTTGTAAATCGTGACTCACAAACCGAGCGTTGACTCGATTAGCGAGTCCCCCGCCCGCAAACCAGCATCGCCCCCCCACCCGTGAACCAGCATCGCCCCCCCACCCGCAAACGCTGCCTCCCCTCGCACCAGCATTGCCCCCCCCTCGTGAATGCCCCCTCCCCCCAAGCAAACCGGCATCCCCCGACCAAACTGAAGGCTTAACCCAATCTGGCACCGGCACGCAGCACCAACCCACAGGAGGTGCCAGTGTCTGAAGATCCTGTCTCTTGCCGGACTGGGCCTTGAGCATCTGCACATGCTCAAGGCCTTCTGGCTCCCGCCTCTCTGTGCAGATGCTCAAGGCCAAGTCCAGCAAGAGGCAGGATCTTCGGGCACCGGCACCTCCTGTGGGTTGGTGCTGCATGTCAGTGCCATATAGGGGTAAGCCTTCAGTTCAGGCGGGCAGAGGATGCCGGTTCGTGAGTGGGGGCGATGCCGGTTCGCAGGGAGGGGGATGTGGAAGCACACCATTGGCCTTAGGGGTGGGAGGGTCTTTTGGGGATGGGGTGGGGTAGGGTGGGGTGGAGTAGCGCCGGTGGCCGGGGGAGGGAGAGGTGGAACCAATCAAGCGAGTTTCCTTTACTTCCTAAGGGGAAACTTGCTTTGATATACGAGTAATTTGGTTTATGAGCATGCTTCTGGAATGAATTATGCTCGTAAACCAAGGTTCCACTGTATATCAATTATTAAGACACAGCAATTGACTTCACATCAGGCATACAGGAGAGAGTTCTGGCTTTTAGTACTGGCACAAGAGGACTGGGCCATTGGGCAGGACCTGACACATATACCTCTGCCCTAGTCTCTGACTTGTCCCAGGCTCGCTGTAGCACCCATTTGCTTCCCTGGCTGGCTTCTGCCACCAACTCATTTGTGTAAGTAAATCAGTCATCCCACCAGCTCGCCTCATTTCTGTGGTTTCTCCACAAAATGCCCTGTTTGAATTGAGCTAGGTTTAGTCCAGCAAATAAATGGTTTAACAAGGGTGGAACAAATAGAAACAATGTGCATGCTTAATCTAGACTGCCAAAGAACCTCAAAGTGTCAATGCTTGCTCTTGGAGATAAAGGAATAGAAAGAGCTTCACTTTATCTAGAACAAACTTCAGCTTAGCCCAGTCCAGCAGAGAGGTTGCTCACTTCAAGTCTACCAAGTGGTATCTGTGGTCCCACTGGGACACTGAATACAAGATGCTAAAACCAAATTGCAATTGGTCAAGACTGGCCCCAGTGCTCTAGTTCCCAAACCTGTCCTGGAGGACCACCAGGCCAATCGGGTTTTCAGGCTAGCCCTAATGAATATGCATAAGAGAAATTTGCATATAGTGGAAGTGACAGGCATGCAAATCTGCTCCATGCATATTCATTAGGGCTAAGCCTGAATACCCTGGCCTGGTGGACCTCCAGGAAAGGGTTGGGAACTACTGCTCTAGGGTCCTTCTTACAAAGCTGCTTTGGGAGACACTGAATGCGCTCTTTGTATTCAGTTTCATCATAGAATTTTTTATTTTTATACAATACTTTCATACAGGTGTAGCCACAAATTAAATACAAACAATCAGGGAGACCCAATGGCAGTAGGGCAAGCGAGGACTGGATCCAGTCTTCAGCTACATACAGAAGGCCCACTGTTAAGTGTTGAGCAATAACTTAATTTCATTTGTTTCATTTATTTCCATAACGTTACTCACCAAAACAAAGCAGCATCCATGGCAAGACACAAGAATAAGATGTTAATACAATGACTGACAGTCTCTACCCTGCCACCCTGTCTATTCTGGTGGGCTCACAATCTATCTAATATATCTGGGGCAATGGGGGGATTAAGTGATTTGCCCAGGGTCACAAGGAGCAGCGTGGGTTTGAACCCACCACCTCAGGGTGCCGAGGCTGTAGCTTTAACCACTGTGTCATAGTCGCCCCTTTTTTTAGGGGTTTACTTTATAGATATGTGGGTTTACTTTACAGATCTATATTCGAGTATTATATGCTTGTCTGTATTGTAAAATATTCAATTAAAAAAAAAAAAGTAAAGACAACAGCAGGCCTGGGTGGGACTGGGGACAAACAGTTCTTGGTATGTTAAAGAAGGGGAACCATTTGCATATCTCCGCTTTCTTAGCAACAGCAAAAGAGGGCCGACCTCTGTTGCAAAGCCATCAAACACACACACACTTTATATTAGAACAGTGGTTCTCATCCCTGTCCTGGGGATCCCCCAGCCAGTCGGGTTTTCAAGATATCCCTAATGAATATGCATGAGAGAGATTTGCATATAATGGAAGTGACAGGTATGCAAATCTCTCTCATGCATATTCATTAGGGATATCTTGAAAACCTGACTGGCTGGAGGGTCCTCAGGACAGGGTTGAGAACCACTGTATTAGAAAGAAACATTCCTATACAAGTCAGTGAATGCAGAAATTGTTCTGCGGTATGGCAATACTCAGTCCTGCTGCAAAGTCACTCATCACCTGAATACTCAGTTCACTTAAAAAAAAGAGTTATCAAGAATATTGTTTTTATTTCATGATTCGGCCCATCTACAAATTCACAGTGACCAAACAAGATCCTGTGTATGATATGGAAAAACTCAGTCTTCCTACTAAGTCTCTGATGTGTTCCAAGAACACTTTCCCCCTCTTTTACTAAGGTGTGTTAGCTGATTTAGCGCATTCTAAATGTCAACGCGTCCATAGACTATAATGGACGCATTCGCGTTTAGCGTGCGTGCTAAAATTGATTAGCACGCGCTAAAAAAGTTAGCGCGCGCTAAATCGGCTAGTGCACCTTAGTAAAAAGACCCCTTTGTCTCTGCAGTAGGTCTAGGCTCCGGCTCCCGGAACAAACTCAACGAATTTCTCAAGTGTTTTGTTGATATTTTAGGCAAGAAACTGGGAAGGAGAAAGAGGGTAGATTTTGGGATCAAAATTACAGACCAAACAGATAAGGAATCCCAATATTCTGAGGAAGGAAACAAAATAAAAATAAAAACAAACAAACAAAAAAAAAATCATATCATCAATGAAAGAAAACCCATGAAACAAAGCAAAGCACCAAAGTATCAACAGTAAAAGATGAGAATCAAGAAGCCAGCAAGAGCAGACGATGGGCATTGCAAACAGAAGGGTTTCCTGGAGCCTCCACACCCTCCAGCTTCCCTCCCTTCCTTCCTGAACTCACAAACCAGACATGGCATCCTCAGTTCTTCTTACACCATCAGGTTATAACCAGGCTTCTAATTTTAGTTTTAACTGATAAAATGCCCCGATGCAAAACAATTAAATAGGTGTTTATCGATTTGACAGTAGGAAAAACATCACTTCCCCTGGCTTCTCTTGTATCCTCCACTGAAGTTTTTGCGGCTTTTCTTTGTCACTCCTAAATGGCACAAACATTCGGATGCCACCAGACTTTATCCAGTAGCAGTACCTGTGGCGCAAAAATACCAATACCTTTAACTCTCATTCACTGGAAAATAAACACCCAACACTCCCTCCCCCTTTTACAAAACCGTTGCATGGTTTTTAACATCGGCCGCAGCATAAGAACATAAGAATAGCCTTACTGGGTCAGACCAATGGACCATCAAGCCCAGCAGCCCGTTCTCATGGTGGCCAATCCAAGTCTCTAGTAACTGGCCAAAACCCAAAGTGTAGCAATATTCCATGCTACCAATACAGGGAAACCAGTGGCTTCCCCCTTGTCTTTCTCAATAACAGACTATGGACTTTTCCTCCAGGAATTTGTCCAAACCTTTCTTAAAACCAGCTACGCTATCCGCTCTTACCACAACCTCTGGCAATGTGTTCCAGAGCTTAACTATTCTCAGAGTGAAAAAAAATTTCCTCCTACTGGTTTTAAAAGTATTTCCCTGTAACTTCATTGAGTGTCCCCTAGTCTTTGTAATTTTTGACGGAGTGAAAAATCGATCCACTTGTACCCGTTCTACTCCACTCAGGATTTTGTAGACTTCAATCATATCTCCCCTCAGCTGTCTCTTTTCCAAGCTCAAGAGCCCTAACCATTTTAGTCTTTCCTCATATGAGAGGAGTTCCATCCCCTTTACCATCTTGGTCGCTCTTCTTTGAACCTTTTCCAGTGCTACTATATCTTTCTTGAGATAAGGAGACCAGAACTGAACGCAATACTCCATATGAGGTCACACCATGGAGCGATACAGGGGCATTATGACATTCTTAGTCTTGTTAACCATCCCTTTTTTAATAATTCCCAGCATTCTGTTTGCTTTTTTGGCCGCCGCCGCACATTGGGCGAAATGTTTCATCGTATTGTCTACGATGACACCCAGATCCTTTTCTATGAGCATCGGAGCTGTTACTGCCCCGACCAGTGCTAAAAACACTAGCGTAGTTTTGTAAAAGGAAGGGGGTATTAAATTTGTTCTTTATAGACTAAGGCCTTTAGACCTAGGTGTTAGGACAAGCATTACCATCTACATTTTCTAATTTTATACTGTTCAGTTGACTAGCTGTATCCATGTCATCTAGAAATTCCAGGGGAGTGTCCTAACTTGGCCTATGGGCTTCCGCATCCTGCTTTTCATAGAACGTGGCATAAGGACTGGGCCTGGAGGCTCAGTGTTACTGCTGTGTGCTGCCTTATGGAGGCACCTGGGTTGCATTACGAGCTCAGGTCCTTCAAGGCTCGATATGCTGTGGAAGAAGCACTCGCCACCTCAGGGAAAGGGAGTTATGGTCCAAATAGCAACACTTAGGGCTGGATGCTCTAAAATTGCCGTTAAAATCCTGTGGGTCGTTGTGGTGCCAGTAAATTAATCCTATTTGGAAACAGCAATTGATGTTGAAACAATTTCATATACAAATGAATTTTGTAGAGGTTCGCCGTAATCCCATCCATTCAGTCGTTGGGGAAAGCAACTGACAAATGAAAGAGCTGGTAGGGGAAGCCCCAAACAGCTGAGCAGCAGGGGAATCCCTGAAGCAGCCTCCTGTCATTCAGCTGTTTGGGGCAGGAAGAGTAGGGGTGGGTTCTCTTTTTAATGGGCACAGATGTGTGTAACATGCACATTGTGCCCATTAAAAAAAAAAAATATATATCATCATGCCGGGACACCCCTCCCCCCTTCTCAAACTTAAAAAAAAAAAAATATCAGCAGGAGGGAAGCCCACTTACTCCTGCCTCAGCCACCCAGACCTCCTCCAAACCCTAACCCCCCACATATATATTGCTGATCATCAGAAGGGATGCTCAATCTCCTCTTGCTGCCAGGGGACCCCATGAACCCCCAACCCCTCCCATGCCTCTAAATTGAAAGATCAGCAGGAGGGATGTGAACTCCCTCCTGCCAACAGGCCCGCCTCTTCAAAATGGTGAGCCTTTCCCTTCCCGGTGCACCCTGCGATGTACTGGGAAGGACCTAAGATTCTGATTCAGGCAGCCAAGGCCCATCCCATAGGAAGTCCTTTGGCACCTGGGCCAATCAGAGCCTTAAGATGTTACTGGCAGGGGCCTAAGGCTTTGATTGGTTCAGATACCCAAAGCCCCTCCGCCATTTTGAAGAGGCAGGCCTGCTTGCAGGAGGGAGTGAGCATCCCTCCTGTCGATCTTCAATTTCAGGGGTGTTGGGGGTCCAGCTAGCTGAGGCAAAATGGAGTTAGCTTCCAATCTGCTGATTTTTTATTTTTTTTTTAAGTTTGGGGGGAGGGGAGGTCCTGGCACAACTTTTTTTATTAGTATTTTTAAAGAGGAGAGATATTGTGCAAGTTTAACATATGCACAACTTCTGTGCCCATTAAAAATTTTTTTTTAAAAGCTGCTATTTGGGGCACTTTTTTTTTTTTTTTTACATTAGCGGTACCACAAGACTTTTCAGAGATTTTGAAGCGTTAAAATCTGGTGCTCCCGCTCCTGGCACTCTCACACCAACCTCTCTTCTCTCATACTTATATAATTCCACTGGAGTTCCGTTCCTTCCCTAACCATGTAAACCGTGTCGAGCTCCATCTGCGGAGATGATGCGGTATATAAACCCAAGATTTAGATTAGATTAGATTAGATTAATACTGATGAGCTTTTTGTAATGTATTTACCTACGATTTTTGGAGGCTGCTACAAACCACGGAAAAGACCACAATTTGCCATTTTGTGCATACTTCAATGCTAAACTGGTTGGTGACGACTTTTATGTTCAAATCTATTTTATTAAGCAACAGTAAATACAACAGCAATAACAACCATGATATACATTTTTATCAAACACCCGCGGAGGACTGGACTCTTATGTCCTCCCCGGACCCACCATACCCCCACCCCCCGATAAAGAAACCCCTACCCCCCACCCACCCCTCCCCAACCCCCCACAGATACAGAAAAACTCGGAAGCAGGGAACAGCATAGACAACTAGAAGCTCAGTTTCAGAGGTGGAGTCTATTCAAGACCCGGCTACGACTCTCAGGAGTCAAAATGTTCAAATATGGAGTCCAAGTGTGAACAAAGTCTCTGCTCCGGCGCCGAGAAGAACAAGCCAAACGGGCCTCCCAACCCATAAGTTCATGGAGGCGATTCCTCCAGTACCCGAATGAAGGTGGTTCAGAAGACAGCCAGCAACACAAGATACATTTCTTCCCCAAAATAAAACATTTACTAAGAAATAACTTTTCATAAGAATTGTACATATACAAGAATGAAAAATGGGCAAACAGCATAGACTGCACGGATACTGACACAGGGGTCCGCAACAAGCCCTGTAAAAAGGAGGCCATCTCCGTCCAGAAGGTTTTAAACACAGTGAGTTTTGTGCATCTGGCACTTAAGAGGCTGAGTTTAGGGTCTGCAATTGTAGGGTTCTAGAAGCCCCAGCTAAGGACTATCCCTGCAGTAAATGGATGAAAGTATACTAGGAAAAACTATTCAGGGGTGAGGGGAGGGAATCCTCTCAGGATTTTAAAGTAAAGTTTCACTGTACCAGGTCAAAAGATATCCATTATGCATTAAAAGATGGTGCAGCAAAAGTACACAAACTTTAGCGAGACATCTGTGCACAATTTTGTGGGTGCACGATTCAGAAAGGGTTTCACACAGAATCTAACCCTGCACAAAGGATACAGCTGCAGGGTAGATTAAAATGAGTGGTAATCAGGTTATTAGCTATTCTATCCTATTGCAGAGAAGTGTGTAGAGGACTTTAAAGGCTGAGCACAGTGCAAGAGCTTTAAATGTCATATCTGAAGGGGCACAGAAGGGTGACTTGTTCCTTCTACGGCAGTGGTCTCAAACACGCGGCCCGGGGGGCCACATGCGGCCCGCCAGGTACTATTTTGAGGCCCTCAGCATGTCTATCATAATCACAAAAGTAAAACAGTTTCTTGATCATATGTCTCTTTAGCTATAAATGACAAAAGGAAAGATTGATAAACTATAAAGAGTTTTACCTCATGCAAAATTGTCAATTCTTTAATAAGACATGAACTATTTTTTCAGAGGCCCTCTAAGTACCTACAAATCCAAAATGTGGCCCTGCAAAGGGTTTGAGTTTGAGACCACTATTCTACGGTAACCTCTGGAAGGATTTAATGCCTGTTCTCCCCTCTCTTCCCACTGTGTGAAGAACAAGCATGGATTAATAAAGACAGAATGTGGAAGTGACGATTCTGTACTAACAGCAATTAGAATTTAGCTTATTATTTCTTTCTTTATTTCTGCATTTTAACTTCCCCTGCTCTTGCTCTTATCCTGTTTGTTTTTTCCTTATGATATTGTAAACCTTTACTGCCCTTGGTTTGCCTACCTGAGTCCAGATTAGTTAATTTGTCTTTGTTAATTTCCTTGTTTGTTTCCATCGACATTACCGTATTTTCACACATATAACGCGCGCATTATACAAGATTTTACAAACACAGTATATAAGCTTGCGCGTTATATCCTTGAGCGCATTATACAAGATTTTACAATCATGGTCCAAAGGGCTTCATTGAGTCATCATGCCTTCCCCCTTTTTTGGGTCGCTCTCGCCTTCCCCATCCCGCTGAGAAACTGACCGCGGCAGCGATTCTGAAGTGCTGCTTGTGACCTCCTCTGCCACATTGCACCCCAAATGACGCAACTTTCCTTTTCTTCTTGGGCGGACCGCAGCAGAAGGAAAGCAGGAAGGAGGCCACAGGCAGCACTTCAGAATCACTGCTGCAGTCAGTTAGTGGGACAGGGAAGGCAAGGGTGATGTCAGGCCAGCACCAAAAGAGGGGTGAAGGCATGCCGGTCCACAGGAGTCCTCCCTGAGCTGTGGGGCCCAGGGCAGTTGCCCTGTTTGCCCTCCCCTAATGCCGGCCCTGCTTCCGGGTTAGCGGCAGGCAACTGTAGGACTTGCTGCCACTAATCCGATGAAGCAAGAGAAGAGCCGCAGCCACACAGTCAAAGAGCTGCAGGTTGCCGATCTCTGACCTAAACCATTGAAGGCAGTTTGAAAGTGATGAATTACAAGTGGTTCAGGTATCAAGGGAATTTTCATACTATTTCAGATTTTGGTTGTGATTCTTGAATGATGCTTTGTAATTAATTCCAGTTAAACTTAGGTAAACTAAGGCTTAGCAGGGCTTCAGTGTACAGAATAATTTTTTGATGACCAGAGTATACCCCTTTATTCCTTCCAAATTGCCCAGCAACGATAGAGTTAATCTGCGGGAGGAATATGCGAGGTATACGCTTGGGCACGCTATACCGAAATTTAGTTACATAAATGCTTGGTTCCCGCGCACTATAGGAGTGTGCGCATTTAACATGTATGCGCGTTATTTGCGTAAAAATACGGTAATTACTGCCCATTGCTTTTATTTTTTTTGTAAACTGCTTTGATTTGACTTTTCTGTTAAAAATGGCGGTATAGGAAATAAAATAACTAACTGAGCAGAGGTCTTTTTTTTTTTTTATAAATCTTTATTGATTTTCAAGTAGTGACAGTGCCATGCATATGAATCTGAACGTATAACAAATCAAGAAAAACACTTTGAACTCACAAATATTCGAAAGTAATCTTTTCCCCCACCCCCTTTATTGAATCAATAATATAATACAATTATCCTTCCAATAACCCACTCTTATTTAAAGTAGTAATACATTCCCATCCCCCTCCCCCCACACCCTGGATGTGTAAGGAAATCAGACAAAAATAAAAAGATGCCAATGGGCCCCACACCAAGCTAAATACATTACTATGCCCCGTACTGAGCAGAGGTCTGACCAGGAAAAAAGCAATGTTACTTACCGTAACAGTTGTTATCCAGGGACAGCAGGCAGCTATTCTCACTAGTGGGTGATGTCATCAGACAGAGCCCCGGTACGGACGTCTCACAAGCACGTGTTGCTTGTAGAAACTTAAAGTTTCTAGATGCCCGCACCGCGCATGCGCCGGTGCCTTCCTACCCGGAGATCCGGGCGTGTCTCCTCAGTTCAGGTAGCTAGCCTGAGAAGCCAACCCAGGGGAGGTGGGTGGGACGTGAGAATAGCTGCCTGCTGTCCCTGGATAACAACTGTTACGGTAAGTAACATTGCTTTATCCCAGGACAAGCAGGCAGGTATTCTCACTAGTGGGTGACCTCCAAGCTAACCTCAGTGGGATGGAGGGGGAGTTGGCGACTTAAGAGAATAAATTTTTCAATACTGTTTGGCCAAACTGTCCATCCCGTCTGGAGAGGGTATCCAGACAATAATGTGAGGTGAATGTGTGAACCGAGGACCAGGTGGCAGCCTTGCAAATTTCCTCGATTGGTGTTGATCTGAGGAATGCTACTGAGGCTGCCATTGCTCTGACCTTATGGGCTGTGACCTTACAAGGAAGTGATAATCCAGCCTGGGCATAGCAGAAAGAGATACAAGCCGCCATCCAGTTAGAGATGGTGCGCTTTGATACGGGTCTTCCCAACTTGTTAGGATCGAAGGAGACAAAAAGTTGAGGAGTGGTTCTGTGTGGCTTTGTGCGATCCAGGTAGAAAGCCAAGGCACGTTTACAGTCTAGAGTGTGAAGGGCCGATTCTCCGTGGTGAGAATGAGGCTTAGGGAAGAATACTGGAAGTACAATGGATTGGTTGAGATGAAATTCGGAGACCACCTTAGGCAGGAATTTCGGGTGAGTGCGGAGGACCACCTTGTCATGGTGGAATACTGTGAATGGTGGGTCCGCCATCAATGCCTGGAGTTCGCTGACTCTGCGAGCGGACGTAAGGGCTACAAGGAAAAGCACTTTCCAGGTGAGATACTTCAGAGGGGCCCTGTTGAGTGGTTCAAACGGGGGCTTCATGAGGTGGGAAAGGACTACATTGAGGTCCCAAACCACTGGGGGTGGTTTGAGAGGAGGGTTAACATGGAAGAGTCCTTTCATAAATCTGGCGACCACCGGATGGGCCGAGAGGGGTTTCCCTTGTAGAGGCTGGTGGAACGCCGCAATAGCGCTCAGGTGGACTCGTATGGATGTGGACTTGAGCCCAGATTGAGATAGGTGCAGGAGATAGTCCAGCACGGAGGATAAGGAAGCTCGCTGAGGTTCCTTTGACTTAGAAACGCACCATGAGGAGAATCTGGTCCATTTCTGGGAGTAGCATTGTCGAGTGGCGGGCTTCCTGGAAGCTTCCAAGACCTCCCTCACTTCTTGTGAGAATTGGTGAGGGGTTACGTTGAGAGGAACCAAGCTGTCAGGTGGAGAGACTGCAGGTTGGGATGAAGTAGTGATCCTTGATGTTGAGTAAGTAGTGAAGGAAACACTGGAAGTGGTACTGGTTCCCTGCTGCTGAGTTGAAGTAGGAGGGAGAACCAAGGTTGTCTGGGCCACCGAGGGGCTATTAGAATCATGGTGGCCCGTTCGAGTTTCAGCTTGACCAGAGTCTTCTGGATCAGCGGGAATGGTGGGAACGCATATAGAAATCGTTTCCCCCAGTTCAGTAGAAAAGCATCTGCCTCGAGGCGATGAGGAGTGTAGATCCTGGAGCAAAACTGAGGCAGTTTGGCGTTGTGGGGAGCCGCAAAGAGGTCTATCTGAGGCGTCCCCCATTGCGTGAAGATTTGGTGAAGGGGGTTGGAATGGAGAGTCCATTCGTGCGGTTGTAGCAGACGGCTTAGTTTGTCTGCTATGACGTTGTTCTCCCCCTGGATGTATACTGCTCTGAGTAGGGCGTTGTGGCGCACCGCCCAGTCCCAGACTCGTAGAGCTTCCTGGCAAAGGAGGGACGAGCCCGTGCCCCCTTGCTTGTTGATGTAATACATGGCAGCCTGATTGTCTGTGCGAATGAGGATTACCATGTCGTGAAGTAGATGTTGGAAAGCTTGGAGCGCATTGAAGATGGCTCTGAGTTCCAGTAGATTGATTTGGTGTAGTCTTTCCGCACTGGTCCAGAATCCTTGGGTGCGGAGACCCTCCAGGTGGGCCCCCCATGCGTAATTCGACGAATCGGTTGTGAGGACTTTCTGATGGGGGGGAGAGTGCATCAGCAAACCTCTGGATAGATTCGAAGAGGTCATCCACCAAAGTAGAGACTGCCGAAGAGCAGGTGTGACTACGATGCGTTTGGATAGTGGATCGGATGTCTGATTCCACTGTGATGCCAGGGTCCACTGGGGGATCCTGAGGTGGAGTCTGGCAAAGGGTGTCACGTGTACTGTGGAGGCCATATGGCCCAGGAGCACCATCAGTTGTCTCGCCGGTATGGTTTGGTGAGTGACCACCGACTGGCAGAGATGAAGAAGAGACTCCATGCGTTGCCGGGGCAGGAATGCTCGGAGTCGGGTGGTGTCCAGGACCGCTCCGATGAAGGGGAGGGACTGGGTGGGTTGTAGATGGGACTTGGGGAAGTTGATCTCGAAGCCCAAATTCTGGAGGAAGTAGGTTGTAGCCAAGGCCGCCGAAGTGACCTCTGGGGCTGACGGGGCCTTGATGAGCCAGTCGTCGAGGTATGGAAAGACCTGTAGACCCCTGTCCCGGAGTGCTGCGGCCACTACCACCAGGCACTTTGTGAAGACTCTGGGGGACGAAGATAGGCCGAATGGTAGCACTCGATACTGTAGGTGCAGATTTCCCACCCGAAATCTGAGGAACTTTCGGGAGGCCGGGTGAATGGGGATGTGAGTGTAGGCCTCCTTGAGATCCAGGGAGCATAACCAGTCGTTCTGCTCGAGGAGGGGGTATAGAGAAGCCAAGGTCAACATGCGAAACTTCTCTTTGACCAGGAACTTGTTGAGGGCCCGAAGGTCTAAAATGGGTCGCAGGTCGCCCGTTTTCTTTGGGACGAGGAAGTACCGGGAGTAAAACCCTCGGTTCAATTGGTCTGACGGGACCGTCTCGACAGCCCGAAGCTGAAGTAAGGTTTGGACTTCCTGAAGAAGAAGGGCGGTCTGTGTCGAGCTTGAAGGATACTCTCTTGGAGGATGGTCCGGGGGGACCCGGTGGAATTGAAGAGAGTATCCTTCTCTTATGATGGAGAGGACCCATAGGTCCGTGGTTATGGCCTCCCATCGGTGGTAAAAAAGATGGAGGCGGCCCCCTATGGGAGAGGCCGAGGTTATGCTCCCGGGAGGGGCGTCAAAAGGGCTGGGGAGCCTTAGGTACAGCCGGTGGCTGGGGTTTTTGCTGAGACTTCTGGGGGGGTTGTCTCTTCGCAGGCTGTCTCGCAGCGGGCGTTTGTCTGGGCATGTAACGCCGCTGGTAAATCAGGGGTGGCCTGGAAGGTCGAGACTGTTGAGGTTTGGGTTTGGGCCGCAGGATGGATTGAAAGGATTTTTCATGATCCGACAGCTTCTTGGTAACAGTTTCGATAGACTCATCGAACAGGTCAGCTCCAGCACATGGTACGTTGGCGAGTCTGTCCTGTAGGTTGGGATCCATATCGATAGTACGGAGCCATGCCAGGCGACGCATAGCTACCGCGCTTGCGGCGGCGCGTGCCGAGAGTTCGAATGCATCGAAGGAGGATTGCATCAGCTGGAGTCGTAATTGGGAGAGGGAGGCTACCACTTCCTCGAACTCGAATCGAGCTTGGTTGTCTATGAACGGAGTGAACTTGCGGAGTACCGGCAAGAAGAACTCCAGATAGGAAGAGAAAAAGAAGTTGTAGTTTAGCACCCGTGACGCCATCATGGAGTTTTGGTAGAATTTTCTACCAAATTTGTCCATCGTTCTTCCCTCTCGGCCCGGCGGTACCGAGGCGTAGACCTGGGAGGGATGAGAGCGTTTAAGGGAGGACTCGACCAGTAGGGATTGGTGGGAGAGTTGGGGGCCCTCGAACCCTTTATGGTGCACGATGCGGTATCGAGCATCGAGTTTGCTGGGGATCGCCGGTATGGAATACGGCGTTTCGAAGCACTGCATGAAGGTCTGGTCCAGTAATTTATGCAAGGGGAGCCGAAGCGACTCCGTTGGAGGGTTAGGTAAGTGCATGGTGTCCAGATACTCTTTGGAGTATCTGGAGCCCGTGTCAAGGGTCACATCCAGATCATCCGCCATTTGTCGGAGGAATGATGAGAAGGACAATTGTTCCGCCAGTGTCAGTCTGTGGGACGGGCTGGAGGAGGATGAGGCCTCCAGGTCCGTGGACATCGGGGAGTGACAAGGAGAATCGGGTACCGGTGTCTCCTCGTACTCCGGGCCTCTCAGAGGGGACACCTCTGATGAGGAGTATCCCCTACGTTGCAGTTTTTTCTGCGGTGACACCTCCGAATGGCGTGAGGAGTGCCAGGATGAGTGTCTCGATCGGTGCCCGTCTCGGTGGCGGGACGGGGATCGGGATCGTCTGTGCATCGCATGGTCTCCCGAGGTCCCCAAGTGGATAGGGCTGGAAGCGGTGGATCGCAACTGGGTTTGCGATGCGGGTTCTTGCGATGCTACCCAAGTCTGGTAAGGAGTACGGAAGAACTCTTCCTGACTATGCCCAGGGCTTCGAGTATCGAGTGGAGGTCTGGTCCCATGTTGGCGCGGAGGCGTAATGGGTTCTAATGGCGGCATATCGGTAAGCGAGGCTTGCCGCGTGGGCATCGCCGCCCTCCCCCGTTCGTCCTCGTCGGTTGTCGAGGTCGAACGGTGTGGGGGAGGGGGAGGGGGCGGACCGCCCCTTTGGATCGGTACCGGGAGGTCACCCTGTATGGCAGCGATGAGCCCGGGTCCGATGGTCTGCATGAGCTCAACGAATTGAGCTTCCAGCACGGACCGTAGCGAAGCCGATAGGGAGGGATCCGCACCGAAAGGGGGTCCTCCTGCACGGGCATCGCGCTCCTTCGAGGTCAAGTGCTTCTGCTTAGTAGCTTTCGGCACTTTGATGACCATTGGTGGCACTGTGGAAGGAAGAGGTACCTGAACCGAGGAGACCGGGGCAGGCACCGACGTCGAGCTCGTGGATGGTGTCGGGGTGAGCGATGCCGGTTTCACCACGCTCGATGCAGGGGTGGTCGATGCCGGTTTCGCCCGAACCGGGGAGGTATCAGATGAAGTGGAGGCTGTGGGATCCTTAGCTGCGTCCATCTTGAACATCGATTCCCACAATAGGCAACGCCGCTTGAATGAGCGTGCCGTAAGGGTAGAGCAAGGCCCGCACGATTTCGGGATGTGGTCAGGGCCCAAACACTGCAAACAGCGCCAGTGAGGGTCCGTGAGTGAAATCGCGCGTTGGCACTTGCTGCACTTCTTAAACCCGGTGATTGGCCGGGACATAGGCCGGAAAATCTCCGCCGCTAGGTCGAAGCCAGTGGGCCTGAGCCACGTGGCCGGCCCGTTCGACCCGCCGGAGGAAATAATCTTCTTTTTTTTTTTTTTTTTTTGAAAAAGAAAAGAACTGTTAACTGTAATTAAAAGAAAACGAAAACGCGGACAAGGAAGGCAAATTTAACTGAATTCAGCTAGCGCATGAAGAAGTTGAACTTCTCAGCTCCGCGGAAAAGAAAGAACTGAGGAGACACGCCCGGATCTCCGGGTAGGAAGGCACCGGCGCATGCGCGGTGCGGGCATCTAGAAACTTTAAGTTTCTACAAGCAACACGTGCTTGTGAGACGTCCGTACCGGGGCTCTGTCTGATGACATCACCCACTAGTGAGAATACCTGCCTGCTTGTCCTGGGATAAAAATTGTTATTGTACACATGCGCTAGAATGCCGTTCTGCATATAAAATGTTTGGAGGTCAATATTTATGAGCAGCATTGCATTTCAGTACATGCACAGGGTGACGGGACAAAGCCGCGCTGACATTTCGGCACAGACAATTGCATGCAAGACTCTAGCGCGCCACTGGAAAACTTAATTTTAAAGAGCTCCGATGGGGGGTGTGGGACTTTATTTAATACTGTTCGTGCTGCCGTTGGGGGGGCATGGGGGGTGCAACACCCCCACATTATACAGAAAACTTAACTTTTTCCTTAAAAAAAAAAATCTGGAAAAAGTTAAGTTTCCTCTATAATGGGGGGGGTTCCAACTCCCCATCCCACTCCCCAATGGCAGCACAAACACTATTAAGTAAACTGGGGGGTTCCCCCCTCACACCCACCGGAAGAGCTCTTTAAAATTAACTTTTCCAGCGCCGCACTGGAGTCTTGCGCCCAATTATCTGGGCTCAAATGGCAGCGCGGCTTTGTCCCACACGCAAATGACTGTGAACCCATGCACAGATGTATGCCAGTATGTTGACTAATGGCTTAAATCCCACACATGTGACAACTTCATACGCTTCAAATTCATGCTGACATTCTTACAATATACCCTCTCGCTTGCCAAACAAGAATACTACAAGTACAACCATTTAACTAACTCTCTTAGTGTCAACCCTCGCCGTCTCTTTGCCTTGGAGGAAAGGAGGGACAGGGGAGATATGATTCAGACGTTCAAATACTTGAAAGGTATTAACATAGAACAAAATCTTTTCCAGAGAAAGGAAAATGGTAAAACTAGAGCACAAAATTTGAGGTTGAGGAGTGTGAGACTCAAGAGCAATGTAAGGAAATTCTTCTTTACGGATGCCTGGAATGCGCTCCCGAGAGAGGTGGTAGAGAGGAAACCAGTGACGGAGATCAAAAAAAGCGTGGGATGAGCACAAAGGATCTAGAATCAGAAAATAATAGTAAATATTGAAGAACTAAGGCCAGTAATGGGCAGACTTGCACGGTCTGTGTCCGTATATGGCCGTTTGGTGGAGGATGAGCTGGGAAGGGCTTCAATGGCTGGGTGAGTGTAGATCAGGGATCTCAAAGTCCCTCCTTGAGGGACACAATCCAGTCGGGGTTTTTCAGGATTTCCCCAATGAATATGCTTTGAAAGCAGTGCATGCACATAGATCTTGTGAAATATTCATTGGGGAAATCCTGAAAACCTGACTGGATTGCGGCCCTCAAGGAGGGACTTTGAGACCCCTGGTGTAGATGGACTGGAGTGAGCTTTTAACAGAGACTTCAGTAGTTGGAACCTAAGCACGGTATCAGGCAGTGCTTTGGATTCTTACCCAGAAATAGCTAAGAAGGAAAAAAAAACAAACCCAACAAACAGGTTGGGCAGACTAGATGGACCATTCGGGTCTTTAACTGCTGTCATCTACTATGTTACTATGTCTTTGGAATTTAGCAGCCTAGACACCTGCCTGTATCTAAATGTGGGACTTGTAGAACCCTAAGCTTACATTCCTGACTACTGGATGTAATTCCTTTTCCTTTCTCGACCTTATTTCTATTGTAAGGCTGAGTAGCACCCTGCTGTCAGCATTTCCTCCTTCTGGCTAGGTCTACACCTGCCATCAGATTTCATTTCTCCAGTTCCCTCCTATTTTTTTGTACTGTGAGAAGCCAGTGAATAATCATTCCCTAGTGAACTGACGGGACATGATGAGGTAAATTGGAAAAGGTGTGGCTAGCCTTCTGAATCTCTTTCAGAAAAATTGTACAGCACGTCAATCACCTTTGTTGGCCTGTTCATGTTCTTTCTAAACGAGGTAACCAGAGCAGCTCACAGTAATGTGTGCTTCTAGAATATATTTCTATCACAGCAGGTACAGTTACCTGCTAAGATTTATATACACAGGGAGGCACCGAGCCAATCTGGGTTTACCACCGCTGCATGCATGGATGTAGCTCCAATTTATTAAACAGGTAACCAGCAGAAAACCAGAACTGGCTTGGCTTCTCCCTGCTGGCATGAGTTACCAGGCAACCCTCACAGCTCCTTTCAGTCTGACCTGGGTCAGGTGACATCACTGCCCCTCGGTGCACAATCCATGCTTTCCTATAACCGGGCCATGAAAAAAAACAAAAAAAAAACAGGCTTAATTTCTGGGTGGAACCCGCCCGTCTGCTTCACTGCCACAAACAAAGGCAGGAAAAGTGAAGTCTGCTGTTGCCAGACTGGTTCAGCGACACTTACAAAGTTTCCTTGTATTACTTTCAGGCACATGTGAATATCAGCTGCTACGGCCAGCAGCATATGGTAACTCTGGCAACAGCTGTGCTGGAAACATGTGTGGGAGGGGGGGGGGTCAATGAGCCCAGTAAGACAGAGGCCGACAACTCCCAAGAAGGTCTACAGCTGAAGGCATCCCGCCACTGAACTGGCATCACTGGGAGCTGTGCCCTTTGACCAAGCTTTGGGCACGCTCCCTCTTCTGGTTCACAGGGTCCTAAAAGCCCATGGAGACAGGTTACTTTGGAGGGACAGCAGCAGTCTATGGGTCAGCAGTGATTTGCCTATCAATAACATTTCCCATTTCTCTGAAGGAAAATAATCATGGGACATACAGACTGATGCTTTAAATTTACTACTAATTTTTTTTTTTTTTCCTGTTGTAGCGGCTACATTGTGGAATAACTTTCCTGGTAATCTCAGACAGGAAAAGTGCACTTCCAAATTTAAATCAACACTTAAAACTTTTCTCTTTAAGGACGCATTCGATATGTACATGGAGATAGTCTTTCAACAATAATATATTTTAGTGCTTCCAGAATGGGTTTTTAATCTGTCTGCCCTTTCCTTGTTTGTTCCGCTCCCAATTTAATTTTTTTATTTTTTATAAAAACGATATTGTCTCTGTTTTTAATTGAATTTGGTTTTATTATGGTTCAATTTTTTTTTTTTTTTTTTTTTGCAAACCGCTTAGATTGTGAAATAGGCGGTATATCAAATTGAAATAAAGTTGAAACTTGGGAGGGGACACCCCCCCCCCCCCCGAAAGAGCCAAATCTGGCTGCTCTTCTGCATCTCTTTCAGTGACCACAGATCTAGACGCTTGGAATCATTTCCCCTTTTACATTACATTAGTGACTTCTATTCCGCCTGTACCTTGCAGTTCAAGGCGGATTACAAAAGAGCTAACTGGACGTTTCCAGGAAGGTTACAATTTTGGGTTACAAATGAGCTGAGATAGCTGGATATTTCCAGGAGATATTGCAAATTAGATAACAAGTAGAACTGGACGTTTCTAGGCAATATTACAAATAAGATAACAAATAAGATAGCAAATAAGATAGCTGGACATTTCCAGGAGCATTACATTTTAGGGTACTGTATTCTTGGTTGATATTTTGGAGTGGAAAAGAATACCAGACGAGCGGAGGGAAGGGAAGATGGGTGGGGTTAAGGTGACTGGATAAATTTTTTCAATAGCAGGGTTTTGATTTCTTTTCAAAATGTTTTGAGGTCGCATGTTGTTAGAAAACATTAGAAAACAAAAGGATGCAACTGTTTTTAAGAAGCTTCTGAAGGGACATCCCTTTTGCGAAATGAAATATGGGTGCTCAGCACTTACCTTATTTGCTTACTTTGATATGATATGTGGATGAAATTCATGTGTGTCTGTATTTATGGGTGTTTTATAATACTGTGAATGTATTACTGTAACCCACCTTGTTAAAGGGGGGGCTATAACTAAGGGCTCCTTTTACGAAGCCGCGTTAGCGGTTTAACGCGCATCATAGCGCGTGCTAGTTTGCCGGCTGCGCTAGCCACTATCGCCTCCTCTTGAGCAGGTGGTAGTTTTTCGGCTAGCACGGGGATTAGCGCATGCTAAAAAGGTGCGTGCGATAAAGCCGCTAACGCGGCTTCGTAAAAGGAGCCAAATCTATAAACAACTATAAAAACTTACCTTATTTACTAATTAATTAATGATTATTTATATACCACAATACAATTTAGCAGCCTAGACACCTGCCTATATCTGTCCAATGCAGTTTTCCAATGCAGTCTGTCCAATGCAGCTTTCAAATCTGCATAACCATCATGAAAATACAAAAAACACACAAATATGGATCGCAACAACCCATTTCATCAAGTGCCCTCACTCTTAAAGCTGCAAAACTCCCAACTACCTCCCTCATAAGAGTCATGTTTTGATCTGTTTACAAAAGACACTCTCTCTCATTCTACCAATCACGGAAAACATCCGAGATCTCCAACGCGTCCCCTGCACCTCCATTAACAGATCAGAACTGCAAAGGACTGCTTGTTGGAGGTCCCAACACTTGACCAGGATAGCATTTCCTTGGTGTGACCGCTAAGTACTACAGGTGTCTCTCTCAAGTAAGGTCCAAGACTTAGCACTTCATAACTACACCCTGACCGCCATCAGGAGCCAGTGTAAAGCAATCAGAAGGGTCACACTCTTCTGGATTTACCCAGGATCACCCTTGCCACTCTGTTACTACTACTATTTATCATTTCTATTAGAGAATGACAGGGTGACAAAATTCATCACCGTTCCCGTCCCCGCAGATAACCGCAGGAAACCATCTTCATGTCATTTTTTAAGGAGAGAGGAAAGAATCAGAGTATAATTGGGCACAAGCTTTGCTTTGAAGAATGCTGGTGTAGAAGGACTAAGGTTGAAACACACTACAGAATGACAGTCTCTGGTATCCAGAGCAGATATTGTGATGTCATAATGCCTCATTCCACCAGTGCCTAAGAGCCAATCACATCAGTGATGTCACAATGGCTTCATTATCCTTGGCTCACTTAAGAATCAGAGTATGAATGGCCACAACCACTGACCCGCAAGCTTTGCTTTGAAGAATGCTGGTGTAGAAGGACTGAGGTTGAAATAGACACTAGAAAATGGCATGGGATTATTTCCCGCGGTTATCCGCAGGGACGGGAACGGTGATGAATTTTGTCACCATGTCATTCTCTAATTTCTATAGTGCTAAAAGGCACACAGCACTGTACGTTTAACACATAACAGAGACAGTCCCTTCTCAGAAGAGTTTACAATCTAATTAGGACAGACAGAACAAATTGGACAGATAGGAGGTTGGAAAGTTTCTTTCTGAGAGAATGATAGGATGGACATAGGCACTGTATCTTATGGTACGTGGGAGTTAGGAGTTAAAAATGTGGGCTTTTGGCTTGGATTTGAATACTGCTAGAGACGGAGCTTGACTTGCTCGTCTGACATTGCTACCTGGATGTCTTGCTGCCATCAAAAACTGCAAAAGGCCGAGCTCCTTATCTTTCCACCTAAACTCATCTCTCCTCTTCCCCCATTCTCTATTTCTGTGAACAATGCCCTCATCCCCCCTGTTTCGTCAGCTCGCAACATAGATTCATCGCTCCCCTCCTCGCCACACATCCAACAGACTGCCAAAACCTGTCATTTCTTGCTCGACAATATCGCTAAAATCAGACCCTTCCTTTCTGAGCACACCGCTAAGACCCTCATCCATACCCTCGTTAACCCTTGCCTGCTAAATCGGTTCACAGACAAAACCGTCGAAGACAAAGGCGCGCGCCGACAACTGAGCACAATACGGAAGCGCGCGCCAAAGAAAAAGAGTGTTTTAGGGGCTCCGACGGGGGTTTTGTTGGGGAACCCCCCCCCCACTTTACTTAATACAGATCACAGCGGCATTGTGGGGGGTTGTAACTTGTAACCGCCCTCATTATACTGGAAACTTACCTGTTTCCCTGTTTTTTAGGAAAAAGTGAAGTTTTCAGTAAAATGTGGGGGGTTAAAACCCCCCAAACCCCCCACAACATCCCCACAACGCAGCGCGTTCTGTATAAAGTAAAGTGGGGGGGTTCCCCCCCACGCCCCCCGTTGGAGCCCTTTAAAACAGTCATTTTCTTCGGCACGCACCTCCGCGTTACGCTCAGTTGTCTGCATGCGCCTTTGTCCCGGCGCGCTTTTGACCTGACACCGCTAAATCATCTCTCTCACCTTCAATCTGTTCAGAACTCTGCTGCCCGCCTCATATTCTGCCATCACTATGTCCACATTACCCCTTTCCTCAAGTTTCTTCATCGGCTCCCTTTTCGTTTATGTATACAGTTCAAACTCCTCATAATGACCTATAAGTGTATTTGCTCCGCAGCTCCTCAGTATCTTTCATCTTTCCCAACAAGCATCCCCCTCCCCCCACTCCGCTCATCAGGTAAGTCACTTATCTATATCCTTCTCTTCTATGGCCAACTCCAGACTCCGCCCCTTCTACTTGTTGCACCATATGCCTGGAACAAACTGCCTGTCTCTGGCAGTAGTCAAAATCAGACTCAAAGCCCACTTCTTTAAAGCTGCTTTCAAGTCCAATCTCCAACCCACCTGCTAAAGCAGCAATATCGGTCTTATCATTCCCTCTGCAATTCCCTCACCTGAGCTCTGTGCACAGATGCGCCTTGTCCAATTGGTCTGTCTTGACTAGATTGTAAGCTCTTCTGAGCAGAGACCGTCTCGTCTATGTTTTGATATACAGCTCGGTGTATGTCTAGTAGTGCCATAGAAATAAGCAGCAGTAGTACGTATTGACTCAGGCAGCCTGTTCCAGGCATATGGTGCAGCAAGATAGAGGGGATGAGTCTGGAGTTGACAGTGGAGGAGAAGGGTACAGATAAGGGTGTCAGGTGAACAGCGCGCCGGGACAAAGGCGCGAGCAGACAACTGAGCGCAGCGCGGAGGCGCGTGCCGAAGAAAAAGACTGTTTTTAGGGGCTACGATGGGGGGTGTGGGGGGGAACCCCCCCACTTTACGTAATACAGATCGCACTGCGTTGTGGGGGGTTGTAACCCCCCACATTTTACTGAAAACTTAACTTTTTCCCTGTTTTTAGGGAAAAAGTTACGTTTTCACTAAAATGTGGGGGGTTACAACCCCCAAACCCCCCACAATGCTGCCGCGATATGTATTAAGTAAAGTGGTAGGGGCTCCCCAACAAAACCCCCCGTCGCAGCCCCTAAAAACAGTCTTTTTCTTCGGCGCGCACCTCTGTCTTGCGCTCAGTTGTCGGCGCACACCTTTGTCTTCCGCGTTACTGTCTATGAACCCAGATAAGAGGGACTTACCGGATGAATGGAGTTCATGGGCGGGGAGAGGAGAGCATAAGGGGACATATGGAAGGGCTACAGAGTGAATTCCCTTGTTGGTCAGTAAGAGGGGTTTGAACTGTATTTGGTAATGGATGGGAAGCCAATGAAGTGATTTGAGGAGAGGAGTTAATATGAATACAAGTCGAGCAACAGAACTGTTCTGCAATATTTGGAGCTTCCAGTGCCTGGGTCATCATATGAAAAGCTGAAAGCCCTTTATAAACTTCAATTTATAGTATGCCATATATATTACGCCCAAAACAGGTCCCATAAACCAAAATCTGCAGTAAACTCTTTTCCTCTTCACCCTCACGTCTGCTACCCAAAGTTACACCATTGCCTTTCAGAGCTGTATTTATTTATTTATGTATTTTATTTCTTTATATTCTGCATATCCTACGATTCTATGCGGATTACAACTTATTCAGGTACTCAAGCATTTTTCCCTATCTGTCCCAGTGGGCTCACACTCTATCTAATGTACCTGGGGCACTGGGCGATTAAGTGACTTGCCCAGGGTCACAAGGAGCACTGTGGGATTTGAACCTACAACCCCAGGGTTGTTCTAACCACGGCACCACACACTCCCATGGCTTCATGCAGTTCACCCCGGTACTTTCTCAAACACAGAACAGAATACCACCACTATCAGTTTGGGTTATACTGCTGCTTTACACTGTTGATGACCTCAGTGCCGTGATTTCCTGGCTACTGTATAAAGAAGCAGGGGATCTCTCCCCCTCTCCATAAAAGTAAACTACATGGAGTGTAAGGCTAGCCACGAGCTCCGTGACAGAAGAGCAATGCCAGTTCTGGTTTTAAATTAAACTAAACTAAAGCTTAACTTTGTATACCGAGTCATCATTCTGAGAGGGCTCGACTTGGTTTACAGCAATTAAATAAACAGGGAATGATTTACAAATGATAAATAGAAGATAATAGCAAAATTTCAAAAGAATTAATTTTCAAAATGTTTGGCAAATAGGGTAGTTTTTAAAGATTTACGGAAAAATTGAAATGAACTGGAACTTCTTAAAAAAAAAAAAAAAAGGGGGGGGGGAGATCATTCCAGAGTTGAGAGAGTTTAAAGACCAAAGATTGACTGAAGATCTCAACTCTTTTAATCCCTTTTTTTAGAAGGAAGGGAGAGTTTAAATAGTTGGATACCTCTTGCAAAGGAGAATCGGTAAACATTGCAAAATAAAGGAATAAGAGGATTAAAGATACCATGTAGAATTTTAAAAGAAATACAAGCGTATTTAAATTGAATTCTAAAATAAACCGGGAGCCAATGAAGACTCTGAAACAAAGGGGTCACATGGTATGAGCAGACTCTATGACATGTCAACAGAATGAATTCAAGACCACTGGCCTCTCGCAACAAAGAGCTTGCTGGAAGAAGGGTGCTGTTTCTGTTCAGCTGTGTCTATAAAGCATATCAGATAGCTGGGGGGGGGGAATGGTCAGAAGAGCAGCAAATGCCAGAGATTATAAAGCCACAGACGCTCCCAGCTATTCATGCAGAGGGAAAGAGACCCGCCCTACCTCATTCCCCATTACTTTCCACTGCAAAGTGCTGATCAGCAGGACCATAAGGAAATCATTAGACCACATCCTCATACACCCCCCTCCTCCGTCTACCTTGACGTAGCAACTGGACCCCTGATGGCAGCGGAACAAAATTAGAAATTATTACTGGCTGAGAACCAGCCCTGGATATTGATGTAAGAAGTCCCCAGAGATTATCTCATTGCCAGAGAATGCTGATGTACTTTAGAAGGGGGAAAAAAAACAGAAAGAAAGAAATTAAGCTAGTGGGGAAGAGCACAATCCACTGAAGTCATGAAGTCAGGAATTCTGTAATGAACAGACAGTGTGTGTTTTAAGCCATAAAGCTGGGGAGCCAAAAGAGCAATCTGAATCAATGGAGACACAAACCAAGAATTAAAGTCAGCAGTCAATTGCAAAATATCCTACATCTGGGGAGCGATCAAAGAAGCATATACTGCATTAATTTACCAGAAGAGTATGTGTATTGCACCAATAATCCCAAGGAGGGATCCGTAGCAGAGGTAGACATTGTTTGCAATGATATGGGAAACGTCAACAACGTATCCCATGTCGCTGTATGTTATCAAACAAAAATGAGTATAAACCCCCCCCCCTGAAAATTAATGGGGGGGGTTTAATCACTTACCAACAACGGTGCATACTCTTTCAATAGAGCTTTTCCTTGTAATTTTATTATCTTTCTCCCTATTGTTTTCAGGTTTATTATTATTTTATTTAATTCATAGTATGCTGGCTATGATTGCTGCACTATATATCAATGGTTCCCAACCCTGTCCTGGAGGACCACCAGCCAGACGGGTTTTTGGGATAACCCTAATGAATATGCATGAGAGAGATTTGCATATAATGGAAGTGACAGGCATGCAAATCTGCTTCATGCATATTCATTAGGGCTATCCTGAAAACCTGACTGGCTGGTGGTACTAAAGAACAGGGTTGGGAACCACTGCTATAATATCCTTTCCTTCCCTCATGTGTTTTGATGCATCTGGTTTGTTCTACTGTTTTATTTTATCCGCTTTGATACTCTTGAGATACTGCGGTATTTCCCAGAAGTGACATTGGAAATGATACAAAATGAAACCTTTCTGGCTGTCCATCCCTACTACCCATAGGCCAGCGCAGCGACTCAGGCAGCAAATGATCTGTGATGTCATACAGATTGTCCCTGGTTTGATCTAGGATTGAGGATGTGGCAGAGGCCACATGCAAATTCGCTAGGTAGAAGGATACTGTGGTCATTGCTTAAGGGCAATACCTACTGGTCAGGTTCAGAACTGCAGAATGCTGAAACATGGTCTCAAGTTCAAGACGGCAGCCAGGATGGGGGGGGGGGGAAAGAGGTGGAGGAGGAGAAAAGACACAGAAGAAGGACAAAATCCCCAGGTAGCAAACAAAAGGTTCAAGGCACCCATTCCCATCTTTGGTTTCAACTGAGCTGAAATACAAGGGAGCATGAGAAAAACTGCTGTGAGTACAAAAGAAAGCTAATGTTATAAACACGGAAGTGTTTAATGATGTCATATCAAGCCAGCATCAGCACATATATGTATATGTTTCAAGATTCAATTTTAGGAAACTTAAGTTGCATATGGGTGTCATAGGAAGGGCTCTGGCTAATACTGCTACAACAATGCCTCAGTAGGACATGGGGGAAACCCCCCCCAAAACAAAGCAAAACTAAAGCATTCACACAACACCAGAGATCCCAGAGATGCTGACCATGTCACTATTCTGGATATAAAATGACACGGTGACTGTTACCCACAACTAGTCCACCAGAAGAGGAGGAAAAAAAAAGTCAGGTAAGGGAACAAGGCTATTATCTGCCCCGTGGAGCGGTGTATGGCCTTGTCCCTGCAGTAAAGGATCTGACGCGAGTTACCTCCCTTCCCACCCCTCTGGGTCAGCAGCCCCCTTTGCAATTGTGATCGCGAATGCAGCAGCAGCCTCCCCCCACTTAATGAGTCCAGCAGCCGCCACCCTCCCTCCCTATTGTGGGTCGAACAGTCCCCTACCCTCGCACCCGTGTTCACCATTGCTGCCACGGATTCCATTTATAAACAACCTCCCTCCCACCCCCAGCTATGACATCAGAGAAAAGTCTTTTGGGTTGGCTTCAGCAGAGGGGCATGCCCAACTGGACAGCCCTGAAGGGAATAAGTAAGCGAGAGAGAGAATAATGTGGGACAGAGGGAGAAAGGAGGAAGGGGGGGAGAAGAAGCATGTTGGGACAGTGTAGGGGCACGAATTTGAGACAAAGGTTGAAAGGCAGGGAGGGAGGACACAAGGGAGGGAGGGAATAGAAAGGGAAAATTGTTGGGCAGGAGTGTGAGGGAAAGAGATGGTGCACATGAGGAAAGGAAGAGAGCGGAAGTGAAGAGAGGGGGAAGAGAGCGAGAAAGTGAAAGAAAGAGGAGATGGGGGAAGAGAAAGATGAGAAGGAGAAATGTTGAATATGGTGGTGAAGAAGGAACAGAGGGACAGACTGAAGGGGATGCAATGGGGGAGGAATGTTGGACATAGTGATGGAGGGAGAGGTGTGGCATGGTGCTGGAGAGGAGTGATAGAAGGAGAAATGTTGGGCATGGGGCTGGGGGGGGGGAACAATGGTGAAAAATGCTACACATGTTCCAGGGGATGAGAGGGAGAAATGTTGGATGCGGCAGTAGAGGGAGTGGGAGAGATGCACCCTGGATCACTCTCTTTCCTACTCCCAGTACACAGGGGGAGGGGATCATAATGCGGTAAGAGGGGCCAAAAGAGATTACAAGGAAAAAATAGCCAAGGAGGCAAAAAACTTCAAGCCGTTCTTTCGATATATTAAGGGGAAATGACCCGTGAAGGAAAAGGTGGGGCCATTAGAAGACCATGGAATAAAGAAAGTACTAAAGGAGGACAAAGCTATCGTTGACAAACTGAACACGTTTTTTGCATCTGTATTTACCGAAGAGGATGTACATAACATACCAGAAGCCGACAGACTATATGCAAGAAACGAAGACAGGAAACTGACAGTGTTGACGGTCAGTCTAGAAGAGGTATGCAGGCAGATTAATAGACTTAAAAATGATAAATCCCTGGAACTGAACGGCATCCACCTGAAGGTAATCAAGGAACTGAAAGGTGTTATAGCTGAACTGCTCCAACTAATAGCCAATCTGTCGATCAAATCAGGAAGGATTCCGAATGGAAAGTGGCAAATGTTACGCCGATCTTCAAGAAAGGTTCAAGGGGAGATCCGGGAAACTACAGACCGGTGAGTTTGACCTCGGTACCGAGAAAGAAGGTAGAAGCGCTGATAAGACTGCATCATTGATCACTTTGACGGACATAATCTGATGAGGACCAGCCAGCACGGCTTCAGCAAAGGAAGATCTTGCTTGACGAACTTACTGCACTTCTTCGAGGGAATAAACAGGCAATAGACAAGGGTGACCCGGTTGGCATTGTATATCTTGATTTTCAGAAGGCATTTGACAAGGTCCCGCATGAACAACTACTTTGAAAAATTGCAAGCCATGGAATCGAGGGTGAAATACTCACATGGATTAAAAACTGGTTGGCGGACTGGAAACAGAGAGTGGGGGTAAATGGACAATACTCGGACTGGAAAAGCGTCACAAGTGGAGTGCCGCAAGGTTTGGTGCTTGGACCCGTGCTCTTCAACATATTTATAAACGACCTGGAGATTAGTACAATGAGGGAGGTGATTAAATTTGCAGACGATAAAGTTATTCAGAGTAGTGAAGGCAAAGAAGGATTGTAAAGACCTGCAACGTGACAAACACACTCAAGAAATGGGCCACGACATGGCAAATGAGGTTTAACGTGGATAAGTGTAAGGTGATGCAAGTCAGTAACAAAAATCTTATACACGAATACAGGATGTCTAGTGCAGGACTCGGAGAGCCCCCCCCCCCAGGAAACTTGGGAGTACTGGTAGACAAGTCAATGAAGCTGTCTGCGCAATGCGTGGCAACAGCGAAAAGGGCAAACAGAATGCTAGGAATGATTAAGAAGGGGATCATAAACAAATCTGAGAAGATTATCATGCGCTGTACCGGGCCATGGTATGGCCCCCACCTGGAATACTGCGTCCAGCACTGGTCGCCGTACATGAAGAAGGACATAGTACTACTCGAAAGGGTCCAGAGAAGAGCGACTAAAATGGTTAAGAGGCTGGAGGAGTTGCCGTACAGCGAGAGAGATTAGAGAAACTGGGCCTCTTCTCCCTTGAAAAGAAGAGACTGAGAGGGGACATGATCGAAACATGCAAGATAATAAAGGGAATAGACTTAGTAGATAAAGACAGGTTGTTCACCCTCTCCAAGGCAGAGAGAATGAGAGGGCACTCTCTAAAGTTAAGAGGATAGATTTCATACAAATGTAAGGAAGTTCTCTTCTTCACCCAGAGAGCGATAGAAATCTGGAACGCTCTTCCAGAGGCTTTTATAGGGGAAAACACCCTCCAGGGATTCAAGACAAAGTTAGACATGTTCCTGCTGAACCAGAACATACGCAGGTAAGGCTAGACTCAGTTAGGGCACTGGTCTTTGACCTAAGGGACGCCGTGGGAGCAGACTGCTGAGCACGATGGACCACTGGTCTGACCCAGCAGCGGCAATTCTTATGAAGGTAGGGAAATGGGCACAGAGGAAATACTTGAAAGGGACATATAGGAGACATAGAGAAAGGAGATGCTGAACATGGGGAACAATACATACATAAAGATAGAAGATAGATGGTGAGCATGGAGAAAGAAGAAATGTCAAATGGTCAGGAGACCCTGGCAAGTGAGTTAAGAGAAGACAAAAGAAAACAGAGACCAGCGCCTGAGACCAACATGATTTGAAGAATAAAATAATGAGACAACAAAAGGTAGAAAAAAATAATTTTCTATTTTGTGATTAGAATATATCAGATTTAAAATATGTATCCTGCTAGAGCTGGTATAAGACATAACTGGGGACCACAAAGCCCAGGCTGTGCTTCTTTAGCTTCCAGCTGGCTTAGGGCTCTCTGATCAGGGGACAGTTGCCTAATTGCACTCCCCTAACACTATTCCTGTCAATTGTGACTGCGGTATTCCGTTAGCATGATTTTTCTGTGTAGCATTCTGTAATAATTTGGCTTCAGTTTTCTCGATAGTAGAGGGAATATTTGTGAACAGGAGGGGAGACAGTGGTTTTGTTGATCCTTGCTGTGTATTATTTGTGTTTATAAAATGACAATTGTACATAATATTGTTTCTTTTTATACTTTAGTAAAATAAATCCAGCATAAAATCATAACTAAAACATCATACTTCTACACTGCAGGGCCTATCTTATGGAATGCTTTGACAGGTTCTTTAAGATTTTGTGGAAATCTGTTGCATTCTAGAAAGCTGTTGAAGACATCTCTCTTCACACAAGCATTTTTTTACTAGCTGTTTTTAGTTTTGTTATGACCATGTTGCCCTTCTGTAAGATGTGTACAATATGATGTTTATATTTTGCCCTCTGCTTTTTCTTTCTCGTCCGCAATGTGGATTTTTAAAACTTGTATGTGCTTAACGTTGTGTATGTTTAATTGTGAGTCGCTTTGGTTTTAAAGCACAACATAAACGTTTAAATAAACTATTCGAGCCTTGTATGGATGGGATCAGATGGCTTGCAAGGATGGGACAGGGACTGAGCTAGCAAACTCAGGGCCAAATTTTTTATTTTTTAATCTTTATTAATTTCAAAACTAATACAAGTGCCATAAATTTTACAAACATTAATAATCAACATAAGTACTTAAATTCCATCAATAATACAAAGAAAAATATCCCACCCCACCCTTTCAACAGTACAGTCAAAATAAACCAACAAAATATCTCCCCCCCCCCCCCCCACCCTGGATATGTATAAAAATAGACAGAAATTAAATAAAGACAATCACGTTGAATTAACAAATGATGTCAACGGTCCCCAAACCAATTTAAATATTTTGTTATTCCCCAACATATCCGCATTCATCTTTTCATATTTATATCCTAAAGATAAACCAAAATGCAAAACTTTTTGTGTTTAAACAATTTATGATAACATGACATCAGAAAATTCAATAGGAACAAATACGTCTCACAGAATCAAGCAATAAACAGTGACATCCAGATCATCAAGGTTCCATAATATCAGTATCGAAAACCCTCCCCCCTCTCCATTGGGGACAAATTTTTTTCCCCATGTCGTTCTCTAATTGTGGACTCCTATCGTGTGCTGCCACAGTCTAGGACTCTCTAAGCAGACACAGGCTATGCTTTCCAGACAGCTAAACCTTAGCATACCAACGCGCACGCAAAATCCTTATAATTTTCTAATATACTTTACTGAATAAATTTAATAGATGTATTCACAGTTGGTAGATTTTTGAATATCGCAGCTGGAGGTGGGCATTTGAAAAACAGAAGCTTTGTGGCAAAAGTGAGAGAATAATCAGAAAGTAAGGTATTCCAAGTTCCAGAAATGAAATGCTGAATTATTCAAGCGTGTGGTCGAAGAGCTTAAAGGTGAGACTGGTCCTTTGTTTGGGGACTACAGCCACATGCGTTTCAGTTTGAAGGAGAAGTGTGACAGACCCCTAAGACAAACGGTCCTCAGTGAATATCCATAAGGCTAGGGGAGAGAAGAGACCATTAGGGACAGAGCTGGCAACAGGTAGCAGAGAAAGGTCATACCTTTGTAAACCGATCAAAACAAAGATTGTAGAGGTGACAAGGAAGTAGGAGCAATCTGATAAACGACAGATGAGAGAAAGGGAGGAGGTACTGGCAGCGAAGCTTATACAGGTAAGTAAGAGTATCTGTAGCATGCTGAGACTACACTTCTCCCTCCGTATCCACGGGGGTTAGGGGCAGAGCTGGCCTGCGAATATTAAAAAAACGCAAATATTCGGGCCAGTTCTGCCCTTAACCCCCACTTCCCCCCTCCCCCCCGGCTATTTTAAGCCCTGTAAGCCCCCCCTTAAGCCTTACCTGGTGGTCTAGCGGGTTTTCGGGGCAGGAGCGATCTTCCCACGCACCTGCCCCATGCAGATCGCTCATAGGAAACGGCTGCCTTGAGCTCCCGTAGTCTCTCGAGCCATTTCCTGTGAGCGATCTGCATGGGGCAGGAGCGTGGGAAGATCGCTCCTGCCCCGAAAACCCGCTAGACCACCAGGTAAAGGCTTAAGGGGGGGCTTAAAGGGCTTAAAACAGCCCAAAAAATTTTAATGGGTTTTTTGGTTTAAAATCGCAAATAGCCGAATCCGCGGATGCTGAAACTGCGGATTCGGAGGGGAAAGTGTACATTGCATACAATGCACTGCTCACATACGATAGCGGGAAATGACAGCAGCACTACAATTTTAAGAAATGAGAACAACATTAAACACATCTTAGAGCTAATGTTATAAACTTAGGGCTCCTTTTACGAAGGTGCGCGAGGGCTTTAATGCGCAGAATAGCGCGCGCTAGACCTTAACGCCAGCATTGAGCTGGCATTAGTTCTAGAAGCGTAGCGTGCGGTAATTTCCTGCGTGTGCTAAAAACGCTAGCGCACCTTAGTAAAAGGAGACCTTAGTAGAAGTTAGCTGGCATCAGAACAGTCACAGGCTGACACAACTACTCTACCACAAAATACATTCTAACCTGTATAATTCAGTGTACCAAGTGGAATATACAAAAATTCAATATAAAAAAAGCCGAAAGGCCTCAAAACTCCAAGATTAACAGTGACAATATCTTCTATTCAATCCCTTTTAGAAGTCTCCTTTATTCTCTCTGGTTACTAAATTCCCGGAAAAAGAACTGTGAAGTTAAAAAAAAACCTAAGAAACCTCTCCTATTAGAGAATCAAAAAACCCCGGATAAACTTATAAACAGCAAATATTCAAATACCACTTGATTCAGAGACTATTAAGGTCCGGTATTACAAAAATTCAAAAGGCTTACATATGGTCTTTTATGGGTTCTGAATAGGGAGCTGGTCTTTGACAAGTTTTGAGCAAAAGACAATAACCTTTTATTCAGAGCTTGCAGATGCAGGGCTGTGGAGTCGGAGTCGAGGAGTCGGAGGAAATTTCGGGTACCTGGAGTCGGAGTCAGAAGTACAAAAAACTGAGGAGTCGGAGTCGGAACATTTATCTACCGACTCCATTTTTGAACTTGGCATACCAATCACAAGCGATTCTTTCAGCTATAGCACCCACTATATGCACAGCACAAATGTTGCGAGCAGCTTCTGCGGCCTTAGAACCTTGATTAAAAGCAAATAGAAGGTGGTGTCGAAAATGCTCATTTTTCTCAACTTGACATTCCATTTTAACGATCTGAAAATTAACCAGTGCTGTGGAGTCGGAGTCGGAGTCGAGGAGTCTGAGTTGGAGGAAATTTCTGGTACCTGGAGTCGGAGTCGGAGTCTGAAGTACAAAAAACTGAGGAGTCGGAGTTGGAACATTTTATCTACTGACTCCACAGCCCTGTGCAGATGGACAGGAAAATGGACCCCCTAATGCTATGAATAATAATAATAATCATAATTTATTTTCTTGTATACTGCCCCACCAGCAGTTCTAGGCGGTTCACAACAGAAGAACTGAAACATTTCTGTTAAAAAATACAATTTTAAAAAAAACAAAACTATAACTACTACATCCATTAAATACAGCATCAGATTAAAAGTACATTTAAAATACAGCCTAATAAAAAATACCTTCTTAAATATAAACATTCTTGTTTATCAAATAGGTGAGTTTTCAATAATTTTCTAAATGTAAGATAAGACTAGGCTTGAACAATCAGCGGACTCATCCAGGAGTTCAACTTCTCTACTACTGTGTTCTAAAAAGATTGCTTAAAACTAAGCTTTTTTTTGTTGCCTACCTGTGAATTGCTCCCTAGGATTCTGTTCCTCGTCTAACTGTAATGATAGTGAATGATGATACCAAGACGTTTGTAGGTTCCACTTCTTGAGTTGCTTTGAATTATTGTATAATGTTATGCATGCATTTTATGTATGTTATTTTGGAAACCGCTGAGACTCCAGGTGGTATATAAACGTTTTACATAAATAAATAAACATCATAGCGATGAATACCTAAAACCTTTGGACTGCTGGCCCACAGCAAGCAGGTAAAATGCAAGAAGGGGATATTCTGGGTAGGGAGTGAGAGGGGAGCAGATTTTGAGTTAATATTCCGAGAAGCACTAGTGGTATTTGCGAAATTCCATCCTGGAGGATTTAGCCGCCTTTCTAAAAAAAAGAAGGATCAAATCTTTGGAAACCCTTATGTTGCTTTGCAGAATTTTTCACCGAGGTTGGCAACTATGCGCCCAATTGACTTTGCATGCTGGGGACTGTTAAACAGAGGGCCCCTCAAGAGCCAAAGGCCAGGGCCTGCTTCCTACACCAGCTGGACCGCCGCCATGATTCATTCTCCGTCTTCATTTTGTCAAAAACTTAAGCGCAAGGCCGCTTGTCAGCACGCTTAAAAGAAAAATATGAAAAGGATGTGCGACAGCCTGAGCCATGAGACAAAAGATGGAGAAGAACAGAAGCAGCAGAAAAGTTCACAAAACTGCATGCTAACTCAAAGGGCCAGACTTGGAACCCATGAAATCAGGTGAAGTATTCAGATGCTGAAGAGCCTTCATATACTTGCCTCTACTCAAATAACAAAAATAAATAAATGATAGAGATCATCATACAAATCTAAACAGTAATCAACACCCCCCACACACACACACACTCATGATCAGATTTCTCTGTCAAGATCAGAAAATAAGGCCAAAGAATACTGTTAGGAAAAAATATTTTTATAAAAAGAAAAACCATGGGGGAAGGGGGAGGCGGAAGACTGAATCCCAGGCTCAAAACATTCTGGCACACCCAATGCATTCTCCAATAACAGACAAGAAGCCAAAGACAGGTACAGAGGATCCCTCATTGTGAAATGAAGAGAAAGCCACATATTCTGGAATCTGCAGCAAGTCATTGGGAGAGAGTTGCGCGGGGACAGAAATCCCGCCAGTATCCCGCCTATCCGCTGTCCCTGCAAGAATCCCCTCCATCCCCGCGAGGAATCCCCTCTGTCCCTGCCTATCCTCCCTAAAAATTACCTGTCCCCATAAAAAACAGCAATTACTTCTGACAGTTTTGATTTTTTTTTTAAAGCCTTAGTTTATTTAAACCAACAATAAAATACAATATAAACAAATAACGGTGAACAGAAATAAGAGATGCATACATCACCAGAAAAAATTAGAATAGCCATTAGGTCATGTGACTGTAGGGTCAACCATTTCTTGTTAAAAGAAATAAGGCTGGTGGCTCTGCAGCCGAGGAGGGACTCTGTATTCATTGTGATAGGGGATTAGCAGAACCGCAAATACAGAAAAAACGTGAATAACTTTTTCATATATTATTTGCTGTTTTCTATTAAACCATCGTGAATATGGTGAAACTGTGAATAACATGGTGGAAGACCTTGCCTGTTCCTGAAGGAGAGGCAAAACACGATGAAGAAAGTGCTGGGAATCAGCGATTTTTTTCTGTAAATCCTTGGAATGATAACTTCCTGTTTCCACTGGGGCGGGCCGCAGTGGAGAGAAAACGGGGGCAGAGCGACACTTTGAATCTGTTCTGCTGCCCGGCAACTGTTACAAGAAATTCAGGGTAGATGTGCCGGAGCGGGGGTGGGGGTGGGGTGGCGGTAGATGTCGGGGAAGGGACATGGCAGAGAGAGCTGACAGCAGCAAGATGCCGCTCCCTTGAGAATGCTGAGGCCATCCCCTCATGTAGTGTTTCTCTGTCTGCAGGATCCCTGTCAGCCCTGTTTCTACCAGCAATTTTTGGGGAGGTCATGGCCCCTGTAGCCTCCCTCATTCTGAAGCCTATGATTAAGAATACCAGCTTCCATCCTTTTGATTGCAAGATAGAGGCTCTTTCAGCCTTTGAAAATTAATAAAAACAATTCTGACATCTGAAGTACAGATTAAGATGAGGAATGGTGGCAAGGCAAGTTCGTACTTAAGTACCTCGTAGGATCCTAAAAGAGTAAAATAGATTTCATGCTGCTTATCACAGAAGTCACAGTGAGTTTTCCCAAAGCCTATTTTTTTAATAATGTTTTAGTTTGAAACAATTTTTATTGATGACAAACCTAGCAAACAACCAAATCAGAATAACAAATCAATGCAGATCAGGAAACAACACAGGAGAAAATTATCAAACCAGAAGCCATCAAGTTTTCACCCACCCCCAACCTTCCCAAACAAACAAGAACTCGTCCCCCAGATAAGGAAAAAGAAGCCATAAGGCACTTACACTCTTAGCACCCCATGGCAAACCCAAGCCCAGAAACCCCCACAGACCCCTAGCTAACCCACCCCAGGTGGATGTGCACTCATTTGCTAATAATGTTTTAATAGATTTTTCTTCCAAGAATTTGTTCCTGCCTTATTTTTTTTTCCAAACCCTGCGCTGACCACTTTCATCATATTCTCTGGCAATAAAATCCAGAGTTTAATTATACATTGAGTGAATAAATATTTTCTCTGCTTTTGTTTTAACTGTACTACTTATTAACTTCATTGATTGCTTCCTAGTCCTTGTACTTTTGGAAAGAGTAAATAAGTGACGTTTGTCATATTTCCCCCATAGCTGTTCCTTCATTAGGCAAGAACCCTCTTTAACCTTTCCTCATAGTGTTGTTGTTCCATCATCTTTATGTTCAAATATATTTTATTGAGCTCAACAAAAAGTCATCCATACAATGAACAGAAAGAAAAGCGAAGCTCAAATTTTAACGTATAACCAACAGCATCACAGAAACCCCGAATCCCCAAACAACCATCCCCCAACCCCCAAACCCCAGTCCTCCTTCCATATACAGTCCCCAAAGGGGAGAAAAATGTAATACGAAGAAAAAGACAGACAAAGTAGCAGAACCAAGGGAGCAAGACAGAATATCAACAATTAAGCAATCTACTGCGAGCTATAGGGGTCATAGTGGTCCAAAAAGGTACCCAAGTACATTGGAAAGAGCGCCCAGTAGGTGAGGAAAAGTCTCGTATATCTCGGCGCTCCCACATCAGCAAGGTAATCATCCGACACCGTCAGAGGGAATAGTCAGGTGCCTCTCTGTAGAGCCATTTAAGCAGGATACATTTTAAAGCAATAAGAACTGTCCACCTGAGGAAGCTGGCTGCCCCCAGTTTGCTTGGAGAGTAATGCGGGACAGCTCCAAAGAGAGACAAAGGCGAACGTCGAATAGTGACGGTCCAAATATGCTCCACAAAAAGAAATATAGCATCCCAAAAGGAGCGAATGTTGGGACATGTCCAGAACATATGGCCCAAGCCTGCTTCAGGGTCCTGGCAACCATGGTAGGCAGCAGACTCGTGGAACCCAGAGTGGTAAGCCCGCCTAGGGGCGACATATAAATGACAAATGTTCCATCCTCTTTATAATTCCACATACTTTCCCATATTCCTTTTCCTAATTCAGCTATATCTTTTTTGAGATGCACTGATCAGAATTGCACACAATATTTAGAGGTGGAATTGCACCATGGAGCAATAAAAAGATATTATTATAATCTATTTTGTTCTTCATTCCATTTCTAATGATTTCCAAACATTGTATTAGCTTGCTTTCCTGCCACTGAGCAGAGGGTCTCAATGTATTATCAGTGATGACATTAAATCCTTTTCCTGGTTGGTGGTGTGGAACCTTGCATCATGTAGCTGTAGCTTTGGGTTTTTCTTCTTTACATGCATCACTTTATGCTTATGTTTAAATTCCATTAGCCATTCAGATGTCCAGTCTTATACAGTCCTCTAGCTACTAAAATGGTATGTGGTTTTCATCATAAGGCATATAGGGACAGACTTAAAGATCTCAATCTGTATACTTTGGAGTAAAGGCGGGAGAGGGGAGATATGATAGAGACTTTTAAATGCCTACATAATGTAAATGCGCATGAGTCTGGACTCTTTCATTTGAAAGGAAACTCTGCAATGAGAGGGCATAGGATGAAGTTAAGAGGTGATAGGCTCCAGAGTAATCTAAGGAAATATATATATATATTTTACAGAAATGGTGGTGGCGACAGAGACTGTGTCTGAATCCAAAAGGGCCTGGAATAGGCACATGGGATCTCTCTGAGAGAGAAAGAGATAACAGTTACTGTGGATGGGCAGACTAGATGGGCTATTTGGCCTTTATCTACCATCATGTTTCTGCGTTTTGTGATTAATAACTTTGAATAACTTTGTATCATTAGCAAATTTGGACACTTCACTTTGTTCTGATTTTTCATGTTATTTATAAATATGTTAAACAACAAAAAAGTGGTTCCAGCACAGATCCCTAGGGCAGTGGTTCCCAACCCTGTCCTGGAGGACCACCAGGCCAATCGGGTTTTCAGGCTAGCCCTAATGAATATGCATGGAGCAGATTTGCATGCCTGTCACTTCCATTATATGCAAATCTCTCTCATGCATATTCATTAGGGCTAGCCTGAAAAACCCGATTGGCCTGGTGGTCCTCCAGGACAGGGTTGGGAACCACTGCCCTAGGGAACCCCACTGCTTACCCTTCTCCACTGAGAGTATGGCCCATTTAATCTTATTCTCTGTGGGCTGGATACACAAAACTCACCATGCATTTAACGATTGTTGCTAAACCTTAGCGTCAAAGTATTGCTTTCGATGCATAAAACGGCAATTCGCGGCCTTTTCCATGGTTTGTAGCAGCCTCTGTTAATGTTATGTAAATACATTTCAAAGAGCTTATCAATATTAAAATGGGCACTCTGATCGATGCCCACATGATACCCAAAATGAAGCACCACTTTTTTTTAATGCTCCAACAGGTGTGCAGCTGCTGGTAGAATTAAAAAAACAAAAACCAAACAAGCACTGAACAGTAGCTTTTTTTTATGGCATAGATATTGAGTGTAATATAACAAAAAAAAAATCAACATTTTAAATGGTTGTCTATTAATTAAACAAATATCCAAAAAAACCATTAAAAAGTCAAAAAGGACTGAAGACTCAAAACTATAATAATACCTAATAATTTGATTTAAATTTACATTGAAAGTTATATTAGGGACAAGCCTCAGATAATGGAGTACATCCTCCCATTCTGGGATATCTTCAAGAGAAAGAAAACATCTTTTCTCCAACTCCTATAACATCACCGGCTTGGTCCCACCTTCCTACCAAATTAATTAATTACCATTAGTTAAATTACTTCCTATAATTCATCTATCTTACTTTTAAATACTCTCAAATTTTATTTCATCCTTATTTAATATATATTTAATAATTTATTATATAAAAAATTTCAGCAGCTGAAGAGGTTGATTGAACTGAACAGGAATAAACTGAGATGAATTGAATTGAAGTGAAATAAATGAATTGAAGTATTAAGGAAGAATTTTTAAAAATGAAATGAACTGAATTATTAAGAATACAGAAGCACCTATAAAGCATTTTAAGGCATTAGTGCACTTTATATCTACAGTACACTTTTTCTGATTGTGGAGGATCATGGTAGCAGGAGAGTGGGCATCCCTCCTACCGCTCTTTAAAGCTAAGGGGTTGGGAGTGTGGGGGGTCTATGTTGTAGAGGCAGGAGGGAGTGGGCTTCCCTCCTGCTGAATATATTTTTATTATTTATAGTTTGGGAATGTGGACCACTGTAAAGGGGGGAGGTTTGGCATGGCATGGCTCTTTTTTTTTTTTTTTAAATGGGCACAGATTTTGTGCGTGTGTACCGACCCTCATTGTAAACCACTTAGAACTTAGGGTATAGCGGTATATAAGAAATAAAATTATTATTATCTGTGCCTATTTAAAAAAAAACTACTCTTCCTGCCCCAAACAGCTGAGGGGCAGGAGGCTGCTTCATGCCTTCTCCTGCCGCTCAGTTGTTCGGGACTTCCCCTGCCGGCAGTTGCTTTCTCCAGTGACATCAGATAGGATTTTGGTGGAACTCTGGGAAACTCATTTGCATGCAAAATTGTTTGAACATTAATCGCTGTTTTCAAATCGGACAATTAATTGGACCCACAAAATGTTAACGACAATTTTTGTGCATCCGGCCCTGTGTTCTTTTAACTAGTTCTTAATCCAAAATAGGACTCTACCTCCTAGCCCATGACTTTCAAATTTCCCCAGAAGTCTTTAATGAATGTCTTTGTCTGTAGCCTTTCTTTCTATCCAAATGTAGCTTATAAATGTATTTCTGGATGATAAGTAGTAGTATATTGGTGATATTTATATGTGTAATGGGTCTGTCTCCCACAAGATGCACTACATACAGGTATCGCATGTGTTTCTGTAACAAATGATGAATGTTTGTAGAGTCTTGTGTATACTGAAGCAAAGCCAAATACTTTAACATTTTTTCCTTGATTTTCAAATTGCATTTTTGTGACCAATATTTTCCTGCTGAGAAGCAAAATATTTGGAAAGGGAGTTCAGTGGGCGAGTTCTTACTTTTTGTGTGTGTGAGGGGGAGGGGGAATCCTTTTTCAGAGCTGGACTTTTTCCCTATTGGTTATTCGCTTTTGCGTGTGAACCAATGTGGCTGCAATAGACCTTTTAAGGACTGTCAGTTCGTTGCTCATTAACAAAGGAGGTTTGTAACATGACCTCACTTGCTCCCAACTCCATCCCCACATCTGTCTTCCCCTCTCCTGGGCTGCTGTGGCATGCAGTTGGAAGAGCTGTTGCCCTGCATGCAGAACAGCACGCCATGCTGTTCTGGCTCTGGTGGGATGTTAGGTAATCCTCTCTTCGATTATCTATAGCTGTTTTTATAATTATTTTTTAAAAATTAATCGTGTTTCTCTTCAAACCACAATTCTATCCCCCACCTTTCCCTTTGCAACTATTGGGTTACTGTCATATTGAGGAGGAGAGTAGACTTTAGCCTTCTGAAAAGGTTCTATGGAAAGTACATTGGATGAGTTTTTTAGGTGTGTAAAAGGAGAGAGCCAAAAAATCAGCAGCATAATGTGAGGATAATTATTATTATTATTTTTCTTAAAGCTGGTGGAGTCAAATTCTGGCCTCCCCTCAATTTAACTGGGGACTTTGTCATCCAGGTGTTCAGGCTGCAGACCTGACTTGGGAGCCAGAAACTAGTTTCACTTGACTAAAGGAAAAGATGTAAAAAAAAAAAAAAAAAGGCACAGATAACTAGGTAGATCCCCGGCTTAATGTCTATGTTTACCCTCATCACTTGTAGTGTATCTTTCCGAGTCTAGTAATGTGACTCATTACTTCCTTGCTTTCTTGATTTCTCCAACAAACTTCTGGAAGGAATGGTTCCTTTCTCCATCCCTTAAACATGGCAAGCAGCTGGGGTTCCACCTTGTGCTGGGCCGACTTGCCTACTATTGGGAGTAGCATGAGAAAATATGGCAGGTCGAGAGGGTTATTTTATTTATAAAAACTTTATGGTGAACAGACAACTCCTCGCCATGAGATATCAACAAACAAAATGAAAGGCGAGGGAGGCGTCTTTTCAGCTAATCATGCAGTCATTATTTGAAAAAGATGACCCCCAACAAGGATCCTAGTTTCGGCGTGTTAAACAGTGCCTTCCTCAGGGGACATTGGTCTGAGAATAATTGATCAAAACACGGTAACGACGCTTGAAAAATAAGAACAATTGTTTGTGAAAAAAATGGTCCCAACAAGGATCCTAGCTTCGGCGGGTTAAACAGGGGATACTGGTCTGAGAGTAATTGATCAAAACATGGTAAAGACGCTTGAAAAACAAGAACAATTGTTTTCCAAGTGCGTTCCAAGCCCCATTTGCTTAATACGCTTGGAAAACGATTGCTCATATTTTTCAAGCATCTTTACTGAGTTTTGATCGATTTTCTCAGACCAGTGTCCCCTGAGAAAGATGTTTAACACGCCGAAACTAGGATCCTTGTTGGGACCAAAATAGACTGCATGATTGGCTGAAAAGGTGCCTCCCTTGCCTTTCTTTTTGTTTGTTAAAAACTTTATGGGCCATCTTGTCGCAATCATTCCAAACAATGTTCAAAGGTAACATACGTAATCGGTCAAACAAGACAAATCTTATTTCCCATTTGTCTATGAATATGCCCTTCTTACCCTCCTCTTTTAGATGGGGACAACAGCTTTTGGCTTCTTCCGAAAGGAGAGGTTTGTCGATATCAGTTAACTGGAAGACACTTTCACAGTAGCGCCACTGCGATGGAAAGGCCCAGTTCCTCCAATGCATATGCCGAAATGCTGCTGAAGTTAATGTGTGGTGTGCACATGCATGGGCTCTGTTTCTATCAGGTTTGCAGGCATGTCACACTGACTTGCACCATCTTCAGTGTCCTGCTGGCTCCTACCCGGGATTTAAATAGCTTGAGCCCTGTGTGGCTGCTGTTACTGGAATTTGCAGCCCCTCTGCGTTTCAGCCCTGGATTTTGCCAGAGCCCTCTACTCTGTTGGGGTTGACACACTTAAGAGCATCTCTTACCAAGCTCATAATTTACAAACCAGGTGGCAAACTGTATTATCCAAGTACAGTGAAACTTTTTCTGCCTGGAGGACTTAAAATCTTTTGTTTGTATGAAACAATGGAGCATGGGTTTATTTTAATTTAATTTTGTTTAGATGTTAAAAAAACTTGATATACTGATTTTACTATAGTCTGATCTAAGCAATTTACAAACTCAAAGTGAGCTACAGTCAGGTACACTGGGTATTTCCCTATTCCTGGTGGGCTCACAATCTAATGTTGTACCTTTTTAGACCCAAGACCACAAGGAGCAGCAGTGGGATTTGAACCAAGCACCCCTGGATGTCAAATCCAGTGCTTTAACTACTAAGCTACTCCTTCACTCTTGCCAAAGTTCACAAGGAGCGAGTAGGAGGATTTGAGCCCTGGGTTACATGGTTCTAGTCCCACTGTTCTATTAGCAGGTCAATAGGACCAAACATAAATTCTGTTCTGTGTTTAGTTTGAGTGCACCAGGAGATTAAGTGATTTGCTCAAGGTCACAGGGTAAAAGGTAAGAAGTATATCTTTCTATTCCTGAATGTTTCCTCTCCGTTTCCTTCCCCCCACCCCAGCCTACATGCAGCAGCTGGGGTCACCGTCCTGATTTTTCCAGAGAGCTTGGTCTTTTTCCTTGTCTTGGATTGAAAAGGCCTGGGGATGTTGTAAAAGATAGGGATAAGAGATTAAGGACACAGCAAGCTTTAGTTTTTGAGTAGGCAGGTAGAGGTCTAGGTTGAGCTAGCAGCATTAAGAAGTGCTATCTGGTCCCAGCACACTTTGTAAAGAATCAAATCTGGTCTGTTAAATGTTTGTGCTGGATTTCATGTCATCTACTGTATAATCGTGGATTTAATTTAGTGAGTGAGGTAGGTAGTTTGATTAATCACATTTTCATGAGGAGATTCACCCAAAGTGGCTTACAATACATTGAATAGTAATCGGGTACTGATGACTCTGGAAATTCCTTTACATTGCCTTTAATCTACACAAAGTTGTTCTTTCTGTATTGTTTACACTGACTGACCTCAAAGACTGCTCTGTATCTGACCCTTCCTGGAGATTTCCCAGCGCCTGCCCGGTATTCATCCCTCTGGTTGAGTGGGGTAGGAGGTGTGGCCTGCCTTTTCTATCACATGACCTGCTGCACTGGGCATCTCTCTGTGTTGCCAAACTTAGAAACTATTACATGGTGACCTTTTTGGATAGCAGAAGGTAAAGTTGAATAATAGATTGTAGAGTGTGGAAGTAAATGCAGTTAGATTTTAAATTTGTTCCATGTTCTTCTGTAGTACTCAAAGCATGTTCCACTAACATAAGAACATAAGAGTTGCCGCTGCTGGGTCAGACCAGTGGTCCATCATGCCCAGCAGTCCGCTCATGCGGTGGACCTTTTGGTCAAAGACCAGCGCCCTAACTGAGACTAGCCCTACCAGCTATGTCCTTGTTCAGTAGGAACTTGTCTAACTTAGTCTTGAATACCTGGAGGGTGTTTTCCCCTACGACAGCCTCCGGGAGAGCATTCCAGTTTTCCACCACTCTCTGGGTGAAGAAGAACTTCCTTACGTATGTACGGAATCTATCCCCTTTCAACTTTAAAGATGCCGCTTCCACCAGAGTGCTGCCTAGAAATAAGGCTCCTCCCTAGAAATTTCTGATTAGGGGAGAGGTAGAAGTTAGAGAGGGAACGATATAGCTCTTTGGGAAGGGAGATATGTTGGACTCAAGGGAAGGAGGGAGAGATGCGAGACTCAGGAATGAAAAGATGATGAATTTGGAGGAGGACGACAGAGGGAGAGATGGACATGGGGAAAGCTGAAAGAAGGTAGAAGGAGGTGAAAGGGAGAGATGGAAGAGGGGAGAAAAGGAGATGAATGGAGGGGGCAAAATGGGGAGAAGGAGAGATGGATTTGGTGGAGAGAGCAAAATGGGGAAGGGGCAGAAGGAGGAGGGAGAGATGGATGACTCAGGGAGAGCAGAGGAGGGAGAGGAGAGCTAGACAGGGAAAGGCGGAAGGGATATGGACTGGGGGCGGAAGAGATGTCAGACTTGGGAGGAGGGAGTTGCAGCACAGGAGAGATTTTGCACTTGTGGGAGGAAAAGTGAAAGACAGAGAGGAAGGAAATGAGGGTGGAGTAAGCCATAAGGAGGGGAGAAGCTAAAAATGGTGGATCCATGTGGCAGAGTTGTCAAGGAGATGAGTGAGCAGAATAACGAATATACGAGGGTAGAAATGTGGTAATGGGAAGCAGATAAAAGGGAATAAGAGAATGAGATGCTGCACACAATCCGGGGGATAGGAGAGGAAGAAATGGTGGATGTGGCAGTAGGAGTTTGAGAGATGCACCCTGGATCCCTGTCTCTCTCTCTCTCTCTTTTTCCCAACACCTTTTTGCAGCAAGGGAGGGAATGAGAGAAAGAGAGAGAGAAAGAAATGTTGTGCAGGGGTGGAGGGGAAAAAGAGCGTGCTTTGTGTAGTTTAATTTTGTGGTTACCATTATGTATTGTTAATAAGATTATATTGTGTGTATATGAAAAATGAATGGAAGAAATTGCATTTACAATTAGTACTATTATTATGGGGCGGAGCTTGGGCAGGGTCAGGGGTGGAGATTGGGCATTCTAGGGTGAGTCTAGAGTGGAGCTTTTGCCTCCCCCCCCCAAAAAAAAAGTGTTCTTTAAACACAAGGGAACGGCATCACCTCCAGTGCCAGGGAAAATGCCCCAGATAAGGCAGTGAACCACAAGGGTAAATTTGCTTTACTGAAGAACCCCACCCAAAGGTTAGACTCTAAATTTTTTTGCCAGCAGCCAAACAGGGAAAATACAAATTTTTTTTTTCTAGGGTTCCTCCACCTTGATGGCAGACGGAATTCTTTAAAGATTGTGTTTTCCCTGGGATCAGCACTTGCATTTAAAAGCTCCCAGTGCTAGTTACCCTTTCTCTGAGGGCAGCAAATTTTTTTTTTAAGACAAGAAGGCCACCATTTTTCCCTAGTTTCTCTTCATGCACTCCACTGCAGTTACAAGCTAGGAATTCTCCCTCTCCCCATTACTAAGACACCTCCACCTAGGAATCTTGAATACTGATATGCACACAGCATGAGGAGGTCGAGATCTGGCTGCCAAACTGGTCTAGAAGAAAGCCAGGCTTTTTGCAGGCCCTGACACATTTTAGTTGAGATACAGATAATGGATAAAGCCAAGGTTTGCTTTGGACTATATAAACAGAAACGTGATGGCAGATAAAGGCCAAATGGTGCATCTAGTCTGCTCATCCGCAGTAACCATTATCTCTTTCTCTCTCCGAGAGATCCCACATGTCTATCCCAGGCCCTCTATCTCCACCACCTCTTCCAGGAGACTGTTCCACACATCTACCACCCTTTCTGTAAAAAGTATTTCCTTATATTACTCCTAAGCCTATTGCCTCTTAACTTCATCCTATGCCCTCTCAGATCTTTCTTTAGCCAGCTCTCATGGTCCGATCATGGGTACCAACTGAGGATTAAGACAGTCTGTCTGTTTAGAGTCATTATATTTCCAAAATGGGAATGAGACACTCCTATATTTCAAGGCTGATTTTAACAAAGTCTCTTAGTCCCAGAACAGTACTAGTGGTACCTTGGAATCCAAACTTAACCTGTTCCAGAACCCCGTTCAAGTTCTACGACAATTTTTCCCATTGAAAATAATAGAAACCGGTTAATCTGTTCCTTGGTCCCACAAACTCAGATTTTCAAGATCAGGCCCCTCACTGGCAGAAACAGCAAGATCGGGCCCCCCATCAGCATAGGCAGCAAGATTGGCAACGGCAACTGCAAGCAGTGCTCAGCCCAAAGCTTCCCTCCCAGGCAGAAACAGGAAGCTCAGTCAGAGGAAATCTTTGGGCTGAGCAACATTTGCAGTTCCCGTACATTCAGATTCCAAAGCAGCGTTCGGATTCCGGGGCAAAATTTAATTTAAAAAAAAGTTTGGATTCCAAGTTGTTCGAGTTCTGGGGCATTCAGATTCCAAGGTATCATTGTATTTGGGTTTTATATGGCGACACAGAGGTGAAATTTGATGGCTATATTTGAAGTGAAGGAAGAGACCCAGGAAGACATTGCAGCGATTCTTCAGATGAAGCAAGAAGTGGGAGTAAAATAATTGAAACAGATAAGTGAACTTAAATCTTTTCTTGTTACATTTCTGGAACTAAGATTTGAAGAAGCATATTCTGGACAAGTGTGATGATTGAAAACGGGTGCTCCTTTACTATTTGTTGAGATATGAGCATGAATGAACTAGGTTGGAGCCATTTCTTGAGCACTATACAGTTTCACATAGGATACACATATATAGAGAGCACATGATTTCATTTTTATTATTATGGTTTGGAAACAAATGATGAAGAATCCTATATAATAAAACCCTAAGCGCACATGCGCACTTAGGGTTTCGTGATCCCTGCAGCCGTGTTTTCTGATCCGTGGCTGGATTCTATTTTAGAACGCGGCAGCAGGGATCACTCTGGCCACTCCCCTCCTCTCGCCCTCACTCACCAACCGCTGGAGGAAGCGCAAGCAAGCTCTCTCCCTGCCCGCGACCTCAGCAGGGAACACACTGGAGCTTCCCCCTCCCACCCTCACTCACCAGCTGCCGCCGCTGAGCCTCCTCTTCAAACCAACCTGCGATCGTGGCCAGCTTTAGCAGACCGCTCTCCAACCTCAGTAGCACGTTCCCTCTGACGCACGGGATCGTGTCAGAGGGAATGTGCTACTGAGTTGGAGAGCGGCCTGCGAGGTTCGCTAAAGCCGGCCACGATCGCAGGCTGCTTTGAAAAGGAGCAGGCCAGAAGACGCCGGGATGGAGGGAGGGTAAGAATGGAACAATACAGGGGGAGAGGGAAAGGGGGCTGCTTTGGGGGGGAGATATGTGCTGGGGGGCAGACAGCTTTTCTCTGGGGGGAAGATAGAAGGGGCCATGGAGAGACAGGGAGAAGGAAAGGGGGCTGCTTTGGGGGGGGTGCTGGGGACAGACAGCTTTGCTCTGAGGGGGAAGACAGAAGGGGCCATGGAGAGACAGGGAGAGGGAAAGGGGGCTGCTTTGGGGGGAGAGGTGTGCTGGGGACAGACAGCTTTGCTCTGAGGGGGAAGACAGAAGGTGCCATGGAGAGACAGTCAGGGAGAGGGAAAGGGGGCTGCTTTGGGGGGAGGGAGGGAAGACAGAAGGACACAGACAGTGGCCAAGGAGAGAGAGAAAAAGAAACACAGACAGACAGATCTATTCTAGCACCCGTTAATATAACGGGCTTAAAGACTAATGAGAAATAAAATACTGTTCCAGGACTAAGATCCTTCATTTAGAGTCAGGCCACATCTACTACTATGCAGATTGGAGCCATCAGACAGTCAAAATCTTGCTTCCTAAACTCAAAATGCTTTTTGTAGTAGAGGGAATTTGCCAACTCATTACTTACCGGCTAGAAACACAAACACATGCATATATCACCCTAGTGGAATCACAGTGTATTTTATAATGTAATGGCGTTAACAGTAAAAGACAGCAGAAAAAGGTCAACCGGCCCATATAGTCTGAACAGTTATACCTGACCAGTGTCGTAGACATTTGATTACTTGTAGTACCGTCACACCTGATTCTAATCAGTTTCTCTTCCTCTTTGGCTCTTTACCACCCTGTCCAGATGACCTTTGATCAATGTGATCCCACCCCCACCAAGCTATGGGACAAATTAAACAACCAAAACTACTGTGTTTCCCTGAAAATCAGACAAGGTCTTATATTAATTTGTGCTCCAAAAAAACGCACTAGGGCTTATTTTCGGGGAATGCCTTATTTTCGGGGAAACACAGTATCTCTCTCCCTTTTCCTTCCCTTTGTGTGCAGCATGTCTCTTCCAAGGCCTCTCCCTTCTTGTACTGTAACTGTATGTCTCTCTCCCTCTCTCTTCCCTTCATGTGTAGCATGTCTCCCCTTTGTATGCAGCTGCATTTCTCCCTTGGCCTCTCCTTTTACATTCAATATGTCTCTTTATCTCCCTCTCCTTTCCCTTCCTTTGTAGAACATCTCTCTCTTGCTAGCTTTCCCTTCCTGTGCAGTATGTCTCCCCTCTTTCCCACCCACCTTCCCTCCCCCATGAGCCCAATCTCCCTTCCTGCTTCCTCCTCAGGTTGGTTTCAAGTTTACCGGTATTGCACCCCTGACATACCTCCAAAACCGCAGCGGTGGCAACGCTCTGAATGGGCTGCTTCGCGAGTTTGCTGATGAAGCGTCACTGATGAAGCGGCAGAGGAAATGCCCCAGCGGGGAAGGCCCCACACTTGCAAAGCAGCCTGTTCAGAGCGCTGCCACCGGTTTTGAGGCTTTGGAGGTATGCAAGGCGGTGCATAAAGGGATGGGAGGGAGGAATAGGTATAGCACGATGGCAGGATCGGCGGGGTTCCAGTGCACAAAGGGATGGGAGGAAGGTATCTTAACTAGGGCTTATTTTCGGGGAAACAAGGTAGTAAGGCAGTGTCCAGCCTCCTTGGCCATCACAAACCCAGCTGGTTTCTGAATAATTCTTCAGAAATATGCAAGCAGCCAACCTCCAGAACAGAAGTCAGCCTACCATTTCTGCAAGATGGCCTGTGTACAGCCTCCAGTAGAGAAGGGATAATGTCATATAAGTTGCTCAATAACCTGCCAAAATGATATTAAGATTGTCTGTCCAGGGAAAGCAGGGATTATAATTCACAAACACCAGTCCTGCAATTTCTGAACACCCCTCTTTAGTCACACCTACCACTATAAAGCTAAGGAAATCAAAACCACCAAGATATCTCGAGTTCAACTAAAGTGGTGACGCTGAAAGTGCACCTGGGAAGCGAAACTGATAAAAATATACAAACCTTATTTTAAACAGACAAAAATAGCAAAAAGAATAAGATGAACAAAAAGGAGCAGAAAAGGAGAGAGAAAGAAGACAGTGATTGCTCTATTTTGGTATCGTGTGACTGTTGCTTTAAATTCAAAAGCACGATTACTGTGTGTAGAGCAAATCAATGCCATTTCCCAGTTCTAGTTTGGCTTTCTCGGTTCCTCAGCCTGGATGCTGAAGCCCCTTATGGCAGCAACTGGAAAGGGCTGTGCTATTAGTCAAGTTCTCCTAATCATTAACTGGAACTCTTCAAAACCCAAGGGACTACAGGCAGCATTTTCAAAGCTTCCTCAATAGAAAACCATGTTCGTTCACTTGGAGACGCAGAATGAAAAGGTCAGCAAACATGCTGTGGGCAGCACCTTTTTATACGTGGGCAAGCTTTCAAGAGCTACATTCCCTTCCTCAGAGCACTACACAGGACAATTAAGTCAAATTTAATAAAAAGATATTGCCTATAACTTGTTTGTTGACCTTTTCTTTCCAGGTATGCTTTTTCAGAAAATCCAGGACATCACTTTGCCTCTACAGCAGTGTCTCTCAAACTGCGTGCCATGGCACAGTGGTAGGCCCTGAAGAAATTCCGGGTGTGCCACAAGAGATTCCAGAATTTGTCTTGATTATTAAAAATTCCCTTCAAAAGTATACACTAGAATAGAGGATATGTACATTGTGTACGCAAGAGTCTGTCAATGTCATCAGCGTCTGTGTGCGTAAGGATACATTCGCCCGGAAAAGCATCATTATTTGGCGTGATTGGTCCTTAACAGCAAGTTCATTTTTGTTTTAATTTTTATGCAGTAGTTATCCTAATCTGGGCAACAAAGTAATCAGTCAGGTCAAAAGCACGCCGGGACAAAGGCGCGCGCAGACAACTGAGCGCAACGCGGAGGTGCGCACCGAAGAAAATGACTGTTTTAAAGGGCTCCGACGGGGGGTTTGGGGGGGAACCCCCCACTTTATTTTATACAGATCCTGCCACATTGTGGGGGGGGGTTGGGGGGTTGTAACCCTCCACATTTTACTGAAAACTTCACTTTTTCCCTAAAAAATAGGGAAACAGGTAAGTTTCCAGTATAATGAGGGCGGTTACAACCCCCCAAACCCCCCCACCACGATCTGTATTAAGTAAAGTGGGGGGGGGTTCCTCCATCGGAGCCCCTAAAAACACTTTTTTTCTTCGGTGCGCGCTTCCATCTTGCGCTCAGTTGTCAGCGCACGCCTTTGTCTTCGGCGGTTTTGTCTATGAACCAAGTAATCGAGGCTTTGTTACTGTTTGAATCTTCTTAGCTTTGCTAACTTGGATTTTCAGCTCAGACAGAAATTAAATTGATAAAGAGAACGATTTCAGATGATGGATGATGAAATGTATGTTTGCTTGTTGACTATCAAGCCACGTTTTGAGTTAATTTGCACTCAAACACGAGCACATCTTTCCCATTGATTAGCAATTCTATTCTACCTACTTTAATTTCACCATTATTACAATTACCCATGCATAGTTTGAACATCATTAAATAAATAACTCTCAAATTTAACTTTTTTGTTGGTTTCACAATTTTATAATTTCAATTATAATGTGCTGTGAAAAACATTTGCTCCGTTTAGTGTGCCAGAGCAAAAAAAAAAAAAAAAAAAGTTTGAGAGACACTTGTCTACAGGATCAGGGATTTCAATTAGAGAATGACATGGGGACAAATTTTTCTCCCATCTCCACAGGAACTAATTTTCCCATCCTGTCCGTTTTCCCTTCCTGTCTGGGCGAGTTGTTTTTCTGTCCCTGCCCCATTCCTGCAAGCTCCATCTTCATCTGCACAAGCCTCATACACTTTAATATCATAGTGTGTAAACCGCTCTGAATTAACTCCCCAGTCATTAGTAATGGTACAGAAGCTCTCAATAATCCTAATAAGTGTTCGAGGCTCATGCAGTTAAGGCAGAGCTTACAGGAATGGGACAGGGGCAGAGACAAAACCTGCGAGGACGGGACAGGGAAATTGAGCCCCTGCAGGGACGGGGACAAATTTGTCCCCGTGTCATTCTCTAATTTCAATCATCTTAACTGCCCTAGTAATTTCTGCATATATTTTAAAGAGAGAATAGTGTGTGGCGCAGTGGTTAAAGCTACAGCCTCAGCACCCTGGGTTTGTGGGTTCAAACCCATGCTGCTCCTTGTGACCCTGGGCAAGTCACTTAATCCCCTCATTGCCCCAGGTACATTAGATAGATTGTGAGCCCACTGGGAGAGACAGGGAAAAATGCTTGAGTACCTGAATAAATTAATGTAAAACTGTTCTGAACTCCCTTGGGAGTATAGAAAATTGAATAAATAAATAAACATATATACCCAACTCAATGCTACCACTTTGTACAGACCAAAAACTAGCCCCTGCACCCCAACCTTTTATGAAGCAGCGCTAGAGGTTTTTAGTGCAGGACAGCAAGGGAAGTGCTTCAACGCTCATCAGCCTGCCACTGCTCATTAGCTTTCAAGCAGGCTGTATTTATGAGCTACCTCATTGGCTCAAAAACCTCCTCCTCCCTATGTTTCTCTGTTAATTTTATAACTCCCATTCAATTTTATAATTTCATAATCAAATAATTAATTTTATAATTTAGTAATAAATCATTTTATAATTTTTAAATAAGTTTTTAATTTAAAAAAAAAAACTTCCTCAGAGCTAAACACTACATTCCAGACTTACTTTCTTAAGCTGGCAGGCTGGGAGTCTGAGGTAGAGGTCTGCATAGGAACAGGGATCGCAGGAATCCCGGGGGTCCTGCGGGAATCCCCCCTAACCCACGGGACTCCCACGAGGACCCCATCTGGCCCACGGGACTCCCACGAGGATGGAAGGTTTTGGAAGCAGGTTTCATCCATATAATAAGAACATAAGCAATGCCTCCACTGGGTCAGACTCGAGGTCCATCGTGCCCAGCAGTCCGCTCACGCGGCGGCCCAACAGGTCCAGGACCTGTGCAGTAGCCCTTTATCTATACCCTTCTATCCCTTTTTCCAGTAGGAAATTGTCCAATCCTTTCTTGAACTCCAGTACCGTACTCTATCCTATTACGTCCTCTGGAAGCGCATTCCAGGTGTCCACCACACGCTGGGTAAAGAAAAACTTCCTAGCATTCGTTCTGAATCTGTCTCCTTCCAACTTTTCCAAATGCCCTCTTGTTCTTTTATGTTTGGAAAGTTTGAAGAATCTGTCCTTCTCTACCCTCTCTCTATGCCCTTCATGATCTTGTAGGTCTCTATCATGTCTCCTCTGAGTCTCCGCTTTTCCAGGGAGAAGAGCCCCAGTCTCTTCAATCTTTCAGTGTATGAAAGGTTTTCCATGCCCTTAATTATTCATAAGAACATAAGAACATAAGCAATGCCTCTGCTGGGTCAGACCTGAGGTCCATCATGCCCAGCAGTCCGCTCACGCGGCGGCCCAACAGGTCCAGGACCTGTGCAGTAAACCTCTATCTATACCCTTCTATCCCCTTTTCCAGCAGGAAATTGTCCAATCCTTTCTTAAACCCAAGTACTGTACTCGTGTCGCTCTCCTCTGGACCCTCTCAAGTATTGCCATATCCTTCTTAAATGGAGAGAGTATCTCTAATATTCGAGTGGGTGCTCACCTGGGTAGTAGCGATCATCAAACGGTTTGGTTTGATATAACGGCTAAAGTGGAGAGCGGCCGCACGATACTTAAAGTCCTAGATTTCAAACGTACAGACTTTAATGCAATGGGAAAGTACCTGAAGAAAGAGCTGTTAGGATGGGAGGACATAAGAGAAGTGGAAAGACAGTGGTCTAAGCTGAAAGGAGCGATAAAAAATGGCTACGGACCTTTATGTGAAGAAAATCAATAAAAATAAGAGAAAAAGGAAGCCGATATGGTTCTCCAACCTAGTGGCTGAGAAAATAAAGGCGAAAGAGTTGGCGTTCGTGAAATATAAAAAAAAACCAAGAAGAGGAGAGCAGAAAGGACTACAGGGTGAAACTGAAAGAAGCCAAGAGAGAGATGCGTTTGGCGAAGGCACAGGCGGAAGAACAAATGGCTAAAAATGTAAAAAAGGGAGATAAAACTTTTTTCAGATATATTAGTGAAAGGAGGAAGATAAAAAATGGAATTGCTAGGCTAAAAGATGCTGGGAACAAATATGTGGAGAGTGATGAGGAGAAAGCAAATGTGCTAAACAAATACTTCTGTTCTGTGTTCACAGAAGAAAATCCTGGAGAAGGACCGAGATTGTCTGGCAAAGTTACACGAGAAAATGGAGTAGATTCTGCGCTGTTCACGGAGGAGGGTGTTTATGAGCAACTTGAAAAACTGAAGGTGGACAAAGCGATAGGACCGGACGGGCTCCATCCCAGGATACTGAGGGAACTCAGAGGAATTCTGGAGGGTCCTATTAAAGACTTGTTCAACAAATCTCTGGAGACGGGAGTAGTTCCTGGGGATTGGAGGAGAGCGGATGTGGTCCCTATTCATAAAAGTGGTCACAGAGATGAAGCTGGAAACTACAGGCCAGTAACTTACTTCGGTTGTTGGAAAATTAATGGAAATGTTGCTGAAAGAAAGGATAGTGTACTTCCTTGAATCTAATGGGTTACAGGATCCGAGGCAACATGGCTTTACAAAAGGTAAATCGTGCCAAACGAACCTGATTAAATTTTTTGATTGGGTGACCAGAGAGCTGGATCGAGGACATATGCTAGATGTAATTTACTTGGATTTCAGCAAAGCCTTTGATACAGTTCCTCATAGGAGGCTGTTGAACAAACTTGAAGTTAGGACCTAAAGTGGTGAACTGGGTCCTAACTGGCTGTCGGACAGACGCCAGAGGGTGGTGGTTCATGGAAGTCGCTCGAAGGAAGGAAAGGTGACTAGTGGAGTCCCTCAGGGTTCGGTGCTGGGGCCAATCCTGTTCAATATGTATGTGAGTGACATTGCTGAAGGGTTAGAAGGAAAAGTGTGCCTTTTTGCAGATGATACCAAGATTTGTAACAGAGTAGACACCGAAGAGGGAGTGGAAAATATGAAAAAGGATCTGCAAAAGTTAGAGGAATGGTCTAATGCCTGGCAACTAAAATTCAATGCAAAGAAATGCAGAATAATGCATTTGGGGATTAATAATAGGAAGGAACCGTATATGCTGGGAGGAGAGAAGCTGATATGCACGGACGGGGAGAGGGACCTTGGGGTGAGAGTGTCCGAAGATCTAAAGGCGAAAAAACAGTGTGACAAGGCAGTGGCTGCTGCCAGAAGGATGCTGGGCTGTATAAAGAGAGGCGTAGTCAGTAGAAGGAAGAAGGTGTTGATGCCCCTGTACAGGTCATTGGTGAGGCCCCACTTGGAGTATTGTGTTCAGTTTTGGAGACCGTATCTGGCGAAAGACGTAAGAAGACTTGAAGCGGTCCAGAGGAGGGCGACGAAAATGATAGGAGGCTTGCGCCAGAAGACGTATGAGGAGAGACTGGAAGCCCTGAATATGTATACCCTAGAGGAAAGGAGAGACAGGGGAGATATGATTCAGACGTTCAAATACTTGAAGGGTATTAACGTAGAACAAAATCTTTTCCAGAGAAAGGAAAATGGTAAAACCAGAGGACATAATTTGAGGTTGAGGGGTGGTAGATTCAGGGGCAATGTTAGGAAATTCTACTTTACGGAGAGGGTAGTGGATGCCTGGAATGCGCTCCCGAGAGAGGTGGTGGAGAGTAAAACTGTGACTGAGTTCAAAGAAGCGTGGGATGAACACAGAAGATTTAGAATCAGAAAATAATATTAAATATTGAACTAGGCCAGTTACTGGGCAGACTTGCACGGTCTGTGTCTGTATGGCCGTTTGGAGGAGGATGGGCAGGGGAGGGCTTCAATGGCTGGGAGGGTGTAGATGGGCTGGAGTAAGTCTTAACAGAGATTTTGGCAGTTGGAACCCAAGCACAGTACCGGGTAAAGCTTTGGATTCTTGCCCAGAAATAGCTAAGAAGAAAAATTAAAAAAAATTAAATTAAATTAAAAAAAAAAAAATTTTTTTAATTGAATCAGGTTGGGCAGACTGGATGGACCATTCGGGTCTTTATCTGCCATCATCTACTATGTTACTATGTTAAGGTACAGTGACCAATACTGAACACAGTACTCCAGGTGCGGGCAGTATGACTTCTCTCGTTCTGGTCGTAATACCCTTCTTAATAATACCCAACATTCTATTTGCCTTCTTCGTGGCTGCTGCGCATTGTGCTGTTGACTTCGTTGTTGTGTCCACCAGTACACCCAAATCTCTTTCAAGGCTACTTCTTTCTAACACTAATCCCCCCATTTGGTAGTTGAACATCGGGTTCTTTCTCCCTAAATGCATGACCTTGCATTTCCCTATATTGAAGTCCATCTGCCATTTATTCGCCCACTCCTCCAGTTTGCTTAGTCCCTTTGTAGGTCCTCACACTCTTCCGCATTTCTAACCCTTCTACAGAGTTTAGTGTCATCCGCAAATTTGATAACTTCACACTTCGTCCCCGTTTCAAGGTCATTGATAAATACATTGAACAGCAGCGGTCAGAGTACAGACCCCTGCGGATAATATAATGGATACGTCAGCCTTAGTAAAAAAGGAGGTTTATAAGTTAATTACCTGAACAGAAAACAAAAAAGGGTTCCACCAAAGAGATTCCACAAGGAAAACAGCAGCACAAACACAAAAGAAACTGTGGAATTGATGATCCTGTCAGAAGTAATTGCTGCTTTTTATGGGGACGGGCGGGGATGGAGAAAATTCCTTGCGGGGATGGGTGGGGACGGAGAGGATCCTGGCGGGGACGGGCGGGATTTCTGTCCCTACGCAACTCTCTAGTCTGAGGCTCTTTTCCTCCTTTCCTTATGGTATCCTTCGAGCTGAATACATTATGATAGCATAACACTATATTGAAAGTTAATCGGGGCTGTGGAGTCGGTAGATAAATGTTCCGACTCCGACTCCTCAGTTTTTTGTACTTCAGACTCCGACTCCGGGTACCCGAAATTTCCTCCGACTCCAACTCCACAGCACTGGTTAATTTTCAGATCGTTAAAATGGAATGTCAAGTTGAGAGAAATGAGCAATTTCGACACCACCTTCTTTTTGCTTTTAATCAAAGTTCTAAGGCCGCAGAAGCTGCTCGCAACATTTGTGCTGTGTATATAGTGGGTGCTATAGCTGAAAGAATCGCTCGTGATTGGTATGCCAAGTTCAAAAATGGAGTCGGTAGTTAAATGTTCCGACTCCTCAGTTTTTTGTACTTCAGACTCCGACTCCGGGTACCCGAAATTTCCTCCGACTCCGACTCCACAGCCCTGAAGTTAATCCCTTTTAATTAGGGAACAAGTGAATATATCCCCCTAAGTGTTTGGAGTCTTGAATTGTTGGTTTCCTTGGGGTTGTACGATTGTGGAGTGTATCGCTAAATATCTCAACAGGAAATCTAGGCAATTTCTGTCCGTCTCCAAGTTTACTTAAAATGTGCTATATCGCCCAGATCTTTCTAGGCAATTTATAGTAACTAATCTAAAAGGAGTTGACGATAACCCCATAAAATAGATAAGGAAGAGACAAGAATTAATACAGTAAAGACAGGCATACATCTGGTACTGTTCATCCCAATCTCAGCCCAGAATCAAGAGACAGACGGGATCACAAAGGAAATTATCCAGCTGTAACGGAAAATTAAGATTCAAAAGCATCCTGGAATAAAACAAAAAGATTTTTATTTATTCTTAAATAATTTGCAATGAATGCTCTTCATTTTATTTAATTTATTTGTTTACTTCATTTTCCCCAAAGAGCTCAGAACGGGTTACAGGCTAAACCTGCATAATGTAGTTACAGTTTACAATTTGCCAAAGATTCAGTACAAATTTTACGACACGAGTTTTGATCCTAACTTGACACATACTAGGGATCTAATACCAATAAAGGCAGTCTCCCCCCGGGATAAGAACAAGTTCTGTTTTTTAAACCGTTCTTAAGTTGAATTTGTATGTAACTCGGATCCTGTACAGTACACAGTCTATAAAAACATTAAACAGCCCTCAAAACAAAGTACTGTAGTTTAAATAGAAAGAAAAGATAGGAGTTTTACATTTACTTTTATTCTTCATCCTTCCCACTGTTCCCTCTCTACCACCACATCCAACATTTCTTCCTCTCATCTCTCTCTTCCCCATGCATCTGTACCTCACACCTCTCCTACCACCATGTCCAATATTCCTTTCTCCCTCCCTATACCTAACAATTCACTTCCCCAAGTGCACCATCTCTTTTTCCCTTGCACTCAGACTATCATGCCCTGTCAGGGCTTCTGCTGGGGAGGGGTTAATTTAATTTTTTTAAATCAGGCAGATATTTTTTGTGAATTACACAAGCAAAATAACTGCCCGATTTTTAGGAAACATTTTAAAAGCCCCCTCCCCCTCCCGTGACAAGGTGCCCCCCTCTCCCCCAACATGCCCCCTGCCACCTCAAAATTATGGTAGGAGGGATGACAACTCCCTCCTGCCATTGGGCCAACTTCCCCCACCTTAAAAAAAAAAAGGCAGGAGGGATGCCGACTCCTTCCTGTCACCGGACATGGGTGAATGCCCCCCCCAACCTGGTAAACGTTGGGAGCAGGAGGGGTGCTCAGTCCCTACTGCTCCATAGGCCTCCAATCAGTCTTTGGGAGCAGGAGGAACCACAAAATCCTCCTGCTCCTCTCCTCTGCCCGGCCAGCGATGCAATGCCGGCCTTAGGCCCCGCCCCGGTGCAGCAGTCGGGTTTTATGATAGTAAAACCCAATTCAAAATAGCCAAGCAATTGTTAGTGAATCAATCGCTTAGCTATTTTGCATGAGGTTTTACTCATTTGAATGGGTGGATCGGATAGGAGATTGAGTGGTAAGCAGTTTAGTGAATTGGGTCGGGGTACAGGATCAGAAGGTTTAGTGAATCTAGCCCAAAATTCAGTAGTTTTGAGGACCATTACTGCACAGTTAAGGCAGTTATCGCAAACAAATTGATGAGGTAACAGTTTGCTGTGGCAGGAAATGGATACGGAGTGGAAATGGATAGAGTAAAAGCACGGACAACGTTTATAGTTACTGTGCACAGTCACTGCTTCAATCAGCACTTACCACATCCAGAAGTGGAAGAAAATAAGCGCATACGGTTACCACAGCCCAGTGAATTAAAAAAAATTAAACACACTGTTCAATGAACACCTTAAACCCCCCAACCCCTCAATTCACTCCTCCAAGTTGCATCTTTTAGCACTCTCCCAATCATCATCTGCCCCCACACATTAAGTCCCACCGTGGCACTTTCCAGGAATGCCCCTGTGGGTCAGCAGGGGACAGAGAGGGGAGGGAAGGGGACATGATTGCCTTTAAACCCTAGTTGTAGTCTCGTGCTCCATATTTGGCATCTTGCTATGTTCTTATATTTTTCACTCAGAGAATAGTTAAACTCTGGAACACATTGCCAGAGGTTATGTTAAGAGCAGTTAATGTAGTTGGCTTTAAGAAAGGTTTGGAGAATTTCCTGGAGGAAAAGTCCACAGTCTGCTATTGAGAGAGACATGGAGGAAGCCACTGCTTGCCCTGGATCGGTAGCATGGAATATTGCTACTAGAGTATTTGGAGTTTTGTCAGGTACTAATGACCTGGATTGGCCACCATGAAGATGGGCTACTGGGCTAGGACCATTGGTCTGACCTAGTAAGGCTATTCTTATGGGTTTGTTTGTTGTTTTTTTTTGGGGGGGGAGGTTTCTCGCAGAGCCATAGCATCACAAGCTTAAAATTGCTAAAAGTCGCCATTTTGAATCTAGATCAACCATCTGCATTTACTATGCAGTATGTGTCCGACTAGTACAATAACTTAAAGGCCGAAGCTGGTCACAACGACAACAGTTACCAGACCATATTTTTTTTTTTTTGCAATACACAGGAACTGTAAAATCATACCATACTTTAGTAAGGGCCCTGTGTGTGGTGTGGTGAGAAACACAAAAGTGTGTAGCAAATAGCACTAATTTTTACATCTCTTAAAGAGAACAGCACCCTATCTCTACCAAAAACTGGTTACAGAGGTACATGATTGCTTCAAGCAGTAAAGCAGCTTTTATGTTCTCTAGAAAACCCTATAATAAATTACCAGGTTAACATACCAAAAGAGGCCCCAGACCCTCTGAGGTGGTTCCCTGCTCCTAAAGAAGCTCATGTAAAGTCAATGGAGAATCCTTAAGCCCCTAGAAAGCCCTCCCTCCCAAAGCAAGATTTTCACTAAAATCCCACCTCTGGTACATTGCAAAGGCCCCAGGAATAAACATACTCAATAGAATACTCTCTCTCATCCTTTACGTCCTCCTGTTTTCTTCCCTACCAAACTTTCCATAAAGAAAATAAATGACAAAATTTTAACACAGAAAAAATCTTAAATTTCAACTCTGGTGACTTCAGCAACTGTTAACACAGAAGAATGAGAGCAAGGTCACACCAAACGCCTACCAAAAAGGACTTTAGGAAAGGGTGTGTTTTGTTGGCTTGCTAATTATTTCTCTTTGATATACCACTTTACTTGCAACCAGAACCAGATTAAAGCATAGGCAAACTTAGGCATCTGCCTCGGGCCCCGCGGAAATAGTATAGTAAAAAAGCATATTATATATTTTTTATATATATATATATATAAATATAATTTACACACAAATATATGCATACACATACACACAAGGGCGTTTCAAACAGTAATAGCAAATATAATATTTTGAGATATATAATTTGTATCTCTAATTGAATTATATGTCATTTTTCGCCCTCCTTTTCAACACACTTCTCACACTGTTGCACCAACTTCTTTATTCCATTGGGGAAAAAAAACATTTTTGCTTGTGCTTTCAGCCAGGAATGCACCACTACTTTGACCTCGTCATCACGTCCAAATCTTCATCCAAACGCATAGAGGGAGCAAGATTGGGACTGTATGGAGGATGCTGTAAGATCGGAAATCTCAATCTCCGAATGGTGTCAAGAGTTGCAGTGACCATGTGAGGGCATGCGTTATCATGAAGGAGAAAAATGCCTTTAGACAAAAGTCCTCTGCGACGGTTCTGTATTTTTATCTTCAGCTCCTCCCTCAACATTGCATTGTATCAGGCACTATTCGCTGTTTCACCCTTTTCCCGATGGTGCTCCAAAATTGGACCATTCATATCCCAGAAGAGAGTTAACAGGACCTTTCCAGTGGAGGGTAATGAAACTTGAGCTTCTTCTTGACTGGAGATTACGTGCAACACCATTGTGAAGACCGCCTCTTGCTTTCAGACTCATAGTGATTCACCCAGGTTTTGTCTCCTGTGATGATATATGCCAGAAAGCCTTCTCCATTGTTATACTGCGCCAAAAAGGCTGTGGAAGTCTGCACACAAATCATCTTAGGCACTCACTGTGCACACAACTTGTGATTCTTGAAAACCTCCGTGACAATGGTAAGGGCGAATCCGATACCAACATCCATTCCCTGGCCAGAACTTCTAAAGAAATGCACCTGTTTTCACAAACAATGGCATCAGCACGACCCACCTTCAGTGATGGCCATGCTGGGACAACCGGAGCGTTTCTCATTAGGGATTAAACATTTGGGCGTACACTTCCCCCTCCCCATTCGCGGTTTCCACACTTGCGGTTTCATATATTTGCAATTTTTTTTGGGGGGGGGGGAACCCCCCATAGTTTACCACGTTCCCACCTCTCTCCAGCCTTCCTCCTGGCATCCTGGCCTTACCTGGTGGTCTAGTAGGCTTTCGGGACAGGAGCGATCTTCCTACGCTCCTGCCCCGTGTAGATTGCCAATAGGAAATGGCTGCCGTAAGCTCTCGTCGTAGTCTCGAGAGACTATGGGAACTCACGGCAGTCATTTCCTATTGGCGATCTGCACGGGGCAGGAGCGTAGGAAGATCGCTCCTGCCCCGAAAGCCTGCTAAACCACCAGATAAGGCCTGGATGCCGGGGAGAAGGCGGGAGGGTAGCGGGGGTGGGTCAGAGCCTGACGAGAAGATATTTGCGGTTTTTCTCAATTCGCAGTCTGGCTCTGCCCCATCCCCCATGAATACCGAGGGAGAAGTGTATTTTCTTTCAGTTCACATGTGTAATCTTGAGATTTCACATTTGCATGGTTTACTAGTTCTCTGCCCCCCTCCCCCCAATGGCGTTGACTTAAAGCGCTGGCCTTTTAAATTGCTTTTAAAGAGAAAATACCTTCTGCTCAGTTTGGAAGCATGAACGCTGCAGGAATGAGACCTGTCCTTCTGGGTTAGATATACCGGTGAAGTGATTTTACACTGTGTTCGGTAGACGGCTGCAAAGAACAGACTAGCTGCAGTCATATACAGCCAATACAAGCTGAAATTACATCTTTAACCAAGGAACAGTGCTTCTTTAAACAGGTACATGGAAATACAGTCATTTAACCTTTAAAGTGTTTATTTAACACTCCTACTGGGGCTCACGAAACATTTGCAGTAAGAACCTAATGTCTTCCACTTGGCAAAGACTTAAAGCAGCTGAAGTCTCAAAATGTCAACCAGCTTGTTTCCATTGCCTCCTCAGTCATTCCTAGGTGCTCTTTTATTTTTCTAAAATAATCTAGTTTCTTTGATTCATGATCACAGGAATGTGCACCTTCCCTTACAAAGTCTCTGTTTTTAAAAGCCTTCTGCTGCCTAAGCCAACTTCATCTTCATCAACATACACCAGTAACAGAGCTGTGATGTCTGAATGGGGTCTGATGATGATCCAGGACCATCACGTTATTGAGTAATTCGGCTTGTGTTCTCTCCATTGTCATACCTTCACATTCTTCTGTAAGCTGGTCCCAAGATGCATCCACTCTTAGAACTAGATAAATTCCTAAAAGAAAAGTCCATAGGCCATTATTGAGATGGACTTGTGGAAATCCACTGCTTATTCTCAGGATAAGCAGCATAAAATTTGTTTTACTACTTGGGATCTGGGTTGGCCACTGTTGAAAACAGGATGCTGGGCTTGATGGACCTTCAGTCTGTCCCAGTATGGCAACTCTTATGTTCTTATGTGAGCCAAGAATAGGACAATCAAGCCATTATGACATCACTGATGAGTTTGGCTCTTAGGCACTGGTGGAATGAGGCTTTATGACATCACAATCTCAGCTCTGAAATGTTCCTGCTATTTGGGCTTCTAGCTAGATACTTGGGACCTAGGTTAGCCACTGTTGCAGGATACTGGGCTTGATGGACCTTTGGTCTGTCCCAGTATGATAATTCTTATGTTCCTCCCATCACCTTACAGTCAACTATTGCCAGAGGATGGCAAAACAAACTTTGTGCAATTCTAACCACGTCAAGACTCCCACATGGTGTTTTTCTTTCCTTCTCCATGTCAGGCAAGAACCAGTGCTCCTGGCGGTTACTTCACTTGTATAACTGCTCTGCTTCCCCTGTACTTAAAAACCACAAGATTAAAAAGACAAACCAATGAAGGTTACCAGTAGTTCTAACTGCCTCAAAATATCATCACTGCCCAGTTCAAGAATCTGTTCCTTCCTCAGCTGAGCTTAATCCTTTTCTTTCTATGTTTTTTTCTTCCTCCTCCACTTCCCATTTAAAAAAAAAAAAAAAAAATTAAGTGAGCATGCATATTTCCTCTCGATGTCTGAGCCCTGCCTGATTCATAGAAAGGAATGAATGGAGAAAATAGGACACTTGTTCTTTCGTGGGATTACAGATGCCACATTTAATAGGATCGTGCATTTGATACACCACCTTTCTGTGGTACAGTGCGTTCGCTATTCACGCATCCGATAGCCACGATTTCAAGTATCCATGGGTGAGCAAATTATGACCGCTCTTCACCATGTGCAACTGCTATTCACATGTTCACGGGCCTGCGCATTTCAAAAATGGCTCTCTTCTTTTTCGCTTTCACTTTTACCTCGCGGTCAGGCTTCCACATATGGCCCCCCAAGTGTAAGGAGAGTGAATTAGAAGTTCTTCAAGAGCTGTCCCTTGCAGGAACCTAACCCTATTTTCCCAATATGACCCACTGTTCACTTTCCATGGTTTTGAGGCGCAATGTGTACTGCTGGAACCTAACCTCTATTTTCCCCAAAGACTCAATGCTTCATTATCTGCGATTTTGCAGTTGTTTTCGGGAACCGTACTACCGCAAATAATGAGAATGGACTGTAGTAACAGATCTTAGATGCAGCTTCTGAAATCTTATACCATTTTCCTGTAGGCAAACTTGTGAAGTGCATGTCACAGACCATCCAACCAGAACATACCTCTCACACTGCAAAGCAGAACAAAGCATTCCAGCAGCTCAGAAAATATGCACACAACCAATCACCTCTGAATCCAGGAACACTTTCACTACTGCACTTCTAAGCTGCTACATGAAAAATGACCATTTTATCAGACCTTCAAGAGAGGACAAAGCCTTTGAAAGTAAACAGCACATGTGAGCTTTTCCAGGGCAGAGAGAAGAGCCAGAGTGTAGCATGCATAAGCCAATGGACCCACAGGCAGCTCTCAGGTTTTTGGCCAGAAGCAAACTTCAGCCTTTAAAGAATATCAGCTTTTTCAAGGGTCAGGGCTTTCTTTATAGATCAGCTTAAAAAAAATAAAATTAAAATTAAACCCTCCACACACACACATGTGGAATGACAGTACCATAAAAGAATTACCATATATCTAAGTTTAAGATAGGCTTGCTTTTCTGAAGTAGGATGTGAAAACTATAAGGCTGTTTCCTCGTCCTGAGACACCTGTGACGCGGTCAGGCACTTCTGTGGAGTGCCCTGCTCCAACCTAGCTTTTACACTGGGACTGGGTCCTTCTGCCTGCAAATAGGTACCGAGGGAGCATGGTGAGGAGCCTGGAGCGCCACTGGGACCGGGGCTGCACAGTCAGGCACTTAGATGCAACACAGTCACCGAGGGACACATAAAACGGCCAGGTGGGCTGGATTTAGCCCCCAGGCCTTGTGTTTGACATGTGTGCTCTAGCCAATGGAAGCTTAAGTGATTTGCCCAGTCACAAGGAGCTGCAGTGGGGAAAAAAAATAAACAAACATGTGATTGCAATTAAAATTTTAATCAAAATGCAGCCCTAGAGAGACTTTAAAAAAAGGAACTGTGGCCCCCTTTAGGAGCACAGTACAGCAGTACTATATACAAAGGGTTAATTCAAGTTTGCTAGTATCCACAGTGAATTAACATCTATTTCATAAATGCAATGCCCTCTGTAGTAAGGACACGGTAGATAAATCATCCGCTTTCATCCAAAATATTTTATTTCCACAGTGAAGCCATAGAAAAGATGATTTGAAGCCAAATTAGAAGACATAATTAAAGCCACATTTATAACAACGGTCAAAGTAAGTGCTAAAAGACATACGCAAGAGACAGATAAATTACACTTCAGTATCAGGGCTCTGGGAAGGCGTCACTGGCAGACTGTCACCGCTACAAAACACCCCAGGGTTGATATTCAAAGCAATTTAAACCCAAAAGCTCTCATCTCCAGGCCCCCTTGGTTTTCAACAATGATTTGGCTCTGTATAATGCACAAAATGTGAGAAGCCTCCTGCTGAAATCCCTGTTAGCAGTTTGCCCTATAGTGCACTCTTATTGGTTGGTCCTGGGAAGCTAACCCTGTACTGTACTGTCACATCAGGCCTATGAACAGCCATCACCTTTACTCAAATAAGTACCCTTTAGAGATATTCTGGCCCTATTTCTTTAAATCTCAAAGCTGAAAACTGTCATCTTCCAAAATTATAAACAATTCAAAACACATCCAATGCAACTTGCCAGATCCTAAAGTGTGCTTAAA